>NC_136966.1:27756125-28181125 GCF_032717465.1 Coenobita brevimanus
CTGTTCAAATTACTGGAATTTTAGATAACACCTCATTTATATATAAATGTATGCTGACTAATATCTTTTGTTGGAAAACCGACAGCATGCATACAGACAAGAGAAATGTACTGAAATTATATATTGTAAAATAAAATCCAAGTTTAATTAAAATGTATTTCTCTAGTTTTCTGGATCATCAGTTATAAAAACAGCGGTCCAAAACAAGACGTGCTTCCTATAAGTGTTTGATAGCCACTGATACTTGGTATGAGTTATCCACTGTTTGTTGTCAGTTTCTTTTCGAGCAGTGTGAAGCTTCAGTTGCCCCACTTTAGTAATTCGAAAATGGTTCGTTTTTTGAAGTTGTAATTTGGTCGGTTTTTCATAGATCTCTATTCAATAATGGTTTAAATTTAATAATGAAAAATTTTTCCTTTTACTTTCTTAATGTAGCATCATCCTTTTTTACTTTATTGAAGGGCATAATAATGTTAAACTTTGGAGAACCTTTTTTGTTTTGCACATTTAGCTATGTGGGTATTATCATATAAACTTTTGGTGTGATTAACTGTTATTTATATGATTCCTATGGAGATTAGTACGAAGCCGATTTGAGGTCTTGCTTGTATAAATCTCATTGCATCCACTGCAGTGAATTACATAAATGCAATTTTGTGTTGACCATCCCATGTTCTCGATAATTTGGAATGTATAGTTTGCACTGGGAAAAGTAAATTGGCTGCCTTCAATTATTTCCTTGGAGACTTTACATTTGTTGTCTTCACATTTCTTCACTTTGAAACTAGATATCTTATTAAACCTTTCCCTTGTTAAAATTCTTTTTAGATTGCTGTGTTGTCGCTTTGCTTTAATTAACTCCTTAGTTCTCGGAGTTGCTGTGCAAGGGATATTGCTGGAAGGGTGTTAGGCGTGCCGCCCTCCACCTGTCGGCTCATAGTTGCGAAGCTCATAGGTCCCTACTAGGAGGATCCCTACTTAAATCCCCAATTCCGCCCCATATTGGGGACATGGGACACAAAGAGGTTAAAGAAATTGATAGATTTGTCAGTGTTTAACCCTAGTTCCCAGAGTTGCTGTGCGAGGGATTTTGTTGGAAAGGTGCTAGGCGTGCCGCCCTCCGTCTGTCGACTCACAGTCGTGAAGCTCATAGGTCTCTACCCAGGAGTTCCCTTCCTTATTAAATTTTGAAAATGCCCAGTTCCGTCCCATATTAGGGACACAGGGCACAAAGAGGTTAAGGAGCCATTTTTGTTAATATTTTCTGTTTCGGGTGCCTTTTTAAGAACATTAATTGTACTGTACGTGAGACTTCTTTAAAGTGATCATCATAACTTGGGTTATAGGTTGTTATTTATGGAACTGTATGTGTATCACTGGCTGTTTCTTTATTACTGGAGATCCGAAGGTTGCCTTTGGGTATTTGTTTGCTTCTGTGCCATTTTTATTATACTTTTAGGATACCCACGTTGCTGAAGAAATTTTTTTCAGTTCACTTACTAAGGATTTCAGGGGCAGTGTCCAACTTTTTTTTTAAATAACGTCTCAACAAAGCGTCGGACAAGGATTTAACTTTGGCAGTGCATGTTTGAGACCCCGACCTAATTTGTAAAATTATGCTTTTGTACCAAATGTGTATGATTAAGGCATTTATAAGAGTAAATGTAGGGTAAACTTAGCTAAAATCGTCAGAGGCATGTAGCGAGGCTAGCTTCGGTCACGATACAAGCCCAGCCCACAATTCGGAACGTGACTTCGGTGTGACGTAGTAGTAATCACCAACGCAAGTTGCAGTTCTGTCTTTATGTAAGCTGCTTCAGATTCAATGCCTCAGGGTTACTCATATTTCTGAGCTGCGGCTGATTTTTAGAGTGACTGTACATCCCTCCAGACTCCCTATTAGTACATAGTATATGCATCGCCCTCTTACACATATTGTGACGTCAATATGACTTATTCACCTCTGAAGAGTAGTAATCACTGCCTGAGCCGGCACCGCTGGGCGAGGTGATGTGGCGGCCGCCGACAGGCGAGACGTTACCAAACCGAAACGTCAGCGATGGCGAGCATCTCTTATTGTCCTAGAGGTTGCAAGACTGCTTTTGTGCTGCGGCTTTTCGCGGTATACAACCTTCGAGTAAACCTTTTTTTTCTCAAACGTTCTTCTCATATAAGGACCATACTGAATCTGTAGTAGGGGTGAAATATTACTTCGGTGTGTGTGTGTGTCTGTGTGTGTGTGTGTGTGTGTGTGAGAGAGAGAGAGAGAGAGAGAAAGTACAGTATGTGGGGGGGGGGTTAGAAAGATAGAACTGCCACTTGCATCGGTGGTTACTACTACGTCACACCGACGTCACGTTCCGAATTGTGGGCGAGGCTTGTATCATGACTGAAGCTAGCCTCGCTACATGCCTCTGACGATTTTAGCTAAGTTTACCCTACATTTACTCTTATAAATGCCTTAATCATACACATTTGGTACAAAAGCATAATTTTACAAATTAGGTCGGGGTCTCAAACGTGCACTGCCAAAGTTAAATCCTTGTCCGACGCTTTGTTGAGACGTTATTTAAAAAAAACAGTTGGACACTGCCCCTGAAATCCTTAGTAACCTTGTTTCATTTAACTCAGGTTCTGAAACTATTGTGCATATCCTTCGTGCTAAATTAAATGGTATGTTGTTTTCTTTTATGTGTCTGGGGTAATTAGAACTGTAAGTTAGATAATGTTTTGTATCAGTTTCCTAGTAGTGAATGTCAGTAATTATTTTCTTTTCATGCTTAATGGGTTTTATGTCTAGGAAAGTAACTGTGTCTCCACCTGTGTCACATGTAATGTTAGTTTGGGGTCCAGGTTATTCATGATGTTTATGATGGATGAGAAATGTCCCTCTCTCTTATCCCAAATTATAAAAATTTCGTCTAGGTATCGCATATAGTTCTTTTTCATTTTATCTGCTATTGTTTAACCCGTCACATCCCGAGGTTTTCCGCACCTCCGACATCCCCCAGTCCTGAGGTATTTTCGAATAAATTTTTTTTGGCTAAAACCTTCGCTTTTGGTGAGAAACATCGAAAATTCATAGAGAAATCGCTCACCTGAGGTTTAAAAATACCCAATCCAGGTAGGAGTTCCTCCTTACCTGACTGGGTTTTCTAACATGCTGGCACCAAAGAAAACGAGTTCTATGGGAGGGTAACTATTTTATCCACTCATAAACGGTATTTGTTTATTTACTTGGTACGAATGTATATGTAGTATGAGAGTATATTGGTTTTCAAGCAGTAATAAAGGCATTATAAGCATTGTTTCACTCACTAACTAATCACCATACCTGACCTTTTTTTGCCACATTACCTGATCATTATTTCCTGGCTGTTTCTTCTTCTAATGCTATGTAAACATTGTCCTCCACATTGTCATCGATTGGGGAATCACTCTGGCCCTGAATATCTTTACTAGCCAGGTCACTGGTAGCAGGTGAATTGCCGAGACAATGGCGTGAGGGAGGGAGGGGGGAGGTTATGCGATGTAAGGCACTGTCCCTGCTTGGCATCTTGTAGAAGAATAGAGGAAGGTGTCCCGTGTATACATACGAAAAATCATGCGCGAAAATTGAAAATTGTGCAAATTAGGGACCCTGGCAATTGCACGACGTACCAGTACATCGCCGGGACTGGCAAATGCAAATCGTTGCAACGTACCCATACGTCGACGGGACGGGGCGGGTTAACCAAAATATGATGACACTTGAGAATCTACGTGTTTTCTAAGTAACCCAACACAAGATTGGCATATTTTGGTGCAAATTTTGTTACCAATGTTGTTTTAGATACTTGTAAGTAATTTTGCACATTAAATTCGAATGAGTTATTTTCCAAAAATTAACTGCATCCTTCTTTTATTAGATCTACAGGTATACGATTTGTATTATCATAGTGTTCATCATTCCAATAAGTGATAGCTTCATATCCAAGTTCATGGCGAATATTGCAATATAGGTTTACCACATGGAGAGTATGAAAATGTCAAAAAAACGCCTCCAAGTCGCTCTGTCACCCACCATTTGACTACCCTCCCCCCAACTCACCCCCCTCCTCCCTCATATACCTCTCAACTCCATGGCATGATATGCTGCAAAGAAATTACAATATGGGAGCCTTTTGATTATATAAAGTATTATAAGGGTCATTTTGTAAACTCAGCTTTCGTCAGTTTACTTATCTCTGTAAGCATAACACAGAGACAAAACCTAGGCAATTTTAGCAGAACAATCCATAAAGCAAGATAACAGTGATTAAAATGTTTGTCATTCATTAGTATCTACAAAGGAAAATAGATATGTAGCCACAGATTTGGCAGCACCTTTAGATATGCTTCCCTGCCTGATGCATGACTTTTCATAACAATACGGACCTGTTGGACGTCTTGATCATCTTAGTAGCCTAACATAATGAATTCTTTTAAATGTTTCCCTTGCTCCATTGCACAATTAATAAGTTTTCACTTCAACTCCTCGTACTCTTCTATGGTTATAGTGTCATACCGCACTGCCGTTTATTTGGATTAATATGGCTGATTCACCAATTAAGCAATCGTTAAGTACAATATTTTCTGTGGAACAGCTTACTATAAAGCATGCTAAAACACACACATTAGAAGACCTGAAGGTAATCTTCTTTTACTAACTGCACATGATTTATTCAGATATATGTAAATAGACAGCACACTATTTTAGTCCCCAAGCTAAGATTCGCTAAGAGCCTGGTTACTTTTTCTTAACATATATATATATATATATATATATATATATATATATATATATATATATATATATATTAATCCCTCCACTATCCGATGTAATAGAGCCAAAGGCATGTCTGGAAGGTGGTCCCGTCTGGATAGTGGGCCTTAGCCTCCTGGACTTGTACTTATGGACCCTAACATACCCTGACTCAGAAAAACACCTATACCCTCTGGACATGCATTGCACATTCAGACCCAAATCACACCAATATGGGACATAAAAGACTGAAATAAATGCAAAAGAACCAGAGAATGAGGTTTTAGAGGTGAATATGTACAATATTAAACATTCTGGGTACTTACAACAAGTCCCTGGCTCCTGGACTGGTAATTATGGACCCTAACCTAGCCTAACTCAGAAAAACACCTCCCTACTGCACATACATAGCATCTAAGATCGTGTTCAACCAACAAGGGACATAAAAGAGTGAATTAAGGTTTTAGAAGTAAGTATGGAAAATACAGTATAATATGAAACATTCTGGGTACTTACAACAAGTCCCTGGCCATCTCAGTGAATAACCTGCCTCCTCTCAGAATCAGACAGTAAAAAGGAGTACCTGAAGCACCTGCAGTACATTGTACACGAAGTCTTGCACTGAACTTAGTCATTTGGACTCAGAATTCCATTCTCTTAACACTGCGCACTCTAGTCTTAATTGGGCTCCATTGCACCTTAATGAAATAAGTGTTGCACTCTGCACTTATGTCTTTGCACTCATAAATCCATTTTCTTAACATTATACACTCTAGTCTAATTTGCACTCCATTGAACGTTAATAAAATCAGTGTTGCACTCTACACTTTAGTCTTTGCACTCACAATTCTAATTTCTTAACACTATGCACTGTTTTCTTCACTGCACAACACTGTAAATTCCCGTGTGGTCTAGTGGAGAGTTCTTGCCGTTTAATCACTGTCAGAGTCTGATAGTAGCTGATGCAGGTGGCCTAGGGGTGCATCGCTGGGTTGTGGTGATGGACTACCCACTGCAGACGACTCTGAAGACAGGTGCAAACTCACGTCCAGTGGTGACTCCACTGTGCCTGATGTGCTGGGCTGTGGCTCGCAGGATGAAGGTCTGTCTTAGGGAGGCAATGGAGTGCAGCCAGGGCTGGGCACAGTGGGGGTCACGGGTCTGAAAAAGTTGTCAATATTTGATTGACGCAAGGAACGACGATTTTGGCGATTAATGATGCGCTGCCTGAAAGCGTGCACTTCCTCCACAAGTCCCAAGGGCCCCATCTCCCTGTCGCAGTCCGGGTGTTCCAGGTAGTCGAGAACGAACTCTACGTGTTCCCGGAGTGCATTCAGCTTGGGGATGGCTGGAGTAATATCACAATCAGAGGAGTCCGCATCATCGTCGCCATCCTCGTCGGAATCTTCAAGCTGGGTACTGACACCTGCAACTGAAGATGCGTTCTCGATATCAGAAATTGTCTGATACCCAGGATCGCCCTCGTCATCATCCAACCACTCACGCACTTTGTCCACATCAACATCGTCTCCATGCGCACGTAGACATGCATGGAAGTGATCCACGTCAAAACCTAGGAAATCGTGCTCCACATCCGTTCCGAGAAGCAGACGAGACGTATCATTTTCTAGAGTCTTGACAGGGACTTCCTTCCATGCACTGGCCCAGTTGTAGATTGCAGACTTGATGTTGTAACGGTGAAGGTTTTCCAAAGTCCGTTGGCCTCACGTGTCCCGTCCCTCCCTGCATTCATCCTCGTCCTTGAGAACAACCATCATCTCGTCCAAGAACATCCGCTTGTACAGCTTCTTCGTTGCCACGATCACTCCATGGTCCATTGGTTGGATGAGAGCAGTCGTATTAGGTGGCAGAAACATGCATCTAATGCACCCATTCTCAGCCACCAAGTTCTTGTCACACAGGTGGGCAGGTGCATTGTCGAGGAGAAGGAGGGCCTTTACCTGGTCACGCAGGATTCCCAGTTTCTCCGTTTGGTGATGGATGACCTCCTTGACGAAATGGCGGTGGAACCAGTCTTTGAAGATGTGAACAGTGAACCATGCCTTCAAAGAATGATATCAAATGACAGGAAGGACATCCATCACCCCACGAAGACACCGAGGCTGCTTCGCACGGGCAACAATAACAGGCTTAAGCCGGTGCATGCCGTTAGCATTGGCACAACACAAAGCAGATGTCCATTGCTTGGAGAGCTTGAGGCCAGGTAGACGCTTCTTCATCTCCTCGGCTAGAGTGTTCGTTGGCAAAGAGCAATAGAATAAACCAGTTTCATCAACGTTCTAGACTTGACCGAGAGTGAGGCCCTCCCTGTTGATCAAGCACTTCACCTTGTGCCGAAACTCCATCCTCATTGGCATCCAAAGCTTCGCCATGGGCCTTAAGATTGGTAAGGCCATGTTGTAACTTGAACGCAAAGAGCCAACCCTTGGATGCTTTGAAGTCTGGGTCGTCATGAAGCCTCACGAACTTCTCAGCAGCAGCCTTCAGCTCCATGCCATGCACCAGCACATCAGCAGCACGTTGCTGTCGATACCAAATCAGCGTGGAGCGGTCGACTTCTGCATACTGGAGAGTAAACATCATCTTTCTCTCCACATTGCATTTGCTCTTCGACGAGAAGTCAGCCGTGTACTGCATGAGTTTGTCACGGGATCTCTTGATATCAAACAAAGTAGATCGGGCCAGGTTGAATTCACGAAGGATGCGTGAGGTTGACCATCCCGCGTCCACCTTGTCCAATATCTCCTTCTTCTTCTCCAGAGTCAAAACCACTCTCTCAGGCGGTGGGGCCATCATCACACACACTAACAAGAGGCAGGAGAGCAGCAGCAGAGCCTGCAGCAGGTAGGGCACCACCACAAAAACGAGTACGTGGGTGGCCATGATCAGGAGCGTGCACTCACAACAAGAGATGGGAGGTAAGTGGGGAGGATGCAGGGGCGCTCTAGCAGACTGGGGTGGAACTACGCACCAAAACACTGCTGGTCCGTGCTGCGCTCACCGAGTTCAAATTACGGGGGGAAAATAATCAGATTCTTTAAAAAAAAATTTGTGATTTTTGGCCCATTTTGGGAATAATGGATCCCATGACCAAAATATCCAGTAAGTGAGGATGTCCGGAAAATGGGCGTCCAGATAGTATGGGGATTACTGTATATATATATATGTATATATATATATATATATATATATATATATATATATATATATATATATATATTGTTACATAGCCTATGATTTCATCATCCTTTGTGTAATTTTAACGCACAGTATGCTGCATGTTTGATCACGAGCGTGTTCTGCCTCAGTCCCCCCCTTCTACCGTTATAGTAGAGTAAGTCGTCCTTTCTGTTATTCAGTGCGGGATTGTCGACCGTTTGTCCCCATCGCTTCATTTGCGCGTCCTTATTACAAGTTGTATCAGGCTCTGCTGGCCCCTATATAATGAGCTCAGTCTCTGCATCATTGCCACTTAGATCTGCTCCATCATTTTGTTCACATCTCTGTCCTCCCCTGTACAGATATTATTATTGTGAGTGCTCAAGAAGTCTCCAACCATCTAGCAGCTGTGTGTAATTTGAGTATAACTGTTGTTGCATTTTTTCTTGTACTGTATAGCATAAGTTTGATTTGTAGGCCTAGTGAGGTTTTTGTGATTTGTGTGGGGTTCTTTATGTCAGTCATTTTTGATAATAGTTTGTATCTGTAATTATTTATCTGGCATTCACTGAGTATTATCTGGTATCTCATTTTATCAGGGCTGACTTAGATAAATTTACTCTTGCTAATTTCGTGTTAATAGAGGCTATTGCAGTTAACCATATATTTAACCTGTTTATTTGCCATTACATTATCTTTATGAGTCCTGAATGTTTTGTTGTTAGTTTGTGCATTAAACTTTAACTTGTAATTTTACCTAACTCTTTTGTTTTGAACCTGGAACTTTACGGGACTGTAGTGATTTTTAGTATTCTCACTTAAAGTGTACATTATCTTTCTCTGTTCCGTAACATAAATTTGGCGACCTCTTATCAGGATATTCAGGATATTATCATAAGGATATTGCTTGATATTTTGTGACTGTTACTTATTCATGATGGCTACTATTACTACACTTGATGAAGCCAAAGATTTTTTGTCAAATGTGCAAACAGTGTGTGATATAGAAAACAGAACAAAGAATGAACTTAAGCTTGTTGCTCAACAATTGGGAATTGCAGTTCACTCTCATCATTCTAAAGATCAAATTGTTGGCATGATTAATAAAAGCTTGTTTAATGTAACTCCTCCAAATGAGCAAACGCAGATTGAATTAGCTAAGTTACAGCTAGCCCTGCAGGAGGCTTGTGCTAAGGAGGCGGAGTCTCGTGTAAAGGAGGCTGAATTTCAAGCACGTGCCAAGGAGGCTGAGTCTCAGGCTAAGGAGGCGGAATCTCAGGCTCGGATTCAGGAGGCACAGATACAGGCACAAGTTGAACTTGCCAGGATTCAGGCAGACCATGAGTATCGCATGAAACAAGGTGGAACTGGATCATCTAGCTCTGATGATTTTGATGTGGCTAAAAATGTTAAACTTGTCCCTCCTTTTAATGAATCTGATTTAACAAAGTATTTTCAGTTGTTTGAGAGGGTAGCTACAGGTTTTAATTGGCCTAAGGAGTATTGGCCAGTACTCCTTCAAACTGTTCTCACCGGTAAAGCTTAAGTAACTTATGCATCTTTGCCTCAGGATCAATCTGATAATTATGATGTAGTTAAGAGCTTGATTCTTAAGGCCTATGAGCTTGTTCCTGAAGCCTATTGAGTAAAATTTAGGACAACTTACAAGCAAGATAAGCAATCCCATGTTGAGTATGCAAAAATCAAAGAAGATCTGTTAGAGCAGTGGTTAAATTCTAAGAATGTGGATTCTGATTTTGGTAAATTTAAGCAGATGATTTTGCTGGAGGATTTCAAAAGGTGTATTAGTAAAGATGTAAGCCTATATCTTGATGAGAAAAGAATAGATAATTTGTCTGATGCTGCAGTTTTAGCTGATGAGTATGTTCTCACTCACAAGAGATATTCTAGAGAAAAAGGGAAAGCTGAGAGTAAGTACGTTGCCTCTACTCAGAGTACAGGTAACAGGAAAGAGAATAAGGATGATGTTTCTCAGGAAGTAAATACCAGCTTCACCTCTAGATTTCAGAAAAGTAAATGTACTTATTGTAGTAAGCTTGGTCATACTACGGAGAAATGTTTCAGGAGACAGCGTGATGTGAACAAAAAGGAGTCTTTAAATATTCAGTCAATTGGTCTAGTGTCCACTCTTGAGAGTTCCCAAAATTCTTTAACTGAGTTAAATGAACCTGCTTTGAGGGGTAACTTAAATTCTCATGATGGAGCTCCTCTTTTGAGCAGTAACGTGGGTGACACTCTCAAGAGTTCATGTGCTAATTTCCTGTCTGATGGTTTTGTCAGTCCTCTGGACAGTAATGACAGGAAATCAGTTCAAATATATCGTGATACAGGTGCTTGCCAATCCCTTATGCTGACCAGTGTTCTAGGCTCTAATTTTAATTCCTCTGATGAAACTGTAATCTTACAAGGTGTAGGGAATAATTATTTCTCTGTTCCTCTGTGCAGAGTGAATTTAGAGTCTGGTTTTGTTAATGGTTCTGTTATGGTTGGGTTGGTTGAGACACTCCCAATGTCAGGTGTAACTTTCTTACTTGGAAATGATATTGGTGGAAGTCAAGTGTGTCCAGCTCCTCAGTTGTCTAGTGAGCAAGTGGCTGTGTCCCGGGATTGTGATGTCCCTGATGTGTTCCCTGCATGTGCTGTCACTAGGGCTAAGTCTAAAGTTACTGGTGATTTAGAGGATAATGATGATGATGATGTTATCCTAGCTGACACTTTTCTTGCTAATTTGGACCACTCACCAGATGAGGCAGTACCCCGTAGTGTTGATAATTTGTCTCGTCAAGAGTTGGTTGAGTTGCAGGTTGCTGACCCTGAGTTGAAAGGTCTAGCTAACTCTGCTTACAGTGAAGAAGAGTCAGCCGGTGCTTCTACTTGTTATTATGTAAAGTCAGGAGTACTTATGAGGAAGTGGAGACCCCCAACAGCATCAGCCGACTGTGAATGGGAGGTTGTACATCAAGTTGTCATCCCTCGTGTTTGTAGGCAGGATATCATTAGAGTGGCTCATGATTCCAGTTTGGCAGGACACCTTGGAGTGAGGAAGACTGTGGCACGCATTTTGAAACACTTCTACTGGCCAGGTATCTTCAGGGATGTTTCCTGGTATTGTAAGTCTTGTCACACCTGTCAAGTTGTGGGGAAGTGTAATCAGACCGAAAAGGTTGCACCTCTAGTTCCCATTCCTCCTTTTGAGGCGCCTTTCACCCGTGTGTTGGTGGATATTGTGGGCCCTCTTCCTAAGACTTCTTCAGGATTTTCTTATGTGTTGACCATGATTGATATGGCTACTCGTTATCCTGAAGCCATTCCACTTAGAAACATCTCAGCAAAGAACGTGGTTAAGGAAATGCTAGGGTTCTTCACAAAGTTTGGTCTGCCCAAGGAGGTACAGTCAGACCGAGGAAGTAATTTCATGTCGAATGTTTTCAAGCAGTCTCTGAAAGAGTTGGGCATCACCCAGATCACGTCTTCAGCTTACCATCCCCAGACCCAAGGAGCGTTGGAGAGATATCATCAAACACTCAAATCGATGCTCAAGAAATACTGTTTGGAACATCAGAAAGACTGGGATAAAGGTCTTCCATTCGTTGTGTTTGCCGCAAGAGAATCTCCAAATGAATCACTGGGCTTCTCACCTTTTGAACTACTGTTTGGCCATGAAGTAAGAGGACCCCTTAAGTTACTCAAGGAATGCTGGCTGTCGGAGGAAGATGACGTCAACCTGCTGGAGTATGTGATGAATTTCAAAGAACGGCTGTCCACTGCTTTACAGCTGGCGAGAGAGAATTTAGGAGCTGCTCAGGAGAAGATGAAGACTTGGTATGATAAGAAGTCCAGGTTACGCCACTTTCAGCCAGGAGATCAGGTTTTGATTCTGCTACCAGTGCATGGGCAACCTCTTCAAGCCAAGTTTAGTGGTCCTTATTTCGTGGAGAAGAAACTCAGTGATGTCAGCTATGTCATCGCCACACCAGATCGTAGAAAGAGCAAGCAACTATGTCACATCAACATGCTAAAGTTATATCACAAGCGGGACGAAAATAATCCAGTCTGCACTGTAGCTGTTCCACCCGAGTCTGCAAGTGAAGCTCTCCCATGCAGTATGAGCCTGAGTGATAGTTTGGGGAAGAATCCTGATATCATGAATGATCTCAAGACTAAGCTTTCTCATCTACCACCCAAGGAAAGGCAGGAGTTTTCGGCATTACTGCAGGAGTACCCGCAAGTGTTCCGTGCCACTCCAGGAAGAACCACTGTGTTGATGCATGATGTCGATGTTGAAGACGCAAAGCCAATTAAATTGCCTCCTTACCGTGTGAACCCAGTGAAAGTTCCTCTCATCCAGAAGGAGCTTGGCTACCTGTTGGACCACAAGATGATTGAGCCCTGACAGAGCGAGTGGAGTTCTCCTGTCACTCTAGTCCCTAAGCCAGGTGGGTCACAGCGGCTTTGCATCGACTACAGACGTGTTAATCAGATAACCAAAACAGACACTTACCCTCTCCCTCGTGTGGAAGATTGCATAGACAAGATCGGAAAGGCTAGGTACATAAGTAAGTTTGATTTGTTAAAGGGATACTGGCAAGTACCTATGACTGAACGTGCTAGGGAGATCTCATGTTTTGTAACATTAGGAAAGACATTTGCATGTTCTGTAATGCCATGTACAGATTGTTTTAGAGTAATAAGAAATTTCCTTTGTAAATTTCTTTTTCTTTGTGGGGAGGTGTTACATAGCCTATGATTTCATCATCCTTTGTGTAATTTTAACGCACAGTATGCTGCATGTTTGATCACGAGCGTGTTCTGCCTCAGTCCCCCCTTCTACCGTTATAGTAGAGTAAGTCGTCCTTTCTGTTATTCAGTGCGGGATTGTCGACCGTTTGTCCCCATCGCTTCATTTGCGCGTCCTTATTACAAGTTGTATCAGGCTCTGCTGGCCCCTATATAATGAGCTCAGTCTCTGCATCATTGCCACTTAGATCTGCTCCTCATTTTGTTCACATCTCTGTCCTCCCCTGTACAGATATTATTATTGTGAGTCCTCAAGAAGTCTCCAACCATCTAGCAGCTGTGTGTAATTTGAGTATAACTGTTGTTGCATTTTTTCTTGTACTGTATAGCATAAGTTTAATTTGTAGGCCTAGTGAAGTTTTTGTAATTTGTGTGGGGTTCTTTATGTCAGTCATTTTTTATAATAGTTTGTATCTGTAATTATTTATCTGGCATTCACTGAGTATTATCTGGTATCTCATTTTATCAGGGCTGACTTAGATAAATTTACTCTTGCTAATTTCGTGTTAATAGAGGCTATTGCAGTTAACCATATATTTAACCTGTTTATTTGCCATTACATTATCTTTATGAGTCCTGAATGTTTTGTTGTTAGTTTGTGCATTAAACTTTAACTTGTAATTTTACCTAACTCTTTTGTTTTGAACCTGGAACTTTACGGGACTGTAGTGATTTTTAGTATTCTCACTTAAAGTGTACATTATCTTTCTCTGTTCCGTAACAATATATATATATATATATATATATATATATATATATATATATATATATATATATATATATATATATATATACATGTGCACTTGATTGAATAGGAAAAAAGGTTCCTATAAATAGCAATATTATTATAAACTTAGTATTAGGTACAATTTCACAGGTCTTTAAAACCCCGCAAAAATATTTACTCGTGGCTGAGTGATGCTAAACCACCTGGTGGCAGACCTCTGAAACAGCATTTGGTGAAGCCTCTAATTTGTAACTGCCATTCCATACAGGTTTCAGGTGACTCTCAGTCAGATATGATCTATACTCTGAGTATGAAAATTTTTTCACTGAAATGCCTGTGGAGCAAAAGGAATGCTAGAATCTAGTTTCAATTAAATTTTGTCCTGAAATTTAAATATGCCTGAATCAACCCATGATTTGGAAAGACACCACAGACGAGGGGCAAGACACCAATGGCAGATTTCTCTCTCTCTCTCTCTTTCTCTCTCTCTCTATGCAAAGTAGTTTTTAGTTATGGCATTACGTTCACAATTCATTCTCATTTTCTTTTTAATATACAATCTCTAATATTTAATAGATTTGTCTAACAATGCTTATGAACTCCCATCCATGCATGTGTTTAACAACTGCGAGCTACATTTTGGGGACCATACCCTGTGTTTTTTAACTAAGGCATTTTTTTTTTTTTTTGTACGGATGAGTCATAAAAGCTTCAGAGCTAATAATATGCTGTTAAATGCTAATGCTCCATCTTCATTAAAACACACACCCACACACACACATGAATGCTGTGATAAACAGCCAACTAACCTAACCAGAGGATGACTTCTTTATAAACTACCCACCAGTATACTTTCACATATTTTGTTACCGGTACTTAATTTTTCTTCACACTCGAGTCGTTTTCTCTCTTATGTTAGGATCACGTTAGCATTCTGTTCAATCTAATGCAAGATAACATTATTAGGCTGAGAAAGAATTATTGGAGTCTCCATGTCATTATTAACATCAATACACTTAACTCTCATCGACACAGTTCATTTTACTTTGTTCCATCAAACGCCAGACAATAGTCTTCAGTAGTAAGTTTGTCATGGCAGCCAGTAAAAGTTATCGTGCCATATGAGTAACTGAGATTGTAAGGAAAGTATGCTGGTGCAAACCTAGTTCCTTTCGGTTCTTCTAAACAGGGAGGAACACACAAATCACGCTTCCATATACTCTGGTAGCAAAAGGAAGACACACAAACTTCAGATGGCTATAGTACAGGTTTATTATTACCACTGACTCTTTATACAACCTAAATCAGTGAAGTGAATGACAATGAGCAAAGGGAGGAAAATGGCCAATTTGAGGTGTATGGTCTCAATCTGAGGGTCTGGAGGGAAGCGGTCTCTTCCTTTGAACCGGAGATCACCACCAGGACTATGCACTGGAAAGTGATGAAATCTGGGGGAGTTGAGTCCACGTCTGTACATGTGGATGTTATGCTGCGTAAAGTAAGATACTGGTAAAGTCCACAGGAAGAGGCTGCGACTCTGGCTCCAAAGGGGAGGAACCTGAAGTTTGGTTCTCTCTACGGGCCTTGTGGAGAACAGATATAAGTGTGCTTTGTTCCCACAGTGGGCACACAGGGGAGCTAGAAGAGACCCAGGAAAGCTGGGACAGCTAGGTTATCTATTGTTATCTTTGGGATCTCCTTTCCAGGTGCAGGGGAAAGAGAACTGAAGAGGGGTGAAGGGGAGAGTAAGGGAAGGGGATCCACTCCTAGGGCAGTGGTATCTGTTGGCAAATGGTCCAAGGCTGGGGCACGTTGTGGCTCCTCCGAGGCTGAACCACCTCTAGGAAGTTCAGTGGTCAAAGAGGGGCGTTTGACTCCTGTGTAGCTGGACCACGTC
The DNA here is from genome assembly GCF_032717465.1 of Coenobita brevimanus. Classification (NCBI taxonomy): domain Eukaryota; kingdom Metazoa; phylum Arthropoda; class Malacostraca; order Decapoda; family Coenobitidae; genus Coenobita; species Coenobita brevimanus. The sequence continues at coordinate 27,771,531 of NC_136966.1, forward strand.
TTACAAGTCCAGAGGCCGAACTGCATCTAGCAAGTTCAGTGGCTGGAGGAGTATGCTGGTCCTCCTGCATAGCTGGATCACGTCTAGCAAGTCCAGAGGCCGAAGAGGGATGTCAGTGCTCTTGCATAGCTGCAACCTCTTCTAGCAGGTCCAAGGGGTATGTCACTGCTAGCAAACATATGAGGGTCGCCTCCTGCAAACCTGGTAGCAGAGTGGCATCTAGCTTTCCTTTTAGTGCCATCCTCAGCAATCACTGGACTGGAGAGCTCCAGTCTCCGGCAGTACTTGTGGCTTGGGCTGCGATGGCAGGTGAGTGATGATTCAGGGCAAGAAGGTCTGCCCATAGCTGTGTGTGTGTGTGTGTGTGTGTGTGTGTGTGTGTGTGTGTGCTTCATGTGTCCCTCTTGTCAGCATGTTCATATTGTAGCTATCCTGGCCATCGTACCTGGCTTCTGGTGGTGGTTGTCAGTGGAACGCTGTTTTTCATGATCATGGCTGGAGCAGACTCTTAGCTAAGTCTTATCCCAGGCAGTTTACCACTCTCACCATTCTTTAAGCCATGTCCAAATGGCTGGAGGTTGAAAACTTTCTGGTCATTGGTGATTGTGTTTGGTTTGATGTTCTCCAAAGTGTGGTACCAGGCTATTGAACAGTGGTCTGGCTCTGTGTTTGGGTCCTTGACATGGAGAAGAGAGCTTGGAAGAGGGTAGATTGTAAGTAGATGTTGTAGGTGGAAGGGTGCTTGACCGATTGATTGAAAATAATTACAATCTGGCGGCGTAACTGCCAGGGTCATATGCCACCAGACAACAAGGTAAAGGATGCAGCAAAATAAAAAGTGCATATTTAAAATAAAGTTAACCCCTCTGCACACGATGACGCATTTATCATCATTAGGGTGTGGCTACACCCATACACCTTAATGTTTTTGTCATCATTAAAGCATAAAAACTTTCGTCAGAGAAAAAGTTTTCGGCTGATCGGCGTCATTTTTGGAGGAGTCATAGCTTCCCTGCTCCTCATCAAAAGTAATGAGTTGGCAGCTGTGGGTCCTAATACCAGCAAGAGAGTGGACAGGTTATTCAGTACCAAATGAGCTGTCAGTGGGGAAGCTACTATGCGGTTCTGTCCCTTTTCCCCCTCCTGGCCGTGCAACATATTTCACTATACCAGTAGTGCTTGTGGATAGTGTTTGGGCACTGTTGTGATTAGATTTGGTGTTTGCAATAGGAAATTTGGTGTTTGTGAAGCATTCCTGGTCGTTATCAGCCGTTGGCCCAACGAAGATTGTGCTACTGTTTCTAATCAACTACACTGCCTCTACCCTGCACCAAATGTGAGTATTCAGCTATAAAAAAATAGTGACAGTGAATCATGTGAATATTGTGTGCATATCTAGTGTACAAAGAATTGGTGAAATACGTGCAGTAGCTTAGAGGAAGGCAGGAAACCACCCTACTGTCATGACACAGCATGGGTACACCATAGCTTTTTGCATTTCTGTCGAAAACTATGAGGCCTAGGATCACCGTTGTGGTCTCAAATGAAAGCCAGTGAAATTCTGGATTGGATGATAAAATAAAAACATAACAGTGGCAAGAAAAGTTTTTCACTAGAGCTCCAAGAATAAAAAATCTGTTGTCTGTCAGAAATGGGTTTTACTTTTTCGCTCATTACTTGAGCACCATACCTCGTATCAAACTGGGACCTCCGGCATTCGAAAGCTAATAAAATTCTCTTTCCAGTGATGTATAACATGTAGAGATTGATTAGTAAACATTCGACTTATGATGTTGGGAAGTGAGATGTATGTTCCTGAATGTTTATTCACATGGCCCTAACGTACACACAGAGGGTTGTTTTTGTGTGTCTGTGATTTTATTTTTGCTTATCGTGTAGAACAGACATAGATGAATAGGAATATGTGGGTTTTGTGGCAAAATAAATATGTTTGGGTGGTGAAAATAAGCCGAGAATACACTTTTTTGGAGTACAGGGCGGGCAGGGCGGAGGGGAGAAAAGCCGATGCGTCATGGCACGGGAAACTTATTAACTTATCTGCGTGTGAAAGGGTTAATATCAGTTAGAAGGAGTAAAAAACTGAAAATAATGAAAGAATAGTTTGTAAAATATCACTTACTTATAAAAGTGGAAGGAGGCCTGCCTCCTGAAGAAAACTAAAAACCTCAGTAAAATCGCTAGGGGCTTCACCGAACATCGAGGGAGAACAGTAGGCACCATCTGCCCCCTTATGACCATGGAGAAATCTCTGATGTAGGTCTCCCAGACTCAGACACTCAACCAGCAAGTGATGGACAGTAAGTGGAACGAGGCAGTCATCACAGTATGGTTGAGTATCACCACCCACGAGGAACCCACATATAAGCTGAGAGTGCCCAATGCGAAGCCTAGCAAGAGCCACCTCCAATCACCAGGACATTGAGGGAAGAACCCATGGCACAACCACTCTCTGAAAGATTTCTTTTAGTTTATTGTGAAAAGCAACATCCCAGTCTATCTGGCCACGATGACCAAGAAGAAAAAGCCACTCTAAAATTGATAAAACCAATGGATGGGATGCATTAAAGACTCCAGTGAAGACAGAGCACCATGCGAGTCACTAAAATCACAAAAATGGATTAAGAGAGAGTAAAAATGGATTTAAGAGCATATAAATTTGCAGTCAGTTCCACTGTATACACTGAAGTAATGCCAGGAAGGCTATTGCCCCCACTAAAGGAAGGGAAGACAACACTAAATCCTACTCCAGTATCACTCTTAGACCTGTCAGTATAGACAGGGACAGAATCCTCATGAATGGAGGCATGTTCCAAAAAGAGAAAGAGGGACACCTGAGAAGGAAGTAAGCCCTTTTTTTCAACAATGGACCTATGAAATGTCCCACGAGGGAGTAGTCAAGAACCCACCCTTAGGATCCGATGTGGACAAATTGCCAGTCTCAGAACAGAGAGGGCTAACATAACAGACCGGATCCTGTAACGAAATGGCTTTGGGAAATTAGGACGGGTGTCATAAACAGATGATCGGGAATCCTAGGAGACGATGGCACAAGAAAATGAGTCTGGAATGCGGTGATAACAACATCAACACATCATTAGCAACTGGCGTTGCAAATCCAAGGGGAGTACACCAACATCCACCAATTAACTTGGAATCAGGGATGATCTGAATGTCCCAGTTGGCAGACATACACCAGCATGATGCAAGAATTTAACAACCAGAGACGGGAATCTGTTGCAGAGGAGTAGACTTCACATTCATATTGAAGTTTAGGAAGAATAAGAGACCTATGCAAGAGGAGGACAGGCTGATGGTCAGCATCCCAAGAGGTATGAGCAAAAACCCTCAAAAGACTCAAAGCTTTAAGACAAACTGCCTTAACAGAGCAAATATGAGGAACCAAGGTTAGTCATCTATCAGACAGAAGACCCAGAAGCTGTGTCTCTTCCACACAGGATATTCTCCTACCTTAGAAATACAAGTCAGGGTCTGGGTGAACCCCTCAAAGACGACAAAAATGCATAGCCACTGTCTTTGTTTAAGAAAAATGGAATCCACTAGCTTCTGCTCAGTCAGAAATTCTATTGAGAGCCAGCTGCAACTTCCTCTCTGTCAGAGACATTCTCGACACGGTGAAGGAAATCGAGAGGTTATCGACATATAGTGATCCTCGTACATTGTCAGGAAGTACACTGATGATGCTCTTAGTGGCTACAACAAACAGAGTATCACTAAGGATACTCCCTTGTGCTACTTCATCTTCTAGTGCTCAGGCATTAGAAAGCGCTCCTCCAACTCACACCCTTAAAATTCGGTTAGATAAAAACTGATGAATAAAAATAGGCAAGTGCCCACGAAGACCAAACTCCTGAAGAAAGAATAATATACCATGATGTTAGGCACTGTCATGTGCCTTCTCCAGATCGAAGAAGACCGTGACCTGGTGTTGGTTAATGGAGAAAGCTTCACAGACAGAAGATTCCAAGGACAGTAGTACATCAGAGGTAGATCGCATTTTTGGAAAACCATACTGGGCAGGGGATAAGAAGTCACCTCTCTCTAAAAACCACAGAAGCCTAACATTGACCATCTTTTCCAAAACTCTACGTTTACAAGATGTCAAAGAAACAGGCCGATAATTCGTTGCCTGTAGCTGGTCCTTATCTGGTTTGGGGATGGGGATAACTACAGCAACACCCCAACAAGCCGGAAACTTCCCAGAACACCAGATCTTATTAACCCGCAGCATCCCGTCGACGTTCTTTAACGTCCACAGGTTTTGTCACTGCCAATCCCATCGACGTACATAAACGCAAAAAAATTGCAGGGTCCCTAATTTGCACAATTTTCAATTTTCGCGAGTCATTTTTGGTATGTATACACGTGACACCTTCCTCAACAAGATGCCAGGCAGGGACAATGCCTTACCCAGCATGACCTCCTCCCCCCCCCCTGCATGCCATTGTCTCAGCAATTCACCTGTTATCAGTGACATGGCCAGTATAGCCATGTCATGCCACGATACGAAATTCAGGGCCAGAGTGATTCCCCAATCAATGACAATGTGGAGGACAAACTTTACATAGCATTAGGGGAAGAAACAGTTAGAAATGATGATCAGGTAATGTGGCAAAAAAAGGTCAGGTATTAGTGAGTGAAACAATGCTTATAATGCCTATATTACTGCTTGAAAACCAATATACTCTTGTACTACATATAAATTCGTACCAAGTAAATAAATAAATACCGTTTATGAGTGGTGTGAAATAGTTATCCTCCCATAGAACTCGTTTTCTTTGGTGCCAGCCTGATAGAAAACCCAGTAAGGTAAGGAGGTACTCCTACCCGTAATGAGTATTTTAAACCTCAGGTGAGCGATTTCTCTATGAATTTTCGATGTTTCTCACCAAAAGCGAAGGTTTGAGCCAAAAAAAAAAAAATTCCTAAAATTGTCGGGATTGGGGGGAGTCAGTGGTGGAAAAGTGGTCGGGATGGGGCGGGTTAAACAGTGAAAAAACAACAGGGACTCATCAGACAGGTAGCATAAAAAGTTACAAGAAATATCTTCATAACCAGGAGAGGAATCATGGCACTGAGACAGAGCCGCATGGAGTTCAGAATTTGAAAATGGAACATTGTAAGGCTCTCCCCCAGTAGAGGCAAAACTGAGACCATGAGACTCCAAATACTGACGATGGCAAACCGAAGGCGTATCTGCATTCTTCTTTGACACACTGGCAAAATGATCAGCAAGCAACTCTGCAACAGCAAATGGATCAACCACAGTTCCACCTGCTATGGATAAAACAGGAGGGGAGGGAACAGTAAATTTTCCTGAAATTTTTCTTACCTGGTTCCACATCTGGGTGATGGAATTAGTCCTCAAATTGATGAAGGAAACATAACCCTTCCACGATGAATGCCTGGCCTCCTTTAAAACCAACTTCATATGAGCTCGTGCCCTCTGATATGCCACCAAATACTCAGGATCCCCACGGGAACGACGAAGTCGAGAGAAGGTGACTCGTTTGGCTCTGACTGTGGAACTTGACTCAGAGTTCCACCAGGGAACCAGACTTTTAGGAAACTAACCCATCATTTTTTGGAATAGATAATAGGGCTGCTGAGTGCAACACAGTATTGAAATATGACACTGCCTCAGTAACAGCCAAACTCGTTGACAGAAAGGGAAATGGAACTTAATTCCCTGAAACGTGGCCAGTCAACCTTATCCAGAAGCCAGTGAGGAAGACGTGGCTGAGGTCCACCGGCACTAGCAATTAAGAGTAACGGAAAATGGCCGCTGCCATAGAGGTCTGGCAACACATCCCAGTTAAGATCTAAAACAGCATCAGCTGAACATAAGGACAAATTAATGGCAGTAAAAGTTCCTGTCTGGCTATGGAAAAAAGTCATTATATTGGAATCTAAAATGCCAAACTCCTTATCTTCCACTAAAAAGGCCAGCATAACACCCTGAGGGTTGGCCTCACTGTTTCCTCATAGTGGATGGTGACCATTCATATATCTCCCAGTAACAGAAAGGGAGAAGGCAGGCCATGAATAATGCATTCCAGATCCGCCCTTTGAACAGTAGCATTGGAGGGTAGATGAAGACTGCAAACTGTATACTGCCGACGTAAAAACATCCGGACAGTGACAGCCTGCAGGGGAGAAGAGATGTCCAGATGCCTGTACGGAATTTGCTGGCGAAGGAAGATAGCAGCACCTCTATGATGACCTTGGCCCGGCACAGGATTAGAATAAAAGGCATGGTAGCCAGAAGGACCGGAAGGAACAGCATCACCTACCATGGTCTCCTGGAAGCACATGCACAGAGGAGCAAATTGAGAAACAAGATGACACAGTTCCTCATAGCTGACATGTAAACCCCCAAAATTCCACTGGATGACAGAATCCATAATGGAGGAATGATGCTTAAGTGCGGGACTGTACACCTGACAAATGAGAGGGTTTGATTGGTGCTAATGAAGGCCCTTCACAGGAGCCTACCCAGCACCAGAAACCCGCACCCTTTGTCTAACATCTGAAGGCAAACTGGAGGATGAGGATGTAAGTTTTACAACATTCTTCTTGGAGTGAGCATACCAGTTTGTTTGGAAGGCGACTTGCGGTCTGCCTTCAGAGATGTAGGACGGCCAATGCCCTCACCAGAAGCCCCAGAAGTGGAAGTAGAGTCCACCGACTCGAATCATTTGAGGAAGCCAACCTATGCTTCAAATCTGAAACACCAACGAGCTGTCCAACAACCTACCCAGGTGGGGACCAGAGAAGAGCTGAAACATCAGCTTCAGCTGTCACCTGGCTAGATACCTCAGCCTGCTGGAGAGATGAAACAGGAGAGGTGTTGACAGAAGGGTCAACCACAGAGACCTTAGGTGGCTGGTCTTCATGTTCAGAGGACTCTGATGAAAAACGGTGATGTTTGCCAGGGACAGATGGAGCCTCGTCATATTGGCTACGACGGGAGGAGTCCAGTCAATGTGGACATCTGCCACCACCACAGAAGTTTGCAAGTTGTCAGCCACCAAAGTGGGAGCGGAAACAGTCAGAGTAGTGGTTGGGGAAACATCATTCTTACCGACAGTACTAATCATGGGGACAGCATTCTGCATATCACGAGTTGAAGAAGTGGGTACTGGAATGGGTTGAGGCTGCCCCTGAGAGACAGGGCGATGCACTGGTGTTCTAGAAAGTACAGACCATAAGTAACCCTGGGCTGAAAGAAAAGGGTCTGGGCTCTCCTTTTTGCTTCAGGAAACGAAACCTTCTCACATGTTCGAATGGACAAAATCTCCTTTTCAAGGTAGTATCTTGGGCAGTTTTTGAAAGAGACTGCATGAGGGCCTCCACAGTGATAGCAATTAAGGTGTCCTGTACACTCACTGGTATGGCTTGGTCCACCACAGGAGACACAGAGGGCAAAATTGGCTAATGTGACCATATCCTTGGCAGTGGAAATTTCGCATTGGGGTTGGCACATATGGCTTAATAGGAAGTGACAGCCAAGGTAGTTTAACAGTGTTAGCCTGTCAATTGAAGGAACAACGTCGGTGTTGGGGTCAAGATACCCTCTATTTTCTTTTGCAGCCATTCAACTGTTACCACACCAGAAGACCACAGTTCCTCCAACAACTGTGCCTCTGAATATTGAAAGAGGTCACGGGAAAAGATGACACCCTTGCATCGATAAAAAGTATCGTGGGGAACACAGGTAACAGCTGCACCAGAGATAGAGGTTAGATTTAGTAATTGCAAGCTCTCTTCTGGGGAGGACACCTCAACAAGGAGGCTTCCATCCCCCCTGGGAACAGATTTTTGGTTCCCGACCACAGGCCGAAACAAAGGCATGGTGCAAATAAAAAATGTCAATATCTAGTACTGACTCTCCCAAAGCAGATTTCAGTACCAGATATTTGGCATATGATGCCAACACTGTTTCATCTGGGGCCAACCCCAGAGCCACACCAACCCGACGGGAACACTTCCCTGATCCAGCAGAAAGCTGGGGCAGAGAAGGATACTCCCCAGGGGCCTAGAAAGGCTCCAGAGTGACAATTACAGAAGAGTCTAAAGAATGGTCAGGGCCAGATCCAGTATTGTCAACAGATTTAATATTTTGTTTCCCCTCCAGGCATCAAAAATTCACCTTCATTCCCCCATCCCTCCACCCACCATGGAGCCCAACAAGGGGAGGTCTTGTGCCAGGGATGACACCACTGGCGACCCCAGAGGTAGCAGGAGAGTATACATCGATAACCACCATGGGACCTGGGCAAGGGTGACTCCAGGATGATAGGAACCACCATGCCCCCCAGTGCCCACTTGATCCTAGTCAATGCACGATCAGCCAGTTGACCTGGTCGGGCCCAACCAAGCCGCCCGTCTAGCCAGAATTAGGGACTAAAGATGTGTATTGCTAGCTGCAGGGCGCATCATGCAGCATCACTCAACCCCCAGGACTCTCATCTCCCAGCATTATGGAACGCCACACACGGCAAACACTTGGGAAGGCAACAGTCCTGCCCTAGATGGTAAATGGGCAGGGACTAACCTCATCAGCAGGCCTCCTCTACCAGTGATGTAGGGGGTGCTTGGTCCACAAGGCCAACAAATGCTGAACCTTTCAAAGGTAGTCATGCCTCTCAAGTAGGTGGCACTGCCAGCCACACTTCAAGCCCTGCCACCACGTCAAGGTGACCCCCCTCAGAGGGGTAGGTGGTGAGGCTTTGGGATTTTCTTGGTGTGTCCAGTGTAGGAAACCCAGAATATGTATTAGATGAACATGGATACATGAGTTGAATTGGCTGGAGTGATGAGATGGTGGAGGTGGTTGTGGCTGCTATGGTGGCTGGCAAGTGTATGGTTCCCTTTGACCCAGGGTCCAACATGAAGCACGCCGGTGTGGATATGAAAGTAGCAGTGTGAGTGGCATTGGTTGGAGCGGGGATCGGTGGGGTGGAAGTTGTGTTAGTCATTGACTTTATTGCTAGATGCTGCTGTCCTGTGGCAGGCGGCTGGGGTTGGAGGGGTTACATGGGCTGCAGGGGGTGGTGTGACAGGGTTTGACGATAGTGGGGGGCTGTATCTGTATCTCTTGGATGGTTGCGATTGGTGGCCAAATCTAGTGGAGACAGGAATGCGGCTTCTCTTGTTGGTCAGGTGTGAAAAGGAGGATGAGGAACTAACAGGTGATTTAGGGCTGTGAGATGATGAACATCAAGTCAGGCAAGGTTGCTGGGGCGGCTGTGTTGAGGTAGAGGGTGTACCGGCAGTTGGAGATGGAGGAGAAGGTGAATGTGATAGTGCACGATGGGGCGGGGTGGTGGAAGGTGGGGAGGGTGATGAGTCTGGTTGAGTGGTGCTATGTGAGGAGGAAGGTGAGGAGGGCTGTTGGTCAGGGGATTGCGTAGGGGATGGGCTAGGTGGTGATGATGAGGAAGAGGCTTGTGGTAGATGAGGATGGCTGCCAGGTGGTTGTGTTGGGTGTAGATGGGAGGGGAGAGAAGTCTAGGGTGGGCGTGGGGAAGATTGGATAGTGGATTTCGGAGTAGTTGAACAATGGTGGTTGTGGGCGATCAGGAGTGATGGAGGATGGGGTGTTGTTTTGGCCAGCTTTGAAAGGGTTGTATCGTCTGACAAGTCAGTTGTAGTATTCCCTGCCTTTGCTGTGAAAATCAATTAGGACTTGGTAACAATTTGGCATGCATGTGGTTTTGAAAAGACCAAGAAACTGTCTGGAGCATGTAATCAAGGGGTAGCCTAGCAACCATGACTTATTGACCCACTTGGTTTGGGTTGTTGTGAGTGGTTTTGTCCTGCTGCAAGTCTTGGCAGTGTTGCATGTGGCGGAGCTGGTTCTTGAGGTGAGAGAGTGGGTCTGTTGGGGATGGCCCAGTTGGTAGTGGCTGGGCCAAGTGTCTTAACCCATTGACTGTGGCTGTATCACATATGACATTTGAGTCCAAATGGCTCTGACTGTGGCTGTATCATATATGATTTCCTGCTTTCAAAAATTCCACCGTCAGAAATGGCACAAAATAAATCAGGTAGCAACTCATGGCACCCTATAGAGTATTGCCATACATAGATTAAGCATTTTTACGAGGAGCAGAGCTCAGCCCAGTTACCTACAAAATGCCAAAGGTAATGGTACGAAATGTTCTCCATGCCGCCACTAGCATTAGCCCAAGCAAGTATTGGATGAAATCTCTGGATGAGTGTAGGGATGATAGTGATAAGTTGTTAGATGATGACAGTGATAGTTCAGATGCTGATTTACACCTTATCTGATCGCAGGATTGACACTGACGAAACAGTGCAACCATAAGACATCATTCGCCTGGCATCACCGCACAGGGATTATTTATTATTTCACGGATCTATTTCAGAGGTTATTTTTTTTGTTTGCTGTATTGTGTTATATACCATGGAGCTCGTTTTTCTCTATCTTTTGACAATATTGTTTTTTTTTCTAATATTTTTCTCTAAATATTTGAAAACTGCTGCACACGGGATGTACATGTAAACAAAACACTGACACAGTGAATGGGTTAATGGAATGAGCAGAGGGGACTCGCCAAAAATGACTTCATGGGGCGTGGTACCATCTTTCCTATGGCAGGTGTTCATACCCCATTGTAGGATCTTAACTTGAGCATGACCAGCCCAGTTCTGAGTTGACTGGTGAGGCTTCAGTGGCTTCTTTCACACAGGGAGTTCCCCTGAGGATGGTAAGGGGACGAGTGGGAGATGTGGTATCTGAATAGCCTGGGTGCCTGTTCCTAGACTAGCCCAGAGAACTCTGGGGCATTGTCAGAACAGAACGCTTGAGGAAGGCCGAAGTGGGGAAAGACGTCGTTGATTAGGGCCTTGGCAATGGCTGCTGCAGAGTGTGACTTAGCTGGGCAGGTGATTATAAACTTGGAATAGATGTCTATAAAAATGATGATGAATCAGATCGCCGAAGTGGATGGAAGATGCTGATTTACACCTTATCTGCCAGCAGCTGCCACAGTTTGGTGGCCGTACGGTGAATTGTTGGTTCTGGGCTGTGTAGGCTTCAACATCTTGTTTGGCAATGGTCGATGGCAGGAACGTCTAGTAGATGTCCCTGAAAACTTGAAACAGTTTCTGCTGGTTGAGGTGGATTCCATTACTGGAGTGTAGCTGGCTCATAATGTTCTCGACTTCTGCAGGGTCTCTGACCATGTGGCATGAAGAGGTATAGAGGTGGTCTATGTGTTCCGGCTTAGTGAAATGTTGGGCAGCATCCACTTTGGTTTTACTTTAGCTTCCCACATCTGGAGTAAGGTGTTCTCTGACGCATAGTAGTTCGTTTTCTGTGGTTCAGTGAGTGATTTCAGGGAGAGTCTGGACAAGGCATCTGCATTGGTGTGGAGTTTGCCTGGGCAGTATTCGATGCCAAAATTGAACACCTCCAGGGTTTCTCACCAACGGACTAAGACAGCATCGGTTGTGTGTGACTGCTGCGACCTCAGTAGGGACTGGTGGTCCATGATGATCTTGAGTGGGGTCCCTAAGACTTAGGACCAGAAGTGTTTCAGTGCCCAGGTCACTCTGAGGCATTCACATTTGGTGGCTGCGTAATTCGCTTTAGAGGGGTTCAGGGTTCAGCTAGCACAAGGGATGATGTGCTCTTTCCCCTCCCTAACTTGAGGGAGAACAGCGCCAATACAGACCAAGAAGTCGGTAAACAGCCTAAAATGTTGTGTGTATTCAGGGAAGGTGACTATTGACACTGTAATGAGGTGGTGTTTGAGTTTTTTTATATCTTGAGTCTGGGGGTAGTCCACTGAAAAGCCTCCTCCTTTTCTGTCATATTGTGAAGTGGTTTGGCAATGGTAGCAAAGTTCTTAATGAAACGTCAGCAGTAGGAGGTAAGACCAAGGAAGGCACAGACTCCTTTGACATCGGAAAGTGGGGTGAGCTCTGCAATGGCTAGGAACTTGTTGGGATCTGGGACGAGTCCCGCACAGGAGATGATATGGCCAAGGAATGCAACTGATTCCCGAACCAGGTTGCATTTCGATGGCTTGAATTTGAGACCAGCTGCTCAAATATGGTGCAGCACTTGCCCTAAGCATTGGAGATGCTCCTTACATATGATAATATTGAACAGGCAGGCCAAACAAGTTTTCCAGGTTAGTCCTCGTAGGACCGAGTCCATCAGCCTTCAGAAGGTGGTAGGTCCATTGCAGAGGCCAAAGGGAAGGACGGTAAACTCATACAGTCGTCCACCTATCGTTGAGAATGCTGTCTTCTGTTAGTGTTCTTCCTGAATGGGAACTTGCAAGTAGCCCAACTGAAGGTCCAAAATGGAGAACCATCGAGCATTGCATAGTGAATCCAAAGGGTCATCAATTCAAGGAAGGGGGGGGGTGTGGAGTCTTTGATGGTCACAATGTTGAGTTGTTGATAGTCAATGCAAAACCTTATGGATCCATCCTTTTTCACTAACACTACAGGAGAAGACCAAGGACTGGTCCAGGGTGTTGTGATCCTTGCACTCAACATGTCCTGAACTTGGTGGACATCTTCCTGGCGCTGCACTGGATTTTTCCAGTGCAATAGCTGGCATATGGGGGACCCCATAATGTGCATGGGGTGATGCAGTACTTCGGTTTGGCCCAGATCTCTTGGTTGCGAACAAAAGACGTCTTGGTAGTAAGGAGTAGCCGTTCTAAGTCTAATTGTTTTTGTGGTGGTGAGAATTTGTTGTAGGTAGGGGGGGTGTTGATAGAATTTGGGGATTCAAGGGGGTATCAATCATTTCTCATTTTCCCATGACTAATCCCTTGGGATGCATGATGGGTTAATTTGAAACATTGGTGATCCTGATGGTGTTGAGGTGTGGGGGGACTATTGCTGGGGAGACGAGGCAGCTGGTGGCAAAGAGTTGCCCCACCGGCGGGGAGAACAGAAGAGGGTGTTGGGCTGGAGTTCCCAATGGCACCCAGGCTTGGTGGTGGGGTTGGATGGTGGTCATTTATTTTTTTTCTGACAGCTTGCATGATGGTGCTCAGCCCGGCAGTAGGGTTGTGGGGCCTGAAAGGGAGACGTTTGTGCTGGCATTCAATCGTGGCTCCCAGCTTTTGTAGGAAGTCCAACCCAAGATAACTGTCATAAGCTGTGCACCTTGAGTCGAACACAGTGAATGGGTGGTTGATATAGACTGACGGCTCTGGGGTGGTTACTAAGAGGGGAACAGTTTACCCTTCAGGGTCAGGAGCCCGTCCTCTGCCCCATTAACCCTCCCCATCCCGACGTTTTCTGGGCAGTGGTACGCGCCAGTTCCGGCATTTTTGGACCTTTTGGTGAGAAACATCGAAAATTCATAGAGAAGTCGCTCACCTGAGGTTTAAAATACTCGATCTAGGTATGAGTATCTCCTTACCTGACTGGGTTTTCTAACAGGCTGGCACCAAAGAAAACGAGTTCTATGGGAGGGTAACTATTTTATCCACTCATAAACTGTATTTATTTATTTACTTGGTACGAATTTATATGTAGTACAAGAGTATATTGGTTTTCAAACAGTAATATAGGCATTATAAGCATTGTTTCACTCACTAACTCATCACCATTCATGACCTTTTTTTCCCACATTACCTGATCATCATTTCTGACTGTTTCTTCCTCTAATGCTATGTAAACTTTGTCCTCCACATTGTCATCGATTGGGGAATCACTCTGGCCCTGAATGTCTTTATTGGTCAGGTCACTGGTAACAGGTGAATTGCCGAGACAATGGCGTGTAGGGGGGGGGGAGAGGTTATGTGGTGTAAGGCATTGTCCCTGCTTGGCATCTTATAGAGGAATAGAGGAAGGTGTCCCGTGTATACGTGCCAAAAATCACTCGCGAAATCACTCGCGAAAATTGAAAATTGTGCAAATTAGGGACCTTGCAATGTTACCGCGTTAATTCACGTCTCCGGGATATGAGTGCACATCATGTGAGGACGTGAATTCACGTCTCTGGGATGTGGTGGGTTAAGGTCAGTGGGTGAGGCATGAAGGACTTTGAAAATTGTTTGTTTGTTTTTTGTAGAGCTGACGGGGAGGGAATAAAAAATCCAGTCCAGCCTCTGAAGTCCTTGTTTCTTTTAATGGCTCATCTATGTCATTGTAGGTGGATTCTGCAAAGACCCTTTCCACTGTATCCAATCCTGTGTCATCTACTTGACCGTCATTGTTGGTGACACCACCCTGGAGGGGAGGGGACTTTTGTGGTGGACCCTGGCAATTGGACTGGTTGTGCCAAGCTTTAACTTGTTTTCACATATCATGCAGGGGACAGGAAGCACTGCAGGCCATAAACTTGCAGGGGTCAGTAAGGATCAGGTTGTCTTTCCATGTCTCTTTTTCCTGTGGTGATGGTGACAGGGTGGTTTTGATTTTGCCAGTCGTCCGTCCTCTGGTTTGGCTGGGTAGGAACACAGAGAACAGCCCCGAATTGCTTCTGATTACCTGCGTATGCTGCCACCAGTCGTCAGATTGTCACAATGCCACGGTTGAATCCCTGCGTGTTTTGGTGGTGAAGTGTTCCCGGACAGCGCTAGGCAGAATACGTTTGAAGTATGCAAAAATATGCTGATTGCATTGTTCCTCAGTCAGCCAGGTGTAGGCAGACATTGTGAATTTCCATAAGTATGCTAACACAGCAACAGTGTCTCCCTCGAATTTTATGTCACTTAGCTGTGAGAGTGCGATGAACAACCCGGGGGAGGGGTGGATGGCATCAATCACTGTTTTATTGAACCGTGCCCATGTTAGGGCCACATTGATTTTCCCTGCTACCAGGGCTACCGACTTGCCTAGATGAGGCAGTAATACCTCGATTTTCTGTGTCCTTCTCATAAACCAAGCCCAACACCAGTTTGATCATTTCCATGTAAGTTGTAATGTCATATACAGTAGTTCAGGATCATATTTGGGTATGGGGGTTTGGTACCTTTGGGCTGCTATCACGATATAGCGCTCCTGTGCTACCGTGAACATGGGTGATTTAAGCTCTGTTTTGCCTTTCCTCTATATTTAGAACAAGTAGCCTCCAGCATTATGCTGGCACAGACCTAGTTCCTTTGGGTTCTTCTAAACAGGAGAAACACACAAAGTACACTCCCAATATACTCTGGTAGCACAAGGGAGACACACAAACTCTGGATGGCTATAGTACAGGTTTATTATTATTGACTATTTATACAACCTGGACAAGTGGAGTGAATGACAATAGAGAAAGGTAAGAAAATGGCCCATTTGGGTTGTGGGGTCTCGGTCTGAGGGTCTGGAGGGAAGCTCTCTTTTCCTTCGTACTGGAGGTCACCACCAGAACTACGCTCTGAAAAGTGAGGAAATCCGGGGGGATGAGACTATGTCTGTACATGTGGGTGTTATAGTGTGTAAAGTAAGATACTGGCAAAGACCATAGGGAGAGACTGCGACTCTGGCTCCGAAGGTGAGGAACCTGATGTCTGGTTCTCTCTAAGGACGTTGCAGAGGACAGACGTATGTGTGCTTTGTTATCAGAGTGGGCTCTCAGGGAAGCTAGAAGAGATCTGAGAAAACTGGAACAACTAGGTTATCTAATGTCATCCCCAGTATCTCCTTTCCAGGTGTAGGGGGAAGGGAACTGGGGAGGGATGAAGGAGGGAGTATGGGAAAGGGATCCACTCCAAGGGCAGCAGTATCTGGTGGCAATTGATCCAAACCCGGGGCACATCATGGTTCCTTTGGGACTGTACTGCTACCAGCAAATTCAGTGGTCAAAGAGGGGCGTTGGGACTCCTGCAAAACTGGACCGTGTATAGCAAGTTCAGAGGCCAAACTGCATCGAGCAAGTTCAGTCGCCAGAGAGGGATTCTGGTGCTCCTGCATAGTTGGACGGCATCTAGCAAGTCCAGAGACCGAAGAGGGACGTCAGTGCTCCTGCATAGTTGGATCGCATCTGGCAAGCCCAGGGGGTACGTTGCTTCTAGCAAATTTATGAGGATGGACTCTAGCAAATTTGGTAGCAGAGAATCATTTAGCTCACCCTGTAGTGTCGCCTCTAGCAATCACTGGATTGGAGAGCTCTGGTCACTGGCAGTACTTGTGGCTCGGGCTGCAACGGCGGGTGGTTGACAGCCCAGGGCTAGAGGGTCTGTCTGTAGTTGTGCATGTATGCTCCCTGTGTCTCTCTTGTCTGGGCGTTCGTATTGTAGCTATCCTGGCCGTCGTACCTGGCTGCCGGTTGTGGCTTTCTGTGGAGCACTGGTTTCACATGGTCGTGGCTGGAGAGGAGACTGAGGTAAGTCTCGTCCCAGAGCACTTTAGAAAGTGTGGTAAAATGCCTTCTAACCTCATCAGAACTTGGCCACATCACGCTACATAACTGCACACTTCCATCCACTAGATCAGTTTGTTTGTTTTTCTTCCCATGTCTCCCATTGTTCTGCCATGGCTGTAACAATTCTAGTATCTTCTTACTGCAAATGGCAGATGATTTTATTAAGCAAAGAATGACTTGGTAAAGGTCGATAGTGTTAATACTCTCATCAGTTATACTCATGGTTGTGATAAGTAAGTATCTGATGCATTACTGTATATTCATTTAACCCGCCCCTTCCCGACCACTTTTTGACCACTGGTACCCCCCAATCTTGACCATTTTTCGACCCTTTTTTTTTTTTTTTGCTAAAACTTTCGCTTTTGGTCAGAAACATCGAAAATTCATAGAGAAATCGCTCACCTGAGGTTTAAAATACTCATTACAGGTAGGAGAGCCTCCTTACCTTACTGGGTTTTCTATCAGGCTGGCACCAAAGAAAAGGAGTTCTATGGGAGGATAACTATTTCACACCACTCATAAACGGTATTTATTTATTTACTGTTACGAATTTATATGTAGTACAAGAGTATATTGGTTTTCAAGCAGTAATATAGGCATTATAAGCATTGTTTCACTCACTAATACCTGACCTTTTTTTGCCACATTACCTGATCATCATTTCTAACTGTTTCTTCCTCTAATGCTATGTAAAGTTTGTCCTCCACATTGTCATTGATTGGGGAATCACTCTGCCCCTGAATTTCGTACCGTGGCATGACATGGCTATACTGGCCAGGTCACTGATAACAGGTGAATTGCTGAGAAAAGGGCATGCAGGGGGGGGAGGAGGTCATGCTGGGTAAGGCATTGTCTCTGCCTGGCATCTTGTTAAGGAAGGTGTCCCGTGTATACGTACCAAAAATGACTCGCGAAAATTGAAAATTGTGGAAATTATGAACCTTGCAATTGCAGGACGTTGAAGTACGTCCTCGAGATTAGCTGTGACAAAACGTGAGGACGTGGAAGTACGTCCTCGGGACGGCGCGGGTTAAGACTGAGTCACAAGAGCTAGAATGCTAACATACCAGTAAAGTAAGCTTTATGAGCGCATGACGATTAAGCAAACGTTTGTACATACGTCTATCATCATCTTGGTGTAAACTTTCAGCATTTCTGGGAAGGTAGTTGAACAATAACAGAAGAATTATTGAGCAAAAAATAATTACTTTCTCATGTACTCTCTCTCTCTCACGTTTTCTTCTTGGATGTGCTCATAACTAGGTGCTGTAGCATTAATCAAATGCACAATGTTCAGTTCCCTCCCTCCGACTTGCTGTGTCAACGAACTGTGTCGGTAAACATTTGGCTATTGATTGAATGATAAAACCCAGACATGAGGTGATTTCCTTTGCTGATTTCACCCCCTAAACATAGAAGAAAACGTTCATGTAAAATTATGATCGTAATATCCAATATTTAATTGTTAGAATTCATGCTTTTTTTTTTTTTTTTATGTGTCCGACTCTTTGCATAGGTTTTCACAGCCTGCTCTTAAGGCCCAGTGGTCCCCTCCTGCATACCATACACCTCTACGTGTCACCAGTTCGGCGCTAACACCCACCGTCCATATTGCATACATGCTAGGGCTGTCTCATGACAGCATAGTAATAAAACAGGAAATCTTTATAAATGCGATTTCATAGTAGAGTATATCAAATGAAGCCCTCGGGACATAAAGCTGGGATTCCAAAGGGGTTTCTTCAGTCTCATGAATAAAAATACAGCTAAAAATAATTTGTTTATAAGTGTATCTACTACCTGCTGAAAGAATCTCCTCCCTATCTTACATAATAGAAAAGTTATTACCCTCTGAAAACCATTGCCGTCATGCCGTGTTGTGTGGGGCCGCTCATTTCTCAGCTGAACGTAAACATTGTTTCGCTCGCTACGCTTGCTCGCTCGTAATCACAAGGGACATCTTGACGTGCCATAAGCATAAATACACAAGCAAGCTAGGGCTGGCTGAGTATCTTGTAACTTGATGAATCCCTTTTCTCGAACTACCCAGCTACTGTATACACTTTCATCTACTCCATAACTATATTTGTCATTCACAACCCGTTACCCTCAAACAATTTCAGTTCCATGATGAATTTCTTAATTAGTATATGTTTCTAAGAGCTTTTGTTGTTTATTTATTTTTGTTTTTTAATTAGGGAACTTAGGTACATCCTTTATTTACGCTGCCAGTATTAGACACCCATCTCAGTACAAATACGGTCTTAGGGAGGTAGCTTAGAACAAAGTAATATATCATCATAATGAAGGGGTCAACTGTTTCAGACCACTGTCGTCATCTTTATTATATTCTTGATGGTTCTAGACGACATTTATTTTTAGCTAAGGAGCTTTACCAGATAGTTAAGGAGATCGTGAAGGTTGTATCTATCTCATCGTACTGACGTCTATCTTTAAACTGGGAAATTTTTTTTAGTAGATACCACGACTTCGGGAAGGCTGTAATGGTTTGCGTGAGATGTGGGCCTGTAGTTTTACCATCAGGATTTCAGGTTAATCTTAAAGGCTCCGTATTGCTTCTGGATACTTTATTGGGAGTTTAGATGTTAAACACACGTAGTGTAGTTTATCTCAAACCCTCAAGCTGTCTTTCAGGTTACAGGCATTGAGTTTCCTTTGTACCAGGTATGTAATGTCCAATGCCACGGGTATACTGTTTACACACAGAACAGTCTCTTCAGCAGATCTGACAAGAAGCAGCTGGTCTCTGTCGGTTCATGAGATTCCACGATTTTCTGACTCATGATGGATAAGAAACAAACATCTGCTCGCCTACATTTGTGTACACCCTGATAAAGAAGAGGTGTCTCGACATGTAATAGATAGAAGATTTTCTAAGTAGTAAAACAACACCAAGACTATAAGTGAATGATAAGAAAATTACAGTATATGACAACATATTACTCTAATAATAAGAGTATACTTATTAAATATGTACAGATTTAAGAGAATAAAATATTGATATAATGTATGTTGCAGCTATGAATGATAAAATTACATAACAGCTGATTATACAGGAATCACAGTGGTATCAAGAGAGAATAAGCTCTTGTAATGACTAAATAATGTTCACGTAGTTTGTTGGGTGTCCTCACGTCTTTACACAAATCATCACTGTATTGTAGAGGTGGTGTGGGCAATGTGGCTTGCCCATTTCTTAGTCCCACTCCAATTTCTCCGGCTTCAGCGTCAGGCTGCACTTTCTTCTTGTCATTTTCACATTTAACAAGTTTCAATGTTTTCACATTAAACAAGTCCCAGAAACACTATATTCCACTTTGTCACAACCTGTAAACATGTCCGTTAAAGTAATGGAGTTATAAAGGATTTAAAGTGTAGAAAAAGAAAAATAGTCATAAGTCGGCCATCTTGAATTTTTTCAACATTCATAAAAGACAGGCCCTTCAGTCATACAACATATGAGAAAATTCCAACAAATGATTTCCGAGATACAGCACAGAACGGACGAATGGACGAACTGACTAACAGACGTACGGGCCGATGGACATGACCTAACCTAAGACTCCACTTTATGAGAAACGAAGTGGAATAAGAAGTTTCGTTGTTTGCCTTGTTCCAAGTTGTAGCCTAATTCCATGGAGTCATTTTTCCATACGTTTAACACAGCAGTGGACAAAAGATCATTATGATTAAAAAAAAAAAAAAAAAAAAGGGAATCCCAGTATGGCGAATGCAATAAGAGAATATATATATATATATATATATATATATATATATATATATATATATATATATATATATATATATATATATATATATATATATATATACTGGAGAGAGAGAGAGAGAGAGAGAGAGAGAGAGTGAGGGCTAAAAAAAAAAGTGATGAAGGACGTGAGATATCTCGACTATAGAATTCTTACAAGGAACAGCTATCATGGTGAAGATACTATAAGAAAACACAGGACAAAGACAAAGGGTTTGAACAGCGGACGATAACGGGTATAAGAGATCAAACAGGACATATGGTCATGAGAAAAGAAAGAGACATAATGCAGTATGAAGAAAGTCACTGAAAGGAAGAGGGAAGGGAATTAGTTGGAAGAGATCAAGATGAATGCAGAACGAACAGGAATATGATACTCGGGGGAAGGGGGGTAGCTTCTAGTACACGACTGTACAATTCTAGACTTGACAAAGACAATAACAGAATTCAGATTATAGTTACTGCGAGCCCATTGTAAAATTATGCGAAATTTGACATTGGGACAAGCTCTATAGTAACATGACTGTTGATAATTCTCTGCTTACCACCTAAATTATTGGAAGGTAGCATACAAAATTTCTGTAATAACATTATGTTTATCATTTTACCAAGACATTCAAAACTTTGTACATATGTAACAATACTATCTGGTAACAGATATATATCAGTATATGTATTCATATTACTTAGTAACAAAGATGGAACAATATGTGTGGAAATACTACCTAGTAACAGATGTAACGATATATGTAATAATACTACCGTTCAACAGACATATAACAATATATAATATAATATTACCTAGTAACAGAGATGTAACAGTATATGTTGTAATACTGCCTGGTAACAGAGATGTAATAATATATGTAAAAATACCACCTATCACCCAGAGATGAACCAAGGACAGCTAGTGCTGTCTATTCTCTCTCCACAACATCTAACTTACAAAGTGGTCATGACGGGTGGAGAAACTGACAAACAACAGCGGGCGAGTCGCTGAGCGAAGATTTTATCTGTACTCATTAAAAGGCAGAGTAGGAGGTGATGGACAGGTAGCAAGGACAGAAGGAGGAGGAGCAGAGGAAGAGAAGATGAAGAAGACGAAAATGTATTATTTTCCTGATTTTCCATCCCTTAAGATCGTTTGCATGAACTCACTTATTCTCAGATGAAAACAAATCTTTAGTCTCAAATTTGTTCCCATTACGAGATGTCACGCAGTGTGGGCCTGTAAATTTATCATCCAATATAGACCAACGTGCATTTGAAAGAGCAAATACTAAGTCCCCGAGGTTAATGTGGATAGGCGATGCAGACTTAAGCTGGAGATGTATCATATCCTCTTTAGATAAGGCCAGATTAGCCTTTATATACTGGAAGTCTGTCATTTTCACTATTACGTGATCATTCAAATTATAGGGTGGACAGGGTTTCGATAATAGAATTGAATAGGGCAAATTTTTATCGAATCCATTTAAGACAAAGAATGGAATTTCGCCAGTGGATTTTTTTATGGAACTATTGGCTGAGGCCGCAACTTCGGGTATCCACTCATCTCAACAGATGCTTAGAGAACGTAAGTACTTCAAGCACTCCAGCACTACGATTTTGCCTTTCGACAAGGTCATTGGAAGCCGGATGGTTGGGAATGACATTACATTTATTGATGTTATACTGCTTACAAATCTCAGCAAGAAGACTATTGTTAAACTCTGAGCTATTATCAGTAATAACAGTGGATGATGTAGTGAATGGACAAGTGACACGGTGAAAGAAAGAACATGCAACAATCTCAGCAGTCTTGCCTTGGAGAGTGACGAGAACACAGACACTTGAGTAATGATCAACTGCCACAGACAAATACTCTGCTACAGACTCCGTACGAGGCAATTTAAGGAGGTCAATAGAAACAATTTCTCATGGACGTGACGGAACTGGATATTTCAAAAGTGAAGCAGGTAATCCTGTTGACCCTTTATGACGATTACAGGGAACACAGGAATCACAGTGAACATTAATGTCCTTACTCTTGTTAGGCCAGTAAAATGAAAGACGATCATGTCTCAGACACTGATCTTTTCCCAGATGGGATGCATGAGGTGCGTTATGGATGATGTGGAGTAATGCAGGTATTAAATCAGTGGGAACAAGTTGACATACCGCTCTGTTAGGTATGTCCCTACCGGTAAGAAATGTCTTCCTATACAAATTATCATTGGTAGCATAGGTGAGGTCGAAACGTCTCCACTTTAGAAAATAAAATGTTTTCGACCACAGAAGGCCTGTGTGCTGACAATTTAAAACAACATCTAAAACTGGAGTAGCGTATGGAACTTCACTTGGTTGATATGGTGAGACGGCCACAGTTACATGATGTGAAAGAGCATCAGCAACTATAGTACAGCTCATTTACCAGGCACGTACTCAAAGGTTGGATTGAAATGTTGGATAATAACTGACCATCGTGTTCAAGGATCCAAGCCCCTCTGATGCTTTATACTGGATATGGAGGGCTCAGATATTAAATACCTCATAGACCTAGTGTCCATAAAATAATGATATAATGACTCCTTCACAATTTCCTATTATAACTACACCTAAATGAGTCATAGGGCCAATGTGGTGAACTGAGAACTCAGAATTTTGTGTCGTTATGGAGGATTCTCTAAGTTCTGGTTCAGGATTTCCCCCGATTGTGTATTGGCAAAGGGCTCTGCATTTACTGGTGGAATGATAATGGATTTTATGAAACGTAAAGTACTTGTTTCTGAATGATGGTGAAGGTGATCTACTATCAAGCCTGTGTCCTCGTTCATCTCTTGGTCCCTTATAACAGTGAGCTCCGCGATGACATGTTCATTTAGTCCCAACCAATTGTCTAACTCTGCTTGTGGATCAGGCTCAGTTACGAGAGAGACTGCTTTGCAACGCAGGTCTTGCACGTGACATGGCTGGGCAATGTGGTGCGGCGTTTTGTCTGCCGAGTGGACGTGAAACATGTCCTTGACCTTGTGACTGCAAGGACTGTGGTGCTGAGCTAGTAACTGGTTCAACTGTATGAACTGTTTGAGAGGGTATGGTACCAAGTTTCTATCTGCACAGTTAACATAGTGATGTCATTCCTTGGTGAAAACTGAATCTCTAATGCTGCATCTACTTCATCCATATTAAGGTGATTTAAGAATCTGAGATAACTAAACATCGTTGCTACATTATTTTTGTTTAAATGGGTTTTCCCTTATCATCACTTTCCTCCAATGGACTGTCTCATAATGCCTCTGAGATTTCCGTTCCTGTTGCTGCCGACACCGCTGCCATTTCTAACAGCGTACTTTGTTCAGGAGGGATGAACTTATCCTGTCTCGTGCTCTGCAACAATCTGCAAACGTTCATCAAGCATCCTGCTCATGTGTGGTTACAAAAAAAAGTTTTACGAATTTGTTACAGCATTCATCAAAAGATGAAAACTTCTCAAAAAACCTACACTGATTGAGTGACCCCATTCGAGAGTAAACATCGTCTAATCGACTCTGAAGATAGGCGATTTTAGCACTGCCCGTTGTAAGTCCTTTGTAACGGCAGAATGGACATCACAAATGATACATCCCAGTAGCAGAATACATCCCAGCAGCTTTGTGATGCGATGCAGCTTCCAAAATAATTGTTTGGGAACGGAGGGGTTGCTGTAATTTAGGAAGTAGAAGTAGGAGGTAACTGACAAATGTATTATGTACTGAGAGTATGTTATGAATGGAAATCAGCTGATTGAACCGTTTCTCGCAAATAAGTCTTTCCGTTTCTTTGACATGTAAGATTGTTGTGTGAGTTTCAATCTTGGTCATTATTATTTCACCTTCAGAACTATGTGTATCATCTTCAGATTAATTAATCTTCTTAAAGCAAGGAAATGTCATTACGAAATGAACTGAAAAAAAAAAATAAGTACAAGGAAAATATTAAATAAGTGAATTTAAGTGAAGAATTTTTTTACTAAAAAAAAAAAACTATTATCCAATATCCACCCAATTCCAAAGGAAGGAAGTTCCTCTGACCCCTCTGATTACAGACCAATAGCTATCACGTAGTTAAACACCTTGAATCTAACAACATAATTAGTGATAGTCAATATGGCTTTTACCACGAAAGATTCACCATTGATATACTTAATTTCCTGACTCACACCATCCATCAATCAATTGACCAACATGGAGAAACTCATGCAGTAGCCCTTGATATTTCTAAAGCTTCCGACAGATTCTGGCACTGTTTCCTGCTATTCAAACTCCCTTGCTATGGACTAACGTCTTTTGTTCCTCTTCTTTCCTCATCTCCTTGACTGAAAATATGAGTAAAATTAGATGATGTATGTTCCAATATCACCCCAATTAATGCCAGCATGCCACAAGGATCAGTTCTGGCTCCAGTTCTATTTCTACTGTAGTTCATATTAATGCTCTTTTATCTGTCACCCACAATCCCGTCCATTCATATACAGATGATTCAACACTTCACGGTTCATTCATAGTCAAACACCCATTCACAAAGTTTAATAACTCTAACTCTCAGCACAGCCATCTCCATAAATCAAGACTTATCTAAGATCACTGAATGTGGACAAAATCCCCACTGAGGGGGTCACCTTGTGGTGGCGGGGCTTGAAGCGTGGCTGGCAGTGCCACCTGCTCTGGAGGAGTGCCTACCATTGTAGGGTTCGGCATTTGTTGGCCCCGTGGACCAAGCATCTCATACATCACTGGCAGAGGAGGCCTGCTGGTGATGTTTGTCCCTGCCCATTTGCCATCTAGGGCGGGACTGTTGCCTCCCCACGTGTTTGCTGTGTGTTGCGTCCCATAATGCTGGGCGAAGGGAGTCCTGGGGGTCAAGCAATGCTGCACACTGCACCCTGCTGCTAGGAATACGTCTCTTTGGTCCCCTATTCTGGCTAGATGGGTGGCCTGGTTGGGCCTGACCAAGTCAATCAGCTGGTCATGCGATGGCTAGGGTAAAGAGGGCACAGGGGGCCCTGGTGGTTCCTATCGTCCTGGAGTCACCCTTGCCCAGGTTCCCCAGTGGTTACCTGCGTATACCCTCCTGCTACCTCTGGGGTCGCCAGGGGTGTTGTCCCTGGATCATGACCTCCTATTGTTGGGCTCCGTGGTGGGTGGAGGGGTGGAGGAATGAAGTTCTTTTGGATGAATAAATGGATACTGAAAATCAAAATGTTGTTGACAACACAGCCTCTGTCCCCAGACTTTCTTTAGAATCTTCCCCCCTCATAGCCACTCTGGAGCCTTTCCAAGCCCCTGGAGACTTTCCTCCTCTGCACTTGCATCCTACTGGGACTAGGGAGGGTCACATCGTTGGTTTGGCTCTGCAGTTCATCCAAGAAGACACAGTGCCAGAATCTTATGCCAAATATCTGGTGATGAAGAATTCTGTGGGCCTTCCAATACTAGATATTGACATTTTCACCCTCCGTGCTATTGTCTCAGCTTGTGGTAGGGAACCTAAGATCCCTTCCCAAGGGAATGGAAGCATCCTTACTGAGGTGTCCTCCTCAGAGGAGAGCTCCTGGTTACAAGCTATGACTTCTGTTTCTGGTGCCGCAATTGCCTGTGCTCCACATGCACTTTTAACAGATGCAAAAGTGTAGTTTTTTTTTCCCTTGACCTCCTCCATTACCGAAAGGCACAACTGTTGGAGATACTAAGATATTCTGGTGTGGTGGGTATTGAGCTACTGCAGAAGAAAATCAATGGTGTCCTGTCCCCGACTCCTCCCTTGTTCATGACTTTCAACAGGTTGACTTTACCTACTTCTGTGAAGCTGGCTTTGCTGCCATTTCCTGTGAAGCCAAACGTGCCCGCCCCAAAGCGATGTTTCCACTGTCAAGGATATGGACATGTCAACCGATTTTTGCCCCCATGCACAGGCAGGCCTTCCTGGTGTCTGTGTCTCCTATGGCAGACCATGCCATACCAGTGACTGCTCCTTAAATGCTATCACTGTGGCAGTACTCATGTTATAAATTCTAGAAACTGCCATCGATACTGCCTGGAAAAGGAGATTTTGTCAATTCGAACACTTGAAAAAGTTTCGTTTTCTGAGGCTAAGAAGAAGGCTCAGACTCACTTCTTGCAGCCCAGGGTTACCGTACTTATGCTGTTGTCCTTTCTGGAATGCCAGTGCGCCACTCTGTGTCTCAGAGACGGCCTTGACCCAATCCAGTGCCCACTCCATCACCTAGTGTTTTGCGGAATGTCCCTGTGGTTTGTGAAACTGATGTTTGCCTGCTTGCTACTCCGACTGTTTCTGCTGCCACTTCGGTGGCTGACAGTTTGTGCATTCTGTAGTGGAGTAGGATGTAAATGTTGACGTGACTCCTTCTGCCTTGTCCAGTATGTCTGAGGCCCCATCTGTAACCAGCAAACGTCACTGTGGTTCTTCAGAGTCCTCTGAGCCTGAAGACTGGCCGCCTAAGGTCTCTGTTGATGAACCTTGTGTCGACCTCTCTCCTGTTCCCTCTGCCCCGGAATGTGAGGGATATAGGCAGGTGGAGGCTGCAGCTGATGGTTCGCCTGTGGTCAGGTCCCCACCTGGGGACTGCGTTGGACTGACCGTTGGTGCTTCAGTTCTGAAACATACAATGTCATCTTCACAGGGTTCAAATCCTGTGAACACTCCTTCCATTTCTGAGGCTTCTGATGTTGGCACTGGCCATCCTACATCACACAAGGTAGCCTTCAAGACACTTTCCAAGCCATGTATTATTCCATCTCAAAGGAAGAGTGTTGTCAAACTCTGCTCTTCCTTGTCCTCACCTTTGCCCATGGATGTTCAACATAGGGTGCAGGTTCCTGGTGCTGGGCAGTCTCTTCCCAAGGGCCTTCCTAAGCATCAGTCCAAACCCACTTGCTTGGCAGGTGTACAGTCCTGCGCTTAATCATCATTCCTCCACTATGGGTTCTATCATCCTGTGGAATTTTCGGGGTTTACATGCTATTGTAGCTGTGAGGAACTGTGTCATCTTGTTTCTCAATTTACTCCTCTGTGCATGTGCATCCAGGAGACCATGGTAGGTGATGCTGTTCTCTCTGGTCCCTCTGGCTATCATGCCTCTTATTTGGATCCTGTGACAGACCAAGGTGGTTCTGGAGGTACTGCTATCTTCCTTCGCCAGGATATTCCATACAGTCATCTGGACATATCAATTTTCCTGCATTCTATTGCTGTCTGGATGTTTTTATGCCAACAGTATGCACTTGCAGTCTTTAACTTCCTGCTAGTGCTCCTGTTGAAAGGATGGATCTGGAATGCCTTATTCATGGCCTTCTTTCTCCCTTTCTGTTACTAGGAGATATGAATGGTCACCATCCACTATGAGGAAACACTGAGGCCAACCATCAGGGTGTGATGCTGGCCTCTTTAGCAGAAGATGAGGAGTTAGGCTTTTTAAGCTCTGATAAAATGACATATTTCCACAGCCAGACTGGAACTTTTACTGCAATTGATTTGTCCTTATGCTCAGCTGATGCTGTTTTAGATATTACCTGGGGTGTGATGTCAAACCTGTATGACAGCAACCATTTGACTTTACTCTTAACTACTAATGCAGGTGGACCTCAACCCCGACTTCCACGCTGGTTTCTGGATAAGGCTGACTGGCCATGTTTCAGGGAATTAAGCTCCATTTCCCTTTCTGTCAATGAGTTTGGCTGTCATAATGAGGCGGTGCCATATTTCACTGACATGTTGCACTCAGCAGCCCTATTACCTATTCCAAGAACGAGGGGTCATTTTCCTAAACGTCCAGTTCCATGATGGAACTCTGATTGCCGGTCCTCAGTGACAGCCAAACGAGTCGCCTTCTCTTGACTCTGTCATCACCGTGAGGATCTTCAGTATTTGGTGGCATATCAGAGGGCATGAGCTTTTATGAGGTGGGTTTTTAAGGAGGCCAGGCTTTCATCCTGGAAGGGTTTCCTCCATCAATTCAAGAACTTCCCTCAGTCAGGTGTGGTACCGGGCAAGGAAAATTTCGGGAAAATTTACTGTTTCCTCCCCTTCTATTTTATCTGCAGCAGGTGGACCTGTGGGTGATCCTTTCACTGTTGCAGAGTTGATTGTTTATCAATTTGCTAGTGCATCACAGAAGGATGCAGATACGCCTTTGGCTTGCCACTATCAGCACCTAGGGTGTCGTGGTCTCAGTTTTGCCTCTTCTGGGGGAGAGTCTTATACTGTTCCCTTTTCTATATCTGAACTCCGGGCAGCATTGTCGTAGTGCCATGATTTCTCTCCTTGTTGTGATGATATTCCTTATGCCTTTTTACGTCACCTGTTTGATAAGTCCCTTTCATTTTTGCTTTCCATATTTAATAAAATCTGGTATTCTGGTGAGTCTCCGGCAAGGTGGGTTGTTGCAGTAGTTATACCTATCCCCAAACCAGGTAAGGACCACCTGCAGGTGACAAATTATCAGCCTATTTCTCTGACTTCTTGTATATGTAAAGTTCTGGAAAAGATTGCCAATGTTAGGCTTGTGTGGTTTTTGGAGAGAGGTGACTTCTTATCCCCTGCCCGGTATGGATTTCAAAAAATGCTATCTACCTCTGATGCACTCCTGTCCTTGTAATCTTCGGTCTGTGAGGTTTCCTCCACAAACCAATACCAGGTCACGGTCTTCTTCGATCTGGAGAAGGCATATGACACTGCCTGGTGTCATGGCATTTTACTTTCTCTTCATGAGTTTGGCCTTCATGGGTAGTTGCCTATTTTTATCCAGCAATTTTTATCTAACCATTTTTTAAGGGTCTGAGTGGGAGGAGTGCTTGCCAATGCCCGTGCACTAGAAGATGGGGTATAAAAAAGGGGGTATCCTTTGTGTTACTCTGCTGCAGCCATTAACAGCGTAATCTGTGTACTTCCTGATGGTGTATGAGGCTCACTATACGTCGATGACCTCTCAATTTCCTTCACCGCATCTAGAATGTCTATGATAGAGAGGAAGTTGTAGCTGGTTCTTAATAGAATTTCTGACTGGGCAGTTTCGCGATTTCCGTTTTTCTTTAGCAAAGACAGTGGCTATGCATTTTTTGTCATCTTCGTGGGATGCACCCAGACCATGACTTGTATCTCTATGGTTGGAGAATAGCCTCTGTGGAAGAGACACGGTTTCTAGGTCTAATATTTGATAGACGACTAACCTGGGCTCCTTATATTCGCTCTGTTAAGGCAGCTTGTCTTAAAGCTTTGAGTCTTTTGAGGGTTTTGGCTTATACCTCTTGGAATGCTGACCGTCAGACCCTCCTCCTCGTGCATAGGTCTCTTATTCGCCCTAAACTTGATGTCTGTCTCTAGTTGTTAAATTCTGTACATCATGCTGGTGTACATCTGGTAACTGAGGCATTCAGGGTATCCCCAATTTCAAGTTTGTTGGTGGATGTTGGTCTACTCCCCTTGGATTTACATCGCCAGTCATTGATGATGAAGTGTTGGTATTGTCTTCACCGCATTCCGGACTCAGTTTCTTGTGCCATCATTTCCCAGGATTCCCGATCTTCTGTTTATGACACCCGTCTTAGTTCCCTGAATCCCTTTGGTTACAGGGACCGATCTGTTATGTTAGTCCTCTCTGTTCCGAGACTGGTAGTTTGTCCCCATCGGACCCTGAGGATGGGTTTTTGGCTACTCTCTTGTGTGACATTCTGCATGTTCATTCTTGGAAAAATGGGCTTACTTCCTTCTCAGGTGTACCTCTCTCTTCTTTTAGAACATGCCTTCACTCATGAGGATTCTGTCCTCTTCTATACTGAGGACCTAAGAGTGATACTGGAGTAGGCTTTGGTGTTGTCTTCCCTTCCTCTAGTAGGGGCAGTAGCCTTCCTGGTATTATTTCGGTGTATACAGTGGAATTGACTGCGATTTCATATGCTCTAACAGTCATTTTTACTCTCCCTGAATCTGCTTTTGTGATTTTTAGTGACTCCTGTAGTGTTGTCTCTGCACTGAAGTCTTTTAATGCATTCCATCCACTGTTTTCGTCAATTTTAGAGTGGCTTTTTTCTTCTCGGCCGTCGTGGCCGTCATGTGGACTTCTGCTGGGTTCCTGCACATATTGGTGTGGTGGGCAATGAAAGGCCAGATACATTAGCTAAAGCTGCATCTCCTGAACAGCTCCCAACCGACTACCCACTTCCTGCTTCTGATGCTCTGTAACACCTTACTTGCGGTACGCGATTTGTACGTTTTGGCAGAGACACTGGGATGGTGTTGCTCATAATAAGCAAAAAGAAATCTTTCAGAGTGTGGTTGTGCCAAGGGTTCTCCCCTCCATGCCTTAGTGATTGGAAGTGGCTCTTGCCAGGCTTCGCATTGGACACTCTCGGCATACACATAGGTTCCTGATGAGTGGTGGGACTCAGTTGTACTGTGATGATTGCCTTGTTCCTCTTACTGTCCGTCACTTGCTGGTCGAGTGTCCGAGTCTGGGGGACCTACGTCAGAGACTCCTCCGTAGACATAAGGGGGCAGATGGTGCCTACTGTCTGTCCTCGATGCTTGGTGGAGCCTCCGGCGATTTAGCTGATGTTTTAAATTTTCTGCGGGAGGCAGGCCTCCTTCCACTTTTATAAGTAATTCATCTTTTATACTTTTGTTATATTCAGTGTTTTATTCCTACTAATGGGTATTAACTTTATTTTGCATGTGCACTTTTTATTTGCGGAGTCATTTACTTTGTTGTCTGGCTGCATATGACCCTATCAGTTGTGCTGTCAGATTTTAATTATAGGCAATCAATCAGTCAATCAATGTGGACAAAATATCCTTGTCTCATTTAATGCTAGTAAAACCAAATATATACAGTTTACTAATAGGCAGATACTGTCAGATTTGTATATTTACTTCAGTGCCTTTAATGTTCCCATCTCCAAGAGTATAGAAATTCTTTGTGTTTCAGTTAACAATGCCCTCAGCTGGACCTTTCATGTCAGATCACTTGCTAAAACCACCTCAAAGAAACTTAGATTATTGTACAGAGTCCGTAACATCTTCACTGAGGAGCAGTTAACTATAATTTATAAGAGTCATATGCACTCTCAGCTAGAATATTGCTCATCCTTGTGGAATGGATGTGGCGAGGTTGCACTAAAACCTAGTCAAAACTCAGAAGGAAGCTGTTGGAATTATTGATAACCCTGCTATTACATATAAATTACCTCCCCTACAAGTAAGAACGAATGTTGCCTCCCATTCATTTTTTTACAGATACTTCTATGGCAAATGCTCAGATGAAGTTGCGTCCATTGTGCCACCACTCCATGCCTTCATTCGTGATACACGGGCATCTGGTAGTGCTCACGACCGCAATGTGACACAGCCATATTGCAGAGCTTCTGCCTATCAGCATTCTTTTATTCCCCGAACTGCATCTCTCTGCAACTCGCTTCCCCAGAGTTATTTTCCCCAAACTTCAACCTACAGCTGTTCAAGTTCAACTGTTACAGATTGTTTGTGAATAGAGGATGCCAATAATCTGGTGTATGACATGTTTTTATTTCTCTCCTTCCTGTGTTCTATTATTTTAAAAAGTATAACAACAGTTAATAAAAGTGTTTTTATGTAATATCGACAAATGAAGACTTCGTATTGACGAAAAAAGTAAAAGAAAATCGAGAGTATGAAGAATACTCTGGGGAAGTTGTTTTACGTACAGTGGCCATGTGGAGAGGATGGAGGGTGAAAGACTGACGAAGAGAGTGTATGTGAGTGAGGTGGAGGGGGGAAGAGGGAGGGAGAGGCCGAGGATGAGATGGAGGGATGGGGTGGAGAGGTATATGAGGGGGGGGGGTGAGTTGGGAGCGGGGCAGTGAAATGGCGGGGGACAGGGCGAAGTGGAGGCGATTTGTTTGTAGCCACCCCGAAAGGGATTGAGGCGTCTGGCAATAGATAGACAGATAGAACTATATAGTGTAAGAGATGAGGGAAAAAATAATGTATTAAGATTACTGGACCGGAGATAATAGAAAGAACGTTTTACTGAAGAGTCCTAACTCACCATCCATTTATATAATACATGGTGCAAGGCGTGGTGTGAGCTGGTATTGAGAGAGGGCTAGTTCCACGTCACTGGGTCACTGGAGGGTTGACAGTCAGCAGAATCATGGTCGGAATGAAGGCTTGGTGACAGACAGCCTTGGCGGCGGGCAGTTCTGATGATAGACAGGCTCACTGACTGACAGGCTAGATGACGGACAGGTTCTATGACAGATTGGCTCGATGACGGACAGGTTCTATGACAGACTGGCTCTATGACAGACACTCTCTGTGACGGACTGTCTCGATTATAGACAGGTTCTATAACAGACTTGGTTGGTGACAGATGGCTGACAGTCGGTTTATAGGCAACTGGATTTGATAGTTAATAGACATGAAATAAGTCGTGTTCTTGACCTCGATGCCACCAAAATGTGAGATGTGGGCCCATAGATTTGTCACCAAGATTTCAGGTTGATCTGTATTGTGACTGGTTGCTTTGTTGGGAGCTTAGGTGTTACACCCATGGAGTGTAGTTGATCTCTAACTCCCATACAGTCTTTCAGGGTACAGATAGAGAGTTTCCTTTTGTGTGTGTTGGCCAATGTCGCGACTACATTGTTTACACATAGAACAGTTTCTTCCTCAAATTTGACAAGAGGCAGCTGACCTCTGCCGATTCATGAGATTCCTCCATTGTCTAACTCATGACGCATGAGCATGAAACATCTGCTCGTTTACTATTGGATGGGGGAATTGTTTGGACATGGATATTTCAGAAAATCATGTAACTACTAAGTTTGGGAAATTTCGAGTGAAAGTGTGAAGAACCTCTCTCCATTAAGGTCAAGGGATCTGATGAACGTTGTGGTCATACTAAGTACTGCGGCAGATTTCCTTTTTTTTTTTTTTTTAAATCATATGCTATTTTTCAGTTAACTATTGCATGATCTACCAACAAGAGTAAAATCATAAGCATACAATATTTTGTGGAAATTCCTATTAAAATAAGATATATAATACGTGGTCGGTCTGGCGCCCATCAGTTACTCACTCCGTGTATCGCTACTCTACTTCAGGGTGACTCTACATTGAGTGACTCGCTAAATGATTTCCTGTAGCCTGGAAATCATTTAATATGCTGTGTGGAAACATTATAACCAACCAATACATGTTCCCTTTATGTCAACAAGTGGGTTGGTGGAGGGTTAGTGCCTCTCCACGGAAAAGAGCTACCTAAAAAGACAAACAAAATACCTTGGACCAGGACTAGTCAACGGGTGTTGACTAAGGACCGGACAAAGGACATGGTGCAGATTTCAATGAAGAATGTGAGGGTTGCAAATGATGAGGTGAAAGAGTGGGAGACATTGTCTAGAAGCTTGAGGATGCAAAAGTGGACAGACATGTATGGATTGACTGAGACTAAATGATGAAGTGAGAAAGAGGGAATATGGATTGGGTATATGTGCGGGAGTAGGTGAGAATGGTAGGGTAAATGAGGGTGTATGAACTGTTGTGTGCAAGAGATAGAAGGAGAATAAAAGAAAGTATAGACCAGTTGGTTTAAGGATTGTGTGAGTCAGATTTAAAGTAGGAATACAAACGTGGGCGATTATGCATGTATATGCGCCTACAGAAGACTGTAGTAAAAGAAGATTTTTGGGCAAATGTGGAAGCATGCATGGAAAAGATTGAGAGGAGTAAGAGAGTGTTTTTGACTGAAGATGTTAACCCGCAGCATCCCATCGACGTGAATTAACGTCCACACGTTTTGTCACTGCCAATCCCGTCG
This sequence comes from Coenobita brevimanus, assembly GCF_032717465.1. Classification (NCBI taxonomy): domain Eukaryota; kingdom Metazoa; phylum Arthropoda; class Malacostraca; order Decapoda; family Coenobitidae; genus Coenobita; species Coenobita brevimanus. Next base: position 27,805,539 of record NC_136966.1, read on the forward strand.
ATGTACATAAACGCGAATCAATTGCAAGGTCCCTAATTTGCACAATTTTAATTTTTGCGAGTGATTTTTGATAAGTATACACGGGACACCTTCCTCTACAAGATGCCAGGCAGGAACAATGCCTTACCCAGCATGACCTCCTCCCCCCCCTGCACGCCATTGTCTCAGCAATTCACCTGTTATCAGTGACCTGGCCAGTAGAGCCATGTCATGCCACGGTATGAAATTCAGGGCCAGAGTGACTCCCAAATCAATGACAATGTGGAGGACAAACTTTACATAGCATTAGAGGAAGAAACAGTCTGAAATGACGATCAGGTAATGTGGCAAAAAAAGGTCAGGTATGGTGATGAGTTAGTGAGTGAAACAATGCTTATAATGCCTATATTACTGTTTGAAAACCAATATACTCTCATACTACATATAAATTCGTACCAAGTAAATAAATAATTACCGTTTATGAGTGGTGTGAAATAGTTACCCTCCCATAGAACTCATTTTCTCTGATGCCAGCCTGTTAGAAAACCCAGTAAGGTAAGGAGGTACTGTTACCTGGATCGAGTATTTTAAACCTCAGGTGAGCAATTTCTCTATGAATTTTCGATGTTTCTCACCAAAAACGGAGGTTTGAGCAAAAAAAAGAAAAATTTCCAAAAATGGTCGGGATTGGGGGGAGTCAGTGGTGGAAAAGTGGTCGAGATGGGGTGGGTTAATGGGAAAACAGAGAATGTAAAGGTGAATGGAGTAGTTGGTGAGTGGGTTGTGCCTGCAGAAGTGGATGAGAATAATAGTAATGTACTGGACATTTCTCTGGGGAGGGGGGATTGTGATAGCCAGTACCCTCTTTAGGCATAACATGATCCACAGGTATACATGGCGAGTGATAAGGGTGGAGGTGAACTGAATGAACGGGAGAATGGTTATGTGTTTGGATGGAAGAATAAGATATATAGTGGACACAAGAGCATACAGACATTGAACGAGTTGACTCTCCAACTACCACATGATGATGGTTAAAGTCAAGGTACATGTGCAATGTATAAATACAAGGAGAGAAGGGCAGGAGGAAGCAGTCCATGAAGAGAGATTAGAAAGGTTGCAGGAGGATGAAAAAGGACAAAAGATAAGAGAAAAATGGAGGAGCGATTGGGTAAATATGATTCGGAGCAGATGGGGGAGGTGGAAGATGTGTGTGAGGTAATCACAGAAGAAATCTGTGCAGCATGTGAGGTGGTGTGAGGGGTGAAGAGAAGACGAAAGGGTGCAAGGAACTGCATGATAGAATGAAGAGATGAGACAATCTATGGGGCAAAAGAAGAAAACATATAGTGAGAGGATGGGAACTAGAAGCATGGAGGAAGTTGAGCGACAGAATAGAGTTATATATAGAGAAGATGAGTGAGGTGAAAAGGTTAGTAAGAGAAAATAGAAGAGTGGATGAGGAGTTTGGAAGGAATGTAAGAAAATGCTCTTGAACGAGGTAAAGAGAGATAGACAGGATGGTAAAGAAGATAGTAGGGGAGTAAAAGATAAAAGTGGCAGATGCTAGTGAAGAAAAAGTGAGCAGATGGAGAGAACACTTTGAGGAATTGTGTACTTTCAGTAGTATAAATGGATGGGGATTGCCTGGGAGAAGGAGGGAGACGAGAAGGGAGGAAGAGATCAGTAGGATGAAAGTGATGAAAGCAATGAAGAAAGTCAAATGGGAAAGTCCCATGAACTGGCGGAGTGTGTGGTGAAATGCCAAATCATGGGGAGAGATAGCAGTTGAATGGATATGGAAGATGTGCAAATTGGCCTGGGAGGAAGGCAGAGTCCTGGGGGATTGGATACATACTGTATCATCCTGTTCAAAGGACAAGGGGAATAATGAGGTAATCAAAGGCACATTTGTCTTCTTAGAGTAGTAAGAAAAGTAAATGGTAGTATACTTATTGAAAAAGTTGGGAAATAACAGATGAAATATTTGGAGATCAAGAAGGTCATAGGCAAGGAAGAGGTTGCATTGATCAGATATTCATCCTAAGGTTTTTGGTGGAAAAGGGCTCAAGATAAGGGAAAGAAGATGCATGCAGCCTTCATCGATTTGAAAAAAAAGCATATGACAGAGTTGATAGACAAGGAATGTGGAAAATATAAAGAATACAGTATATGGTTTTCATGGGATACTGTTGAATCCCGTGAAGAGTATGTGTGAGGGCACTAGGCCTGCAGTGGGTGTGAATGATGAGATAATTTTTCTGTCAGGATGTTGAATTGAAATAGGTATGTGTCATGTCTCAATGGTTGTTCAGTTTGTAAAATGAGGGAGTTAAAAAAGAAATACAAAGTAGGTTAGTGAATGTTGTAACGGCCCTAATGAAAGAGGGCAGCGTTTGGAAACTTCATGTTCTGCTGCTTGCAGATGACACTGTATTCTTATGTGAAGACGAAGGGGAATTGCAGGGCTTTGTGAATGAGTTTGGAGGAGTGTATCAGAAACGGAGTCTAAAGGTGACTGTGGAGAAGAGTAAAGTTGTGGTCTTCGAGAGAAATGAAGTCATTGAATGTATTGTGAGGCTAGAGGAGACTTTCTCCTCCAACTCCACCTTAGACGATTCCGGTGCTGTTCCTCCCTCACTTCCCCCCTCTGACTTCCTCATGGCTAACATTAAATTTTCTTCAGCTGATGTATTTTCTGCCATTGCTGACCTCAGTACTAATAAGGCATATGGGCCTGAAGGAGTCCCTCCTGTTGTTCTCAAGAACTGTGCTTCTGTGCTTACTCCCTGCCTAGGCAAACTCTTTCGCCTTTGTCTGTCAACTTGTACCTTTCCTTCTTGCTGGAAGTTTGCTCTCATTCAGCCAGTCCCAAAGAAGGGTGACCATTCCCAACCCTCTAACCTTCGTCCAATTGCTTTAACATCCTGTATCTCAAAAGTTTTCGAGTCAATTCTTAATAGAAAAATTTTAAAGCATCTTTCCTATCACAACCTTCTTTCTGATCGTCAGTATGGGTTCCGTCAGGGACGCTCCACTGGCGATCTTCTCACCTACCTTTCAGACTCCTGGTCATCCTTCTTTCGGGACTTTGGCGAAAGCTTTGCCATTGCACTTGACATCTCAAAGGCTTTCGATCGAGTCTGGCATAAATCTTTAATTTCCAAACTGCCCTCTTACGGTTTCTATCCTTCTATCTGTGCCTTCATCTCTAGCTTCCTTTCTGGTCGTTCTATAGCCGCTGTTGTAGACGGCTATCGTTCTTCTCCTAGATCTATTAACAGTGGTGTTCCTCAGGGCTCTGTCCTATCACCAACTCTCTTCCTTTTATTCATCAATGACCTTCTAAGCTGTACATCTAACCCTATCCACTCATACGCTGATGACTCCACCCTTCACCTTTCCATTCGATTCCCATAACGTCCATCTCAGCAGTTACTTCAACAGGCAAGGGATGAGGCTATGGCACACCTAATGTCTGACTTGGCTCGTATCTCTGACTGGGGTAAAAATAATCTTGTTGTTTTTAATGCATCAAAGACTCAGTTTTTGCACCTATCAACCCGACAAAATCTTCCACAGGTATACCCACTTATGTTTAATAATACTCAACTTAATCCTGCATCATCGTTGAACATGCTTGGGGTATCATTTGCTCGGGACTTGTCTTGGAAAAATCATATTACATCTCTTGTAAAATCTGCTTCCAAGCAATTGGGTGTGCTAAGCCGACTCCGTTCCTTCTTTACCCCTGCACAATTGTTGACTTTATACAGGGGTTTTATCCGCCCCTGTGTGGAGTACAACTCTCATGTATGGGAGGGCTCCCCACATACAGCTCTTCTCAATAGGGTGGAGTGAAAGGCTTCTCGTCTCATTAACTCTCCCCCTCTTACTGACTCCCTTCAACCTCTGTCTCTTCGCTGCAGTGTTGCATCTTTATCTCTTTTCTATCGCTACTTCATTGGTCACTGTTCCTTTGAATTGTCTGCATGCATTCCTCCACTTCTACGACGGGCGCGTAGCACCCGTCTGGCAGCAAACTCTCACCCCTTTTCTGTCCAACTTTCTAATGCAAGAGTCAACCGTTACTCCCAGTCCTTCTTTTATGCAACAGGTCAACTCTGGAACTGTCTCCCTCTGTCTGTATTTCCTGCTTCCTATGATCTTCAGTCTTTCAAACGCAGTGTGTCCAGACATCTCGAAATGAATGGATCTTGAATTTGGCTCTCTCTTGTATTTTGTTTTTCTCTTGGAGGGAACAGTATTGCGGGCTCATTGCCTTTGGTTCCTTCTTCCTCACATAAAAAAAAAAAAAAAAAAAGATGGTGATGAAATGGATAATGTGAGTGGTTGGGTGGTGTGATGAGTAACGATGTAATTTTCGAGGATGAAGTGCTTGAAAAGGTAAAACAGCGAAGAAAGGTTGCTGGTTTTTGGAAAGTAGTGATAAGAAATGGTGAAGTGAGCATGAAACCAAAAAGGTCGCCTCAAGATACTATTGTTATATCAACTCTCACGTATGGAAGCGAAGCTTGGACCTTGCTGGAAGGACAGAAGTCAAGAGTGAGACCAGTGGAAGTAAGTTATTTGAGACGAGCATATGAGATTACATGGAGAGACAGGCTGACAAATGAGGAAGTCCAAGAGCACTGTGGTGTGGATGAGGATGTGATATAAAGTGTGAGGAGAAATGCAGTGAGATGGTTTTGCCATTTGACGAGGATGGAGAGCGAGAGACTAACGAGGAGAGTGTATGTGAGTGAGGTGGAGGAGGGAAGAGGGAAGGAGAGACCAAGGATGAGATGGAGGGATGGAGTGGAGAGGTATATGTGAGAGGGGGGACTGAGCTGGGGAGAGGGCAACGAAATGTCAAGAGACAGGGCGACTAGGAGGCGATTTGTTTATGGCCACCCCATACGGGATTAAGTCACCTGACTATTGATAGATTGATCAAATAGGCTATAGCCGTCATATGATGATGTAAAGCTTTTATTTGTCAGGTTTATATTATTTTTTTATAGACTCGGGATGATTTGGCCAGTAGAGGAAGAACGTGCCTCGGCAGTGACAGAACCAATTCCTTTGGATGGTTAAGAAATGTTTTTATTAACTCATGTAACAATATAAGTCATAATAATAATAATAATAGTAATATTAATTATAATAATGATGATTATACTACTACTACTACTACTACTACTACTACTACTACTACTACTACTATTACTACTACTACTACTACTACTACTACTAATAATAATAATAATAATAATAATAATAATAATAATAACAGTACTAATGGTAAAAGCAAGATGATGATGATGATGATCATCATCATGATGATGAAGGGGCCATTGAAGGAGAAGAGGAGGAGGAGGAGGAGAACGACGACGACGTAAACAACGAAGACGACGACGACGAGGAAGAGGAGCTCTCCGCCCTTGCCACCCAGTCCCCTTCCCACACCTCCCTGCAGCGTCTGCTACCATTGTCTCTCCTTAATTGCCTTGAGTTCTGCGAAATTAGGCCACCTGTTACCGTCTGCTTGCCTGTTTTCCACCTGTCTCCCGCCCCCTCTATGTTTTGCTTGATTTCTGGGCCAAAAGAAGAGTTATACACTCAATGACAAAAGTACGCCATATATTTCATCTTTTGACACTATCATTTTCCTCTGCCTATCTATTGTGTCTTACCCATTGTTATATTGGCAGGTACAGTTTGTGTCATTGGATAACTTTTTCAGTCGAGGACAAAAGTTCTCCAAGTATTTCACTTGCTTTGTCCTTCTCTTTCCTTTGTTGGCTAATATCCCTAGGATGAGAGATTCATATGTGTCTGTACCATTATAAGATGATCCATTCTAAAAACATGTTTTACGGCCGCTGTTACATGGATTCGTAGCTGGGAAAACAGACTAGCGACAGGATACAGGACTGAGTCCAGCACACATTTGGCAGCGAACCCTAACTTTAATTTCATTTAATTGTTAACTCCAAACTTCATGCACATTACACACCGCACTTTCAGTTCTAAATTCAGCAATAATAGTATCTCAACACCCAGCCTTGGTGTCCCTGGGGTGGGGAGGAGGGGAAAGGGAACATAAAAGCCCTTACCAACCGCCCCTCTCCCTGTGATAGCCGAGTGAAATGCATAGAATGCTTCTTGACTGCCTCCTGTTTATTTCTGGAACATTTGTCCTCTTTCCTCAAATTTTCTCCCTGTTGAACTCCACCTCTCTTCATCTAAACCTCACCCTCTCCTCCTCACTGAGACTCAGATGTCTTATGCTACTGAAAGCTAATCATTCTCATTATCCTCCTACTTTTTCTGTTCTGACTTCAAAGCCAATTGTGGCTGCTGTGTATATGTGTGCATCAATATCTCTTGCTCTCGTGTTCCTAAACTTGCAACTTCTGAATTCTCTACTCGCTGGCTTTGGCTATCGTGTCAATCTTTAACTAGTTATATGTGTGCTGTGTACATATCCCCTAATTCTACTATGAACTCTTTGATTATCTTACTTCTAAGATGGAACATATCCTATCAATTTTGCCATTCTCTGAAATATCCATTCTAGATTATTTCAGTGTTCACCACCACCTTTGGCTCTCCTTTCCTTGTCACTGATCCTCCTTGTGCATAAGCCTACAACTTTTCTATCCTGAATGGCCTATATCAGCTTATACAGCACCCTTCCCGTATCCCTGACTGCCTTGAAGAGAGTTCGAACATAATTGACTTCCTCATTACAACTCATTATTCTGCTTAAGCTGTTAATCTTGTCTTTCTGTTGGACTCCTCCAATCACAACCTTATCGCATTAATTTGTCCTATCGCTCCAGTATGGTCTGTGGACCCACCCAAGAAATGGTGGTTGTGGCACTTTGGAGCTGCTGATTGTGAGGCTCTCAGGCAGTATTTTTTTGTTGTTCTTTGGGATGACTAGTGCTTTCCTGGCATTCCATGTGACTTCTGCGTTATGGAGGTTATTCTCTCGGGCATGAAAGCATGCATCATTTTCTCATATCCTGTGACTAATGGAAAAGAAAAAAGTTTAACTACGCTTCTTCTAATGCTGTCCACAATAAAAAGAAGGCCTAGAACAGGTACTAGAACCAACCCACCCCTGAATCTCATCTCTTTTATGTGTCTGCCTAGAACCATGCGAAGTCTGTTCTTCACTCTGCAGAAATTATTTTCATTCATATTATATCCTCTCAACTCTCCAACTCAATTTCTTCCCACTCCTTTTGGCATCTTGCCAAAAACCTTTCTAACAACACTACTTCATCCTTCCTTCATGTTTTCCACTCAGATGGTTCTGTAGCTGTTTCTTCTAGTGAAAAAGCAGAACTCTTTCCTCAGACTCTCCCTTCGAATTCCACCATAGATGATTCAAATTTTGTTCATCGCTTCGCCCATCTGACTTCCTCATGACTAACATAAAAAATTTCTTCAGTTGATGTACAGTTGCAGACATATCAAACACAAACACCCCGTCCACCAGCGAGGTGGTGTAATGCTCTTTGCATCTGGTGACACCGATAGGTGTGGAACTTCACCTGGTTTCGTTCTGTCGCTGCGGCGAACAGAATGCGGTGATCATCGTCACTGTGTGCAGTTGTTGATGGTATATAAACAATGTCCCACCTGACAATATACTGAAAATTACAATGATTTTCGAATATGGAAATAAAATAATCTCACACCTGAAATATTCGTATTTTATTCATATGAAACACACAGGTGTAACTTTTGGCAAACATCATGAACCATACATTTACCGAAGACCTGCATATAAGCCACTATAACAATATTTGGATTCCCACTCCTGTCCTAATAGTCTTTAAATTACTGTGATCACCCTCCTCTCTGACCGTGAACCTGAAACTGGTAGACCTCTTTAACTGATGCAATTTCGTGAGAGGTGGCACCATAGGAGGAGGGAGGGTGGGGTGCCTGAGAGACAGGAGGGAGATGGGTGAGGATGGGGCAATAGCGGTCTGGCTGGTGGGAGGGGGGGCTCTGCAGGAGACGAGTGTTGGGGTAGGGGAGAGTGGACCGTGCCAGAAAACTAGAACGAGATGGATAAATGATACTCTGGTGACATGGTGCCAAATCTTCTCACCTACCTTTCAGACTCCTGGTCATCCTCCTTTCGAGACTTCGGCGAAAGCTTTGCCATTGCACTTGACAACTCAAAGGCTTTCGATCGAGTCTGGCATAAATCTTTAATTTCCAAACTACAATCTTCTGTGCCCTTATCTATAGCTTCCTTTCTGGTCGTTCTATAGCTGCTGTTGTAGATAGCTACCATTCTTCTCCTAGATCAATCAACAGTGGTGTTCCTCAGGGCTCTGTCCCATCACCAACTCTCTCCCTGTTATTCATCAATGACCTTCTAAGCTATACATCTAACCCTATCCACTCATACACTGATGATTCCATCCTTCACCTTTCCATTCGGTTCCCGCAACATCCATCGCAGCAGTTACTTCAACAAACAAGGAACGAGGCTATGGCACACCTAATGTCTGACTTGGCTCGTATTTCTGACTGGGATAAAAATAATCTTGCTGTTTTTAATGCATAAAGACTCAGTTCTTACACCTATCAACCCGACAAAATCTTCCACAGGAGTACCTACTAGTGTTTAATAATATCCAGCTCAATCCTGCACCGTCCTTAAACATATTTGGGGTTTCATCCTCTCGGGACTTATCTTGGAAAGATCATAATACATCTCTAGTAAAATCTGCTTCCAAGAGATTAGATGTGCTATGCCGACTCCATACCTTCTTTACCCCTGCACAGTTGTTGACTTTATGCACGGGTTTTATTTGCCCCTTTGTAGAGTACAACTCTCTTGTGTGGGAAGGCTCCCCACATACAGCTCTTCTCAACAGGGTGGAGCCAAAGGTTTGTCATCTCAGTAACTCTCCTCGTCATACTGGTTCCCTTCAACCTCTGTCTTTTTGCCACACTGTTGCATCTTTATCTCTTTTCTATCGGTACTTCAATGGTCACTAATCCTCTGAACTGTCTGCCTGCATCCTTCCACCTCTACGACGCACGCTTAGCACCCATCGAGCAACAAGCTCTCATCCCTTTTCTGTCCAACTTTCTAATGCAAGAGTTAACCGTTACTCTTAGACCTTCATTCATGCAACAGGTCAACTCTGGAACTGTCTCCCTCTGTCTGTATTTCTTACTTCCTATGATCTCCAGTCTTTCAAATGCAGTGTGTCCAGGCATCTTGAAGTAAACGGATCTTGAATTTGGCCTTTTTTTTTTTTTCTTGGAAGGAAAAGGTTGTGGGCTCATGGCCTTTGGTTCCTTCTTCCTTGCATTTAAAAAAAAATCAGCTATAGCTTAATATTGATTTGGGAATTTGATAGTCAGGCCCTTAAACGTCATTTTTATTTTTATTTTTTTATGTGTCCAACTCTAGTCATAGGCCTCACAACCCGTTCTGAAGGCCTAGTAGTCCTGCCACATTCCATACACCTCCACAAGTCACTACTTTGGTGCTAACACCTACTTTCCTTACTGAATACATGCTAGGGCTGTCTCATACAGGACTGGTGTACTGGAATTAGCGGGGTATTTTTATGACATGTCGGCAGGCCTTCTGGCAGATCAGTAAAGCCTGTTTTAATGAAATTTAAATCCTTAAACTGTTCCCTGACCCAGCCGGGATTCGAATCTGGGTCCATTGGGACTGCAGGTCACATCTCTACCTATTTGGCACGTTATGCAGTCTACTAGCATGTTTTGTTTTATCGTCTATAGGACGACCTATTCCCTACGGAGTGGCACATTACACAAACCCTGCCTTATTAGTGTGTGGTGAAGGCTGTCATCGCATGGTGATATATGAAACGCCCCAAGAATGTCTGTCTGATGTCACACCTGTTGTCATAGCAATTGGGAGCTACTCTTCCTGCGTTTATATAGTAACATCTTGCATAACAACTGTGAAATAGAAATAAGATGAGGGGAAGGGAGAAATTTTCTTTTGCCACAATAAAAAATAGTTAATAGTAGTGATTCGTTCCTGTGGTTATCGTTAATATCTGTATGGCATCGATGTCAACAAAAACGCGATTTACTAGGGGAATGGGGAATGGACTTAGTCCCACAGTATAGGTGGCGAAAATGGGATAGGCTAATAGGTGGGTAGAGAGATGCTTTGGCTGTATTACATGATCTCTATGTCGGATTACTGTAAACCATATTCTGATAGCATAAATCGTGGAATGAAGGACATGTAAATGTAAAGTAATTTGATTAATAACCTCAGTATCCAGTTCACTGTCGCCCCTCGCTCTTCCCGATAACTTCGTGCATTAAGACATGGGTACTGAAGGGGAGGGAGTTGGCCGTAATGACTGCTACATCATGATCAGCAGATCATATGTTTATACATCAACGACAGTGGTTCACCTATCTTTAATGGATTGCATTATACACCATTACTCATCCAGGGCAACAGTTCTATGTTCGACCACTGCTGACGTGAGTGATTCAGTAATTGTTCTCTGTGAACAGGACAATGGTAGTTTGATATTATGGGCCGGGCTAGTAGCATGTTGGTAGCTCTCTTAACAGCGGCATCCGCTTGTGATCATCTGAAACGGTTAGAAAAACAGAAGGAAAAAGCAATTGTAAAGACGTAGCTGTAACCGAAATAACGAGACCCTACACGGTAACATTCATACAATACATTGCACGTGAGACTTTACATAGCTGTTAGGTTGGCTGCCATCAGCTGAGGTTAAAAAAATTTAGTCACCATACTCATAATACAGGGGTACTGAGCCACTCAGCGGAAATTGTGTCGTGAATTGTTACAAACCATGACAATCATTTACAACACGTGGCAATTTCAACATAACGTTTCATGGTCTGACTGTAAAATTCCATATTCTCTATGAAACGGTGCTTTGGCCCAGTCATCACCTTGTAATCTATTCCTCCCACTGTAGTTCCAGTCGTCTACCAAAGTCTACCGTCACCTACCCGATCACCCCACTCCTATAGCTCCCAGTTCGACCACTATTGCCCCCTTCCTCATCCACCTCCCTCTCCTAGTCTTCTAGGTCCCCCACCTCAACCCTGCTGCCTCCTGTGGCATTACCTCCTGTATGTAGTGCACTTGCTTCGACTTCAGAGTTCTACCAATGTCAGGTTCTCGGTACGGAGGATGGGCAACACAATAACTTTCTATTCACTGATAGTTGCGGGGAAGCTGATAACTATGACTTATATGATGAATTGTTAGCTGTTGCATGGTTCATGACTCGACACTAAACCACTCATGAAATCCCTGTCATTTATAATAACTGCTATAATGTCGAGGGTGCATTGTGTAACATAATTTTAAAAAACTTTCCATAATCATGAAACGCTATTATCAGTATAATTTTTGGTGAAACATTGCTTATATACCAGTATTATATTACCACTAGTAACTGTGCACAGTGGCAATGATCACCGCGTTTGGTTCGTCCAAGCGACGAAGCGAAACTTGGTGAAGTTCCATACATATCAGTGTTACCAGATGCGGAGACCATTGCACCACCTCCCTGGTGGGTAGGGTGTTTCTGTTTCATATGTCCGCAACTGTACGTTCTGCCATTATTGGCCTCAATACTAACAATGCATATGGGACTGATGGGGTTCCTCCCGTTGTCCTCAAGAACTGTGCTTCTGTTTTGTACCGTGCCTAGGTAAACTCTTTAGTCTTTGTCTTTTAAATTGTACCTTCCTTCTTGCAGGAAGTTTGTGCTCATTCAGCATGTCCTCTGAACTATCTGCGTGCATCCCTTCACCACCATGGCGGGCACGTAGCACCCGTCTATCAACAAACTCTCATCCCTTTACTGTCCAACTCTCCAATGCAAGAGTTAACCACTACTCCCAGTCCTTCATGTATGCAACAGGTCAACTCTGGAACAGTCTACCTCTTTCCATCTTTTCTACTGCCTATGCTCCCCGGTCTTTCAAACGCAGTGTGTCCAGGCATCTCGAAATGAATGGATTTTGAATTTGGCTCTCTGTTATCTTGTTTTTGTTTTTTCTTGTGGGGAGGGGGGTGCTATTTGCAGGCCCCTGGCCTTGGTTCCTTCTTCCTTATATATATATATATATATATATATATATATATATATATATATATATATATATATATATATATATATATATATATATATATATATATATATATATATATATATATAAAAAAATATCATTAGTTACTTCAACAAAGAACGGAGGAGGCTTTGTCATACTTATTGTCTGACTTGGCTCATATCTCTGATTAGAGTAGGCTATAAGTAATCTTGTCATTTTAATCCATAGAAAACTCAGTTCTTATATCCTCAGACCCATAAAATCATCTGCAAGAGTATCCTTTAATTTAGAGCAATATCCAAGTCAACCTTGCATTATCTTTGAACATACCTAAGGTTTCATTCTCTCGGGATTTATCTTGGAAACATATTGTCTTTCTTGTAAAATCTGCTTCCAAGTGACTTTGTGTGCTAAGCCAACTCTGTGCTTTCTTTACCCCTGCATAGTTGTTTTCTTTACTCAGGAGTTTTATTGGCCCCTGTGTAGAATACAGCTCTTATGTGTGGGGAGGTTCCCCACTTACAGCACCTATAGCTCTTTCTCGAAAAGTAGAGTCAAAGGCTTTTCGTCTTACAAACTCTCGTCCTCGTACTTGCCCCCCTTTATTCTGTCTCTTCGCAGCACTGTTGCATCATTGTCTCTTTTCCATTGCTACTTCAATGATCAATGCTCCTCTGAACTCTCTGCTTGCATCCCTCCACCATTACGGCAGGCGTGTAGCACCTGTTTAGCAACAGATTCTAATCCTTTTTCTGTCCGACTTTCTTATGCAAGAGTTCACCGATACTCCCAGTCATTAATGTATGCAACAGGTCAACTCTGGGACTGTCCTCATGTGTCTGTATTTCCTGCTGTCTATGGCCTATTATCTTTTAACCCAACCGCCTCGGTTGTTTAATCGGTCTGACATGCTTGGGGTCCCAGGAGAGACCCGGGTATCAGACTGATCCAACAGTACTTTCCTGTTGCCGTTTGAAGCTTCTGCATTTTTTTTCTTTATTACACCACCACACTCTTCCAAGCATTTGGGTGGCTGTGAGCCATGGGAGTCGTCTGAGGAGTCTGAGGTTGAGGAGGAAGGTGGGGAGAGCGAAAGTCAAAAGAGCAATATTTGCCGCGTTAGCCAACAGGAACCTACGCGTCACTCTTGATCGCCACTCCATCATGCATCGCCCCTGCCAGACGTGCTTCTTCAATTATCATGGCCGTATAACCTACTAGTAACAAGTGTGTGTGGCTCTGTAAGTAGTCTACATAATAATGTGTGTGTGTTTTTTTTTATGCAAGGAAGAAGGAACCAAAGGCCATGAGCCCGTAGTAAGAGTTCCCTCCAAGAGAAAAACAAAATACAACAGAGAGCCAAATTCAAGATCCGATCCTTTTTGAGATGCCTGGACACACTGCGTTTGAAAGACTGGAGATCATAGGCAGCAGGAAATACAGACAGAGGGAGACAGTTCCAGAGCTGACCTGTTGCATAAATGAAAGACTGGGAGTAACGGTTAACTCTTGCATTAGAGAGTTGGACAGAAAAGGGATGAGAGTTTGCTGCCAGACGGGTGCTACGCGCCCGTCGTAGAGGTGAAGAAATGCAACCAGACAGTTCAAAGGAGCAGTGACCATTAAAGTAGCGATAGATAAGAGATAAAGATGCAACAGTGCGGCGAAGAGACAGAGGTTGAAGGGAGTCAGTAAGAGGAGAGTTAATGAGACGAAGAGCCTTTCACTCCACCCTATTGAGAAGAGCTGTATGTGGGGAGCCTCCCCATACATAAGAGTTGTACTCCACACAGGGGTCAACAATTGTGCAGGGGTAAAAAAAGAGCGGAGTCGGCTTAGCACACCCAATCTCTTGGAAGCAGATTTTACAAGAGATGTAGTATGATCTTTCCAAGATAAGTCCCGAGTAAATGAAACCCCAAGCATGTTCAAGGATGATGCAGGATTAAGCTGAATATTATTAAACATTAGTAGGTATACCTGTGGAAGATTTTGTCGGGTTGATAGGTGTAATAACGAGTCTTAGATGCATGAAAAACAACCATATTATTTTTACCCCAGTCAGAGATACGAGTCAAGTCAGACATTAGGTGTGCCATAGCCTCATCCCTTGTTTGTTGAAGTAACTGTTGAGATGGGCGTTGCGGGAACCGAATGGAAAGGTGAAGGGTGGAGTCATCAGTGTATGAGTGGATAGGGTTAGATGTACAGCTTAGAAGATCATTGATGAATAAAAGGAAGAGAGTTGGTGATAGGACAGAGCCCTGAGGAACACCACTGTTGATAGATCTAGGAGAAGAACGATGGCCGTCTACAACAGCGGCTATAGAACGACCAGAAAGGAAGCTAGCGATGAAGGCACAGATAGAAGGATAGAAACCGTAGGAGGGCAGTTTGGAAATTAAAGATTTATGCCAGACTCGATCGAAAGCCTTTGAGATGTCAAGTGCAATGGCAAAGCTTTCGCTAAAGTCCCGAAAGGAGGATGACCAGGAGTCTGAAAGGTAGGTGAGAAGATCGCCAGTGGAGCATCCCTGATGGAACCCGTACTGACGATCGGAAAGAAGGTTGTGATAGGAAAGACGCCTTAAAATTTTTCTATTGAGAATTGACTCGAAAACTTTTGAAATACAGGACGTTAAAGCAATTGGACGATAGTTAGAGGGTTGGGAGTGGTCACCCTTCTTTGGGACTGGCTGAATGAGAGCAAACTTCTAGCAAGAAGGAAAGGTACAAGTTGACAGACAAAGGCGAAAGAGTTTGCCTAGGCAGGGTATAAGCACAGAAGCACAGTTCTTGAGAACAACAGGAGGGACCCCATCAGGTCCATATGCCTTGTTAGTACTGAGGCCAGTAATGGCAGAAAATACATCAGCTGAAGAAATTTTAATGTCAGCCATGAGGAAGTCAGAGGGGGGAAGTGATGGAGGAACAGCACCGGAATCGTCTAAGGTGGAATTGGAGGAGAAAGTCTGTGCAAAGAGATCTGCTTTATCAATAGAAGAAATTGCTATAGAACCATCAGAGTAGAAAAGTGGAGGGAAGGATGATGAGGTAAAGTTGTTAGAAAGGTTTTTGGCAAGGTGCCAGAAGGAGCGGGAAGAATTCGAGTTGGAGAGTTGAGAGCATTTAGTACGGATGAAATTATTTTTAGCAGAGCGAAGAACAGACTTAGCACGATTCCGGGCAGAAACGTAAAGATGATGTGATTCAGGGGTGGATTGGCTCCGGTACCTTTTGTAGGCCCTCTCCTTGTTGTGGACAGCATTAGAACAAGCGTGATTAAACCAAGGCTTTCTTGCGTTAGTCAAAGGTTATGAGAAAGAAATGTATGCTTCCATGCCCGAGAGAATAACCTCCGTAATGCACAAGGCACACTCAGACGGCTCACGGCCATGGAAGCAATAATCATTCCAGGGAAAATCAAAGAAGTACTGCCTGAGGGCCTCCCAGTCCGCGGCTCCAAAATGCCACAGACGACGTTTCCCTGGAGAGTCCACAGGTCGTACCGGAGTGATAGGACAGGTTAAGGTGATAAGGTTGTGATCGGAGGAGCCCAATGGAGAGAAAAGATTAACAGAGTAAGCAGAAGGATTAGTTGTGAGGAAGAGGTCAAATATGTTGGAGCTCTCTCCAAGGCTGTCAGGATACGGGTAGGGTGCTGTACAAGCTGCTGTAGGTCATTAAGGATAGAAAAGATATAGGCTTGTTCACCAGGTGGATCAGTGAAAGGAGAGGAGAGCCAAAGGTGGTGGTGAACATTGAAATCTCCTAGAATGGAGATTTCAGAGAAAGGAGAAATGGATAGAATGTGTTCCATCGTAGAAGTATGATAGTCGAAGAATTTTTGATAGTCAGTAGATTTAGGGGATAAGTAAACAGCACAGATATATTTAGTCAGAGAATGACAGGAAATCCGAAGCCAGAGTGTAGAGAATTCAGAAGAATCGAGTTCAGAAACACGAGAGCAAGATAAGTCGTTGCGTATACATACACAACAGCCACCTTTGGCTTTGAGTGTGTGTGTGTGTGTGTGTGTGTGTGTGTGTGTGCTTAAATAGTGAGAGCAAATAGAAAAAGTATCTATCTACCTATCTATTGCCAGACGCCTATATCCAGTAAAGGATTGCCAGAAACAGATAGCCTCCATTTCTCCCTGTCCCCCGCCATTTCACTGTCCTGCTTCCAGCTCACACACCCCTCTCTCATAAACGTCTCCACTCCATCGCTCCATCTCATCCTTGGTCTCCCCCTGCCTCTCCCCCTCTCCACCTCACTCACATACACTCTCCTTGTTGGTCTCTCGTTCTCCATCCTCTCCACATGACCAAACCACCTCATTGTATTTCTCCTAACGGTTTCTGTCACATCCCCATCCACACCACAAAGCTCCTTCACTTGCTCATTTGTCAGTCTGTCTCTCCATGTAACTCTATATGCTTCTCTCAGATAACTCATTTCCACTGTACTCATTATTGACTTGTGTCCTTCCAACAGGGTCCAAGCTTCACTTCCATATGTTAAAATTGATATCACAATACAGTCATGCAGCGAATTTTTACTTCCATATTCATTTCCCTGTTTCTTATCACTGCATTCAAACAACCACTAACCTTTCTTCCTTGTTGTACCCTTTCAAGCACTTCACTTCTCAAACTTCCATCCTTACTTATCACACTACCAGAGTACATAAATACAATCACATTTTCCATTTTCTCATCATTCAGCCTCACTGTACATCCAATGACTTCATTTCTCTCGAAGACCATACCGTTACTCTTCCCTACATTCCCCTTTAGAGTCCATTTCTTACTCTTCCAAACTCATTCACCAAGCCTTGTAGTTCCCCTTCGTCTTCATGTAACAATACAGCATCATTTGCAAACAATAATACAGTGAGTTTCCAAACGTTGCCATCTCTCACCAAAGCCACTCCAACATCCACGGCCCTACCTTGTATCTCTTTTATAACTCCATCCATATACAGACTGAATAACCATGGAGACATAACACATCCCTGTTTCAATCCAACATTCAAATTGAAAAATTCACTCAATTCTTTATTCACACACACTTAGCCTTAGCCCGCTCATAGGCTACATACTCTTCACGGCATTCAACTACTTCTTATTTACTCCATATATTCTTAATATTTTCCACATTCCTTGTCTATCCACCCTGTTGTATGCTTTCTCCCAATCCATCAAGGTCACATACAACTTTTTTCCTTTCCCTAGAAACGTTTCTACTAAAGACCTAAGAATGAATATCAGATCTATGAAATCTCTTCCCTTCCTAAAACCTCCCTGTTTATTACCAAAAATTCCTCTATTATTTCCCTGACTTAGTCAATAAGTATTCTACCATTCAATTTTCCTTTTACACTAAGAAGATAAATCCCCCTGTAATTATAACGCACCTCTTTTTCCATGTTTTCTTTGTACTGGGGAACAATTATACTTGACTTCGAATCCTCCGGGACTCTGCCTTCCTCCCAGGCCAGTCTAGACATCTTCCACATACATTCTACTAATATCTCTCCCCTATGCTTCTGCATTTCATCCCACACTCCATCAGTTCTTGGGGCTTTAACCATTTTGACTTTCTTCATTACTTCCACTACCTTCATCCTACTGGTTTCTTCCTCTCTTCTCACCTCCCACCTTCTCCCAGCCATTCCCCAGCCACTTATCCTTACACCACTTTCGTTCTTATGTTGAACAGTTCCTGAAAGTGTTATGTCCATCCGCTCGCTTTTTCTCCTTTCTCCTCGTGCAATTTATAATTATTATCTTTCACTCCCCGACAAATTCTTTATCTCCCTGTCTAACTCTCTTCACCTCCTTCCAGAAAATTTTCTTACATTCCCTTCACTTTACATTCAAATTCTTCCAAATTCCTCATCCACTCTCTTACTACTCTCTCTTACTAATCTTTTCACCTCTCTTTTCCTCTCTACGTATAACTCTCTCTTCTGTCTCTCAACTTCCTCCACACCCCTTCATCCCGTCCACTCACTATATGCTTTCTTTTTTTGCGCCACAGCTTTTTTCACCTCTTCATTCCACCATGCTGTTCCTTGCACCTCCTTCCGTCTTCTCTTCACCCCACATACCACCTAACATGCAGCACAGATTTTTTCTGTGAACGTTTGCACACACTTTCCATCTCCCCTATCTGCTCCAAATCGTATTTACCCAATCATTCCTCCACTTCTCTCTTATGTTCTGCCTGTTTTCCCGTCCTCTTCCAATCTTTCTACCCTCTTGTATGGAGTACTTTTTCCTTTCCATCCCTCCCTCTATTCCTCCATTGCATTTGAACCTTGACTTTTACCACCACCACATCGTGGTTAGAAAGTCTACTCGTCCAAGCTCTATATGCTCTTGCATCCATTATACATCTTCTCACTCTGTCATTCACACACACATAAATTATCATTGCCTTCCGTTCGTTCGGTTCACCACCCACCCTTCTTATCTCTCACCATGTATACCTGTGGATCATTTTGTATCTAAAGAGGGAATTACCCCTTCCACGCACAAATGTCCACTACAGCACTGCCATTCTCATCATCTTCTGCAGGCACACCCCACACTCACCAACAACTCCATCCATCTTCACATTCCGTACTGCCATTCATATCTTCAATAAAAAACACTCTCTCGTTCCTTTCAAAATTATAAAAGCATCTCAGTAAATTTAGCTGAGTTAATGACAAGCAAAATAGAATTAAGGCTACTGGACTGTATAGCCAGCAAAATAGAAATGTCAGGAAGTGATTTGTAAATCTGTATAGCGAGTAAAATTAACGAAGTAAGCCGTATAGTATGTGAAACTAGTCACAAGAAAATTAGTTGTAAATGAAGTTATGACAAGTGTACGTTAGCAGCGTTTTAAATTCGATTATCATCAGCTCGTAACCCACTAAGAACAGGTGTGTGGGACTTTGTAAATAATGTATATGATGGTGTGTGCATACAGTGTGTGTAAACAGTGTGTGTAAACGGTGTGTGTAAACAGAAAAAGTCCCTCAGTAACATTAAATGAAGCAACGATAAGTGGAATAGAAAAAAAGGCTATTGAAAATTATAACTAGAAAAAAAGCTATCGAAAAGTATAACCTAAAAAAAAAGTGAAATAGAAAAAAAAAAAGCTATCGAAAAGTATGAGCTAGAAAACAGATATGTAAGGATATTATCTGTATATATACAAGTGAACGAGCAATGTTTACTCTCAGTTAAATTTGGAAATAAGCGGGCTAGCCCGCCCCGATTCGACCGTCATGCTAAACAGTAACTAATAAATTTACTCCTATGTCAAATAGTGTTGAAATTCTTTCTGCATGTAATGCAAGCTTTCAATAAATTGTGTTATCAACTAAAAATTAACCCATAGAGGAGTAAGAAGCCTTTGAAATCTCGAGTTTTCCAAAGGAGTGTTCAGCTCTAATCAGTGAACGCCTTAGTTACGAAATTAAATTTTAAATGTATTTTCTGTCATACCGGTAACACTTTTATTTTTTCCATCAGCTCTAGGTATTGAATATAAGAGATTCCGCCTATAATTTTCCATTTACGTTTTTGCTATGTTTTGATAGTGTGTGTGTAGGGGGGGTGTATATGAGACAATGCCTTTTGTTCCAGTACATTTTCCTTTGTTCAGCTACGATCATGAAGATATAATATATTGGAGGGAAATTGTGATAACTCGACGATCACTCGCTCTCCACGCACACACAAAGCGCACTTTACTGGTAATATTAGCTTATAAAATTAAAGAAGTAAGCTTTGTGATAAGTGAAACTACTCCAAAGAATATTAGTTATAAGTTAAGTTATAAGTGTTATAAGCATATTCGGTTGGTAAAAATTTGTGCTGTATCTGTAGTTACAGTAAGGTTCATAGCCCTTCTTACCTCTCACCCATTCACCACTGTGCAAAATGCACCTAGGGAAGTGAGAGACGCGGGGAAACAATCGGCTAGCCAGCGCGTAAGAACCAAGGATGCAAGCATGCCATGAGAAGGCCAGTGTGCCCCACGAAATGCCACCCATACTCCTCACCTCATTCCTTAACGCCAGTGCCTGGCCTTCAGTGGTTATTTGCAGTGGAAAGAAGAGGGATAGATAAGTCTTATGGTTGTTTAATGAATCATCTTGGTTTTATTATTAGCTGAAACAGGAGGCTTAGAAAACAGGCACTTTTGCGAATTTCACCTGCATGTCAGAGAGGGCATAGTCAATATATAGCCAGAGCTGAAGGCCGAAGCTCATTGTGTCCAGACATTTCGAAATGAACGAGCCTTGGACTTGACACTTGGTTGTGTTACTATTATTATTATTTTTTCTTTTTTTCTTTTTTGCATTAAAAAAAAGATGTCTGCCCATATAACACACACACACACACACACACACACACACACACACACACACATTAACTTGTGTTGTACGTGCAGGAAGTGTGCATGTATCATACATACTGTATTCATGTGTACACATGAATACCCTACAAATTCCATGACATCTTTACAATATGCCAGGATACGTCACCAAAATCTTGCTTAGACCTTGAATAGCTTAATGATGACTTCAGTGTAAACTATTTATCTATCTATCTATTGCCAGTCGCCTTAATCCCGGAAGAGGTGGCTACAAACAAATAGACTACAGGACGCCCTGTCCCCCGCCATTTTACTGCCGTGCTCCCAGCTCACACCTCCCTCCCTCATATACCTCTCCACTCCATCCCTCCATCTCATCCTTGGCCTCCCCGTCCCTCTCCCCCTCTCCACCTCACTCACATACACGCTTCTCGTCAGTCTCCCACTCTCCATCCTCTCCACGTGACCAAACCACCTCAGCGTGTTTCTCCTAACGCTTTCTATCACATCCACATCCACACCACAACGCTCCTTCACTTCCTCATTTGTCAGCCTGTCTCTCCCTGTGACTCCACATGCTGCTCACAAATAACTCATATCCACTGGTCTCACTCTTGACATCTGTCCCTTCAACAAGGTCCAAATTTCACTTCCATGCGTTAGAGTTGGTATCACAATACTGTCATGCAGTAAATATTTCACTTCCATGCTCACTTCCCTGATTCTTATCACTGCTTTCAAGGAACCAGCAATCTTTCTTCCTTGTTGTACCCTTTCAAGCACTTCACCCTCTAAACTTCCATACTTACTCATCACACTACCCAAGTACATAAACGCACTTACATTTTCCATTTCCTCCTCATCCTACCTCACTGTACATTCACTGACTTCATTTCTCTCGAAGACCATAACTTTACTCTTCCCAACATTCACCTTTAGATTCCGTTTCTTACACACTCTCCCAATCTCATCCACCAAGCCTTGCAGCTCCCCTTCGTCTTCACTCTGTCTATGGATACTATATCACTATATGAGAGGGATATCTGTTAAGCTAATAGACCAATGATACGAATCATACACAGAAAGATATCTTGAAGAAAAAGTTCAAGTACTTTTGCGTCTGAGCCAGAATGACAGTTTTTCGTCTCTTAGTCCATTAGTTCCTTCGTGCGTTACCGCTGCTATAAATTTATCTGTGATATCAGAGTTTTGATGCAGCGACCTGGAATTTTGAGAATTGGAAAGAAAAAAAAAAAATGTTTTTTTCGGTACCTCGTTAGGTAGTTTGGAAAAAAAGAAGAAATGCAAATTAATCCTTTACATCGAAGGATTAACTTGCACCTAAATATCTCCTGCTGAATGGGTCAGAGAGTCTAACAGAGTAGTTGTAAACCTAAGGTCAGTGATTACCAAAGAATCAGCTGCACATGATATGGATCATACTAGACTTGGTCTTCAGTACCCTTGCGTGGCAAGACGAAGCGTATTCTTCTGCATTATGTGATGAGGACTCCGGAGTTTTCGTGGTATATCCATGCACGGCCGATCGAGCAGGGAAAGGTACGAGTTTAACTGCCAAAGATCGTCTATTCTCTGCACAAATATGCTGACAGTTACGCTGTTCTGCATAAGCTGTACTGTGTGTTTGGGGCTTACGTGTGAATTATGTTGTATCAATTTGTCTCACTGGAAGACTGAATTCACTGCTTCAATTGAAGCTCTGGGCAGCGAAGGGGTTAGTTATACTCACATCTAGCTTATGACTGCTATAGTGACTATCCCACATTTAATAAATTATACCAATATGTTGAATTTTAACTAAAAACAGGACTGGTGCATATTAACGGCTTCGTTAAGAGGTTATGTTTGCCATTTTCTTGTAGATAACATCATATTATATTTTGCAAGATTCTAGGACAACTGCCCCCTGGACAAGTGCCCCCCCGGACAACTGCTCCCCAGACAATTCCCACCGAACAACTGCCCCTCGTACAACTGCCTCCGCTAAATATCACCCGATTCACTGTACAAATGGTCTCACCTACCCTACCCTAACCTAACCAAACCTAACCTAAACTAACCTAACCTAAACTAACCTAACCTAACCTAACCTAACCTAGTCTAACCTAATCATTAGCGGGAGGCACGGCCTATCGTTCTTTTTTACTTTTACGAGTTTTAAGCAAGAGGTGTCAGAAAAGTGGCGATGTGACCAAGACAGTGCTAATGGTAACGGTTATTAACTCTGTGTCTCCTTTGATTGTATCAGCTGCGTTTATTTGTTAAGGCGTTGGCTGGAATATGATACTAGAATTGTCTCGACAGTGAGAGGGTTAACGTTACTTAAAATAAGAAGAGAAACGGTGGATGCTTATGAATTCAATAATGGATAGCAGACCACACTAAAATGATCAGACTCGCGTTAATAAATCCAACAGTATGTTAGAGAATATCAAATGGTTTTAAGCTATCACCTTTTGATGCTTCCAATTTCGTTACATGGAAAGAGCTGTTGTTCGGAATAGGTATAGTACTGTTACTATCCAATCATGTTTTGAGAAACACTCAGAGCTGTACACACATATCAGTGCCTTAAATGTACTGAACACTTTCCTATCCACCCACACATGTACAAAAACTCTACACCGTAATGTCACCATCATCATCAATCATCGTCAGTCAGCATCATTATTAATCATCATCATCAATCGTCATAATCATCAATCATCGTTAAACATCATCATCAATCGCCATATTATCAGTCATCATTATTAATCATCATCACCAGTCATCATCAATCATCGTCTTCATCTTTAATCACTCTCTCTCTCTCTCTCTCTCTCTCTCTCTCTCTCTCTCTCTCTCTCTCTCTCTCTCTCTCTCATTTTCTCCCAAATGTAAGCGCACTGCCACGCGTCCGTTTTTCAGGAAGTAATACAAGATGAGCAATAAAAAAATACTACGTTCCCACACAGAATACTTTTAACAAACATGCACACATAAATGCTTATTTCTAGTTGCAAAATTATCCCCCGCCGCTGTTGGTAAAAATGAAACTGTTGTCGCACTGGCCTGCTCACACGCAACTGGATTACACACACACACACACACACACACACACACACACACACACACAAGTCGACTGGGACACTTTTTCTGTTCCGTAGGTCGACATTGTGTTACATAGTGTTGTTAGGGCATGATTATGTTCCTCTCGCTTCCTCTCTTAGTTTAGGTTAGGTTAGGTTAAGTTATTTTATGCTATTCTTTTAAGTTTGGTTAGGTTAGTTTAGGTTACTCAGTTAATTCTGGTTAGTTAGGGTTTGGTTAATTTATGTTAGGTTTGGTATGCTACATCTTTCACAATCTCTGAATAGGGTATGAAATTTTCAGTACAAATGAAGATTAAAACTGTTAGAATCCTAAGACTCATCGTCAACTGAATGAAGTCTGTCGTTAGCTGGATCCAAATACATATCGACCAGGAGCGGGTTAATGGTACGAGTATTAACACTAACACTCAGGTTTCTAAGATTGACTCAGCTTAATAAAATTGAGTGGTGGTTGTTGGAATATCCTGGGTATCCCGATCATGAGGACCTAACGTTTAGAATGAAGAAATTAGCTAGGAAAGACTTGTTCAGGAGCCTAATGAGGTCATGAGCTTACCGGTTGTGTTTCTGACGTATACCTGATTAGGGTAAAAGTAATCTTGTTGGTTTTAATGCATCTACAACTCAACTCTCACATATTTAGACCCGTCAAAATCTTCCACAGGAGAACCATTTAATTTTCAGCAATTTCCATCTCAGTCCTCCATTATCACTGACCATACTTGGGATTTTATTCTCTCGGGATATATCTTGGAAATATCATATCTCTCGTAAAATCTGCTTCCAGATTAGGTGTCCTATACCGACTCTTTGCCTTCTTTACCCCTGCACAGTTGTTGACTATATACAGGCGTTTTATTCGCCCCTGTGTAGAGTACAACTCTCATGTGTGGGAAGGCTTCCCCACATACAGCGCTTCTCAACAAGGTGGAACCAATAGTTTTTCGTTTCATCAACTCCGCTCCACTTACTGGCTCTCTTCAAACTCTGTGTTATCGCCCCAGTGTTCAATCTCTATCTCTTTTCTACTGCAACTTCCAAGGTAACTACTTCTTTGAACTGTCTGCTTTCATCCCACTACCACTACGGCGGGTGCGTAGCACCGGTATAGCAGCAAACTCTCTCTCGAACCTTTTAATGCATGAGTTAATCGTTACTCCCTGTCCTTCATGTATACAACAGATCAAATCTGGAAGTCATCCTCTGTCCGTATTTCCTACTGCCTATAACTTCCAATCTTTTAAACACAGTGTGTCCAGGCATCTCGAAATGAAAGAATCATTAATATGGCTCTGTTCTATTGTTTTAAGTTCTTCATGGAGGGTACAGTTCTGCTGCCTTCTGGCTTTTACTTCTTCTTCCTTTCATAAATAAATTAATTAATAAATATATAAATTAATAATGCAATAGGGCAACTCTGGAACTGTCTTCCTCTGTCTGTTTTTCCTGTTGCCTGTGACCTGTAATGTAAACGCTGTGTCCAGGCATCTAGAAATGAACAGAGTATGAATTTGGCTCTCTGTTACCTTGTTTACATTTTTTCAGGGAGCAAACAGTCATGCGGGTTTTCTAGCCTTTGGTTCCCTAATGTTTGCATTTTATATATATATATACATATATATATATATATATATATATATATATAAATGTATGCCTGCAGTTCTACCGGACCCAGTTTCAAATCCCCGCTGGGGCAGGGAACAGTTTAAGGATTTGAATTTCATAAAAACAGACTTTACTGATCTACCAGAAGACCCGCCGACATGTAGTACAAATACCCCCGCTAATACCAATACACCAGTCCTGTATGAGACAGCCCTAGCATGTATTCAGTATGGACGGTGGGTGATAGCGCCGAAGTGGTAACATGTAGAGGTGTATGAAGGAGGACTACTGGGCCTTGGAAACAGGTTGCAAAGCCTACGCCCAGAGTCGGACAGATAAACTATATATATATATATATATACATTTGTATGTATGTATGTATATATACGCATACCTATGTAGTGCTGTGAAAAAAGTATCCGACCGTAGGCTCCAAAAAATATATAAATAGCTAACTTGTACATTAATCCCTTTCAAGTAGGGCCCATCTGACTAAACACACGTAACCCAGCCTTCTGTCCACTGTCTGAAACATTTTTCAAAGTCGGTTTTCGGTATCTCCTGCAGGTGCTTCGTCACATTCATGATTTCTTCTTTCGTCTGAAATCGGGAACGCTTTAGCGGAATTTGGAGCTTGGGGAATAATCAAAAGTCACACGGAGCCATGTCTGATGAGTAGAGGCACAATAACTATGTTTATGGTCCTTCCACACTTTCATTGGTAACGTTTCTCTTTAAACATGTTGCTCCTAAGTTTCGAAGTATGGTATGGAATCACAGTACAAATAGTTGATCTGAAATGCGAAAGGTGATTCAGTTTATCACGCTTACGTGATCAATTTCATTTTTTTTTTTCCATTAGCATATACTAAAAACTACAGGTGCCTACTGGTCGGGCTGACCGATCTCTATAATTATATGTATCTATCTATCTATCTATCTATCTATCTATCTATATATATATATATATATATATATATATATATATATATATATATATATATATCCATCCATCCATTGCCAGACGCCATGTATCCCAAACGGGGTGGTCAAGGGCTTAGAGTTAATTGTTTTACAGGGAGGGGCACTAATCCTCCACCAACCCCACTTGACACGTAGGGATGCCAACAGCATCTGGTGTTCCCAGGCTGTCACCCATCCAAGTTCTAACCAGACCCAACGTATATATATATATATATATATATATATATATATATACATTCCTAAAGCTGTCTGACAGTGGCCCCTTTCCCTGGCATAAGCCTAAATTGTACTTTGTCAGGATGCACTCATTCTTTAATAATTCCTTCTAGTAATCTCTCCATTACCTTCATTATTTGGTCCACATGTTTTATGTATCTATAATTTCTTCTTTCCAGGGCACCACCCTTCTCACTGTACACATTTACAATTACCCTCTTCTGCCAGTCATTTGGGAAACACATATAAATCGTATTTATCAAATCAGTAACTAAACCCAATGCTATATCTCCTGAGACCCACAGCATTTCAGCGGTCAGCCCAGGCACACCCACCGTCTTGCCCAATTGCATCCTGCCTATTGCCCATCTCACAGTAACAGCATGAATCAAAGGCCATGAGCTAAGCACTGACTCCGCTGACTCAAAACCTGCTCTGCTCCAGTCAGACTCCTCATTCAGTATGGGAAGGGCTTATAGACGCGAGACGAGAAAGAAAGAGGGAGGGAGAGGGAGGAGGGGGCGTGACTTGAAAGAGGGAGGAAAGGGGGACGACAATATTACTAGCACAATTCACGATTCTCTGTTAGGTGGGTGGAACGATACTTTTGTCCACAATAGTACCTCCTGTGCTTTTGAAGAGGGATTATAAGAGGTCCAGGAAGTTTCTATTTAAGCTTTCGCAGACTAACGCACAGTATTTTTGCGTACTTGGTTACTATTTCCGGTGACCTAAAATGACCTTCAACCAGTGGCCCCAAATGACCTCGGAGGTCAACCTCACATAGCGTATGTCTGAACTGAAGGTCATGTGACTCATCATTCCAGAAATTGAGCGACAGGGGTACCCGGCATATTCGGTTGGCAAATATTTTTGCTGTATGTGTAGTTACAGTAAGGTTCATAGCCCTTCTTACCTCTCACCCATTCACCATTGTGCAAAATGCACCTAGGGAAGTGAGAGACACGGGGAAACAATCGGCTAGCCAGCGCGCCAGAACCAAGGATGCAAGCATGCCATGAGAAGGCCAGTGTGCCCCACGAAAAGCCACCCATACTCCTTACCTCATTCCTTAACGCCAGTGCCTGGCCTTCAGTGGTTATTTGCAGTGGAAAGAAGAGGGATAGATAAGTCTTATGGCTGTTTAATGAATCATCTTGGTTTTATTATTAGCTGAAACAGGAGGCCTAGAAAACAGGCACTTTTGCGAATTTCACCTGCATGTCAGAGAGGGCATAGTCAATATATAGCCAGAGACATTTCAAAATGAACGAGCCTTGGACTTGACACTTTGTTGTGTTACTATTATTATTATTTATTTTTCTTTTTATTTATTATTTTTTTTGAGGGAACAATTTTGCCGGCTTCTGGCCTTTGGCTCCTTCATCATTGCATTAAAAAAAAGATGTCTGCCCAGATAACACACACACACACACACACACACACACACACACACATTAACTTGTGTTGTACGTGCAGGAAGTGTGCATGTATCATACATACTGTACTCATGTGTACACATGAATACCCTGCAAATTCCATGACATCTTTACAATATGCCAGGATACGTCACCAAAATCTTGCTTAGACATTGAATAGCTTAATGATGACTTCAGTGTAAACTGTTTATCTATCTGTCTATTGCCAGTCGCCTTAATCCCGGAAGGGGTGGCTACAAACAAATAGCTTACAGGTCGCCCTGTCCCCCGCCATTTTACTGCCGTGCTCCCAGCTCACACCTCCCTCCCTCATATACCTCTCCACTCCATCCCTCCATCTCATCCTTGGCCTCCCCGTCCCTCTCCCCCTCTCCACCTCACTCACATACACGCTTCTCGTCAGTCTCCCACTCTCCATCCTCTCCACGTGGCCAAACCACCTCAGCGTGTTTCTCCTAACGCTTCCTATCACATCCACATCCACACCACAAAGCTCCTTCACTTCCTCATTTGTCAGCCTGTCTCTCCCTGTGACTCCACATGCTCCTCACAAATAACTCATATCCACTGGTCTCACTTTTGACTTCTGTCCCTCCAACAAGATCCAAATTTCACTTCCATGCGTTATAGTTGGTATCACAATACTGTCATGCAGTAAATCTTTCACTTCCATGCTCACTTCCCTGTTTCTTATCACTGCTTTCAAGGAACCAGCAATCTTTCTTCCTTGTTGTACCCTTTCAAGCACTTCACCCTCTAAACTTCCATACTTACTCATCACACTACCCAAGTACATAAACGCACTTACATTTTCCATGTCCTCCTCATCCTACCTCACTGTACATTCACTGACTTCATTTCTCTCGAAGACCATAACTTTACTCTTCCCAACATTCACCTTTAGATTCCGTTTCTTACACACTCTCCCAAACTCATCCACCAAGCCTTGCAGCTCCCCTTCGTCTTCACTCTGTCTATGGATACTATGTCACTGTATATGAGAGGGATATCTGTTAAGCTAATAGACCAATGATACGAATCATACACAGAAAGATATCCTGAAGAAAAAGTTGAAGTACTTTTGCGTCTGAGCCAGAATGACAGTTTTTCGTCTCTTAGTCCATTAGTTCCTTTGTGCGTTACCGCTGCTATGAATTTATCTGTGATATCAGTGTTTTGATCCAGCGTCCTGGAATTTTGAGAATTGGAAAGAAAAAAAAATGCTTTATTCGATACCTCGTTAGGTAGTTTGGAAAAAAAGAAGAAATGCAAATTAATCCTTTACATCAAAGGATTAACTTGCACCTAAATATCTCCTGCTGAATGGGTCAGACAGTCTAACAGAGTAGTTGTAAAACCTAAAGTCAGTGTTTACCAAAGAATCGGCTGCACATGATATGGATCATACTAGACTTGGTCTTCAGTACCCTTGCGTGGCAAGACGAAGCGTATTCTTCTGCATTATGTGATGGGGACTCCGGAGTTTGCGTGGTATATCCATGCACGGCCGATCGAGCAGGGAAAGGTACGAGTTTAACTGCCAAAGATCGTCTATTCTCTGCACAAATATGCTGACAGTTACGCTGTTCTGCATAAGCTGTACTGTGTGTTTGGGGCTTACGAGTGAATTAAGTTGTATCAATTTGTCTCTCTGGAAGACTGAATTCACTGGTCGAATTGAAACTCTGGGCAGCGAAGGGGTTAGTTATACTCACATCTAGCTTATGACTGCTATAGTGACTATCCCACATTTAATAAATTAAACCAATATGTTGAATTTTAACTAAAAACAGGACTGGTGCATATTAACGGCTTCGTTAAGAGGTTATGTTTGCCATTTTCTTGTAGATAACATCAGACTATATTTTGCAAGGTTCTAGGACAACTGCCCCCTGGACAAGTGCCCCCCCGGACAACTGCTCCCCAGACAATTCCCACCGAACAACTCCCCCTCGTACAACTGCCTCCGCTAAATATCACCCGATTCACTGTACTAATGGTCGCAAGTGTGTAACCTAACCTTACCTACCCTACCCTAACCTAACCAAAACTAGCCTAACCTAACCTAACCTAACCTAGCACAAACCTAACCTAACCTAGCGCAAACCTAACCTTACCTAACCTAACCTAACCTAGCGCAAACCTAACCTAACCTAACCTTGTCTAACCTAATCATTAGCGGGAGGCACGGCCTATCGTTCTTTTTTACTTTTACGAGTTTTAAGCAAGAGGTGTCAGAAAAGTGGCGATGCGACCAAGACAGTGCTAATGGTAACGGTTATTAACTCTCTGTCTCCTTTGATTGTATCAGCTGCGTTTATTCGTTAAGGCGTTGGCTGGAATATGATACTAGAATTGTCTCGACAGTGAGAGGGTTAACCTTACTTAAAATAAGAAGAGAAACGGTGGATGTTTATGAATTCAATAATGGATAGCAGAGCACACTAAAATGATCAGACTCGCGTTAATAAATCCAACAGTATGTTAAAGAATATCAAATGGTTTTAAGCTATCACGTTTTGATGCTTCCAGTTTCGTTACATGGAAAGAGCTGTTGTTCGGAATGGGTATAGTACTGTTACTACCCAATCATGTTTTGAGGAACACTCAGAGCTGTACACACATATCAGTGCCTTAAATGTACTGAACACTTTCCTATCCACCCACACATGTACAAAAACTCAACACCGTAATGTCATCATCATCATCATCAATCATCGTCAGTCAACATCATTATTAATCATTATCATCAATCGTCATAATCATCAATCATTATTAAACATCATCATCAATCGCCATATTATCAGTCATCATCATTAATCATCATCACCAGTCATCATCAATCATCGTCTTCATCTTTAATCACTGTCAGTTCTCTCTCTCTCTCTCTCTCTCTCTCTCTCTCTCTCTCTCTCTCTCTCTCTCTCTCATTTTCTCCCAAATGTAAGCGCACTGCCACGCGTCCGTTTTTCAGGAAGTAATACAAGATGAGCAATAAAAAAATACTACGTTCCCACACAGAATACTTTTAACAAACATGCACACATAAATGCTTATTTCTAGTTGCAAAATTATCCCCCGCCGCTGTTGGTAAAAATGAAACTGTTGTCGCACTGGCCTGCTCACACGCAACTGGATTACACACACACACACACACACACACACACACACACACACACACACACACACACACACACACACACACACACAAGTCGACTGGGACACTTTTTCTGTTCCGTAGGTCGACATTGTGTTACATAGTGTTGTTAGGGCATGATTATGTTCCTCTCGCTTCCTCTCTTAGTTTAGGTTAGGTTAGGTTAAGTTATTTTATGCTATTCTTTTAAGTTTGGTTAGGTTAGTTTAGGTTACTCAGTTAATTCTGGTTACTTAGGGTTTGGTTAATTTATGTTAGGTTTGGTATGCTACATCTTTCACAATCTCTGAATAGGGTATGAAATTTTCAGTACAAATGAAGATTAAAACTGTTAGAATCCTAAGACTCATCGTCAACTGAATGAAGTCTGTCGTTAGCTGGATCCAAATACATATCGACCAGGAGCGGGTTAATGGTACCAGTATTAACACTAACACTCAGGTTTCTAAGATTGACTCAGCTTAATAAAATTGAGTGGTGGTTGTTGGAATATCCTGGGTATCCCGATCATGAGGACCTAACGTTTAGAATGAAGAAATTAGCTAGGAAAGACTTGATCAGGAGCCTAATGAGGTCATGAGCTTACCGGTTGTGTTTCTGCCGTATACCTGATTAGGGTAAAAGTAATCTTGTTGGTTTTAATGCATCTACAACTCAGCTCTCACATATTTAGACCCGTCAAAATCTTCCACAGGAGAACCATTTAATTTTCAGCAATTTCCATCTCAGTCCTCCATTATCACTGACCATACTTGGGATTTTATTCTCTCGGGATATATCTTGGAAATATCATAGCTCTCGTAAAATCTGCTTCCAGATTAGGTGTCCTATACCGACTCTTTGCCTTCTTTACCCCTGCACAGTTGTTGACTATATACGAAGTACAGGCGTTTTATTCACCCCTGTGTAGAGTACAACTCTCATGTGTGGGAAGGCTTCCCCACATACAGCGCTTCTCAACAAGGTGGAACCAATGGTTTTTCGTTTCATCAACTCCGCTCCACTTACTGGCTCTCTTTAAACTCTGTCTTATCGCCCCAGTGTTCAATCTCTATCTCTTTTCTACTGCAACTTCCAAGGTAACTACTTCTTTGAACTGTCTGCTTTCATCCCACTACCACTACGGCGGGTGCGTAGCACCGGTATAGCAGCAAACTCTCTCTCGAACCTTTTAATGCATGAGTTAATCGTTACTCCCTGTCCTTCATGTATACAACAGATCAAATCTGGAAGTCATCCTCTGTCCGTATTTCCTACTGCCTATAACTTCCAATCTTTTAAACACAGTGTGTCCAGGCATCTCGAAATGAAAGAATCATTAATATATCTCTGTTCTATTGTTTTAAGTTCTTCATGGAGGGTACAGTTCTGCTGCCTTCTGGCTTTTACTTCTTCTTCCTTTCATAAATAAATTAATCAATAAATATATAAATTAATAATGCAATAGGGCAACTCTGGAACTGTCTTCCTCTGTCTGTTTTTCCTGTTGCCTGTGACCTGTAATGTAAACGCTGTGTCCAGGCATCTAGAAATGAACAGAGTATGAATTTGGCTCTCTGTTACCTTGTTTACATTTTTTTCAGGGAGCAAACAGTCATGCGGGTTTTCTAGCCTTTGGTTCCCTCATGTTTGCATTATATATATATATATATATATATATATATATATATATATATATATATATATATATATATATATATATATATATATAATTGTATGCCTGCAGTTCTACCGGACCCAGTTTTAAATCCCCGCTGGGGCACGGAACAGTTTAAGGATTTGAATTCATAAAAACAGACTTTACTGATCTACCAGAAGACCCGCCGACATGTAGTACAAATACCCCCGCTAATACCAATACACCAGTCCTGTATGAGACAGCCCTAGCATGTATTCAGTATGGACGGTGGGTGATAGCGCCGAAGTGGTAACATGTAGAGGTGTATGAAGGAGGACTACTGGGCCTTGGAAACAGGTTGCAAAGCCTACGCCCAGAGTCGAACAGATAAACTATATATATATATATATACATTTGTATGTATGTATGTATATATACGCATACCTATGTAGTGCTGTGAAAAAAGTATCCGACCGTAGGCTCCAAAAAATATATAAATAGCTAACTTGTACATTAATCCCTCTCAAGTAGGGCCCATCTGACTAGACACACGTAACCCAGCCTTCTGTCCACTGTCTGAAACATTTTTCAAAGTCGGTTTTCGGTATCTCCTGCAGGTGCTTTGTCACATTCATGATTTCTTCTTTCGTCTGAAATCGGGAACGCTTTAGCGGAATTTGGAGCTTGGGGAATAATCAAAAGTCACACGGAGCCATGTCTGATGAGTAGAGGCACAGTAACTAAGTTTATGGTCCTTCCACACTTTCATTGGTAACGTTTCTCTTTAAACATGTTGCTCCTAAGTTTCGAAGTATGGTATGGAATCACAGTACAAACAGTTGATCTGAAATGCGAAAGGTGATTCAGTTTATCACGCTTACGTGATCAATTTCATTTTTTTTTTTCCATTAGCATACACTAAAATCTACAGGTGCCTACTGGTCGGGCTGACCGATCTATATAGTTACATATATATATATATACAGTATATCCATCCATCCATTGCCAGACGCCATGTGTCCCAAACGGGGTGGTCAAGGGCTTAGAATTAATTGTTTTACAGGGAGGGGCACTAATCCTCCACCAACCCCACTTGACACGTAGGGATGCCAACAGCATCT
Organism: Coenobita brevimanus; assembly: GCF_032717465.1. Taxonomy (NCBI): domain Eukaryota; kingdom Metazoa; phylum Arthropoda; class Malacostraca; order Decapoda; family Coenobitidae; genus Coenobita; species Coenobita brevimanus. The sequence goes on from NC_136966.1 coordinate 27,839,294, forward strand.
GGTGTTCCCAGGCGGTCACCCATCCAAGTACTAACCAGACAAAACGTATATATATATATATATATATATATATATATAGATATATATATATATATATATATATATATATATATATATATATATATATATATATATATATCTATCTATATATATATTCCTAAAGCTGTCTGACAGTGGCCCCTTTGCCTGGCATAAGCCTAAATTGTATTTCGTCAGTATGCACTCATTCTTTAATAATTCCTTCTAGTAATCTCTCCATTACCTTCATTATTTGGTCCACATGTTTTATGTATCTATAATTTCTTCTTTCCAGGGCACCACCCTTCTCACTGTACACATTTACAATTACCCTCTTCTGCCAGTCATTTGGGAAACACATATAAATCGTATTTATCAAATCAGTAACTAAACCCAATGCTATATCTCCTGAGACCCACAGCATTTCAGCGGTCAGCCCAGGCACACCCACCGTCTTGCCCAATTGCATCCTGCCTATTGCCCATCTCACAGTAACAGCATGAATCAAAGGCCATGAGCTAAGCACTGACTCCGCTGACTCAAAACCTGCTCTGCTCCAGTCAGACTCCTCATTCAGTATGGGAAGGGCTTATAGACGCGAGACGAGAAAGAAAGAGGGAGGGAGAGGGAGGAGGGGGCGTGACTTGAAAGAGGGAGGAAAGGGGGACGACAATATTACTAGCACAATTCACGATTCTCTTTTAGGTGGGTGGAACGATACTTTTGTCCAGAATAGTACCTCCTGTGCTTTTGAAGAGGGATTATAAGAGGTCCAGGAAGTTTCTATTTAAGCTTTCGCAGACTAACGCACAGTATTTTTGCGTACTTGGTTACTATTTCCTGTGACCTAAAATGACCTTCAACCAGTGGCCTCAAATGACCTCGGAGGTCAACCTCATATAGCGTATGTCTGAACTGAAGGTCATGTGACTCATCATTCCAGGAATTGAGCGACAGGGGTACCCGGCATTGCTTGGGTAAAAAAGGAGAACATATTATATATATATATAATACAAGGGCATGACCGTGCATATCAGCATTGCCTGAGGCCCTGGGAGGTTACCCCTCAGTTGGAAACGAGCCCTGGAGGCTCAGTTTTATATTTTAGACCTATGTTCCTCTTTGGCCCCATTTCCTTACGATTATATTCTCCATACAAATGTTTGCAGATGATACTGTGTTGTTGAGTGAAGACGAAGGGGAGCTGCAAGGCTTGGTGGATGAGTTTGAGAGAGTGTGTAAGAAACGGAACCTAAAGGTGAATGTAGGGAAGAGTAAAGTGATGGTCTTTGAGAGAGGTGAAGTTAGTGAATGTACAGCGAGGTTAGATGGTGAGGAATTGGAAAATGTGAGTACGTTTAAGTATTTGGGTAGTGTGATGAGTAAGGATGGAGGTTTGGAGGGTGAAGTGCTTGAAAGGGTACAGCAGGGAAGAAAGGTTGCTGGTTCCTTGAAAGCAGTGATAAGAAACAGGGAAGTGAGCATGGAAGTGAAAAAGTTACTACATGACAGTATTGTGATACCAGCTCTAACGTACGGAAGTGAAGCTTGGACATTGTTGGAAGGACACAAGTCAAGAGTGAGAGCAGTGGAAATGAGTTATTTAAGAGGAGCCTGTGGAGTCAAGTGGAGAGACAGCCTGACGAATGAGGATATAAAGGAGCGTTGTGGTGTGGATGTGGATGTGATAGGAAGCGTTATGAGGAACACACTGAGGTGGTTTGGCCATGTGGAGAGGATGGAGGGTGAAAGACTGACGAAGAGAGTGTATGTGAGTGAGGTGGAGGGGGGAAGAGGGAGGGGGAGGCCGAGGATGAGATGGAGGGATGGGGTGGAGAGGTATATGAGAGAGGGGGGTGTGAGTTGGGAGCAGGGCAGTGAAATGGCGGGGGACAGGGCGACTTGGAGGCGATTTGTTTGTGGCCACCCCAAACGGGATTGAGGAGTCTGGCAATAGATAGATAGATAGAAATGTTTCTACCATACGCCTAATCCCCATGGCCCTATCTTCTCACGAACCACCACCCATCCATAAACCCTTCCCACCTTTCACATCCGCGCACCTAAGCGCCCACACTCACCTGTCTTGCTCAACCACTCACCTACTGTACTCAAGCTGCCGCAGACTGCCTCACCAAACCCTCCTAACATTACCCACCTACCTGACCCATTGCAATTTTGATATTATTGCGGGAGGAATTAAAAACTCTACAGTATTTGGCCACCATGTTTCCAATATTCTAACTGTATTAGTTCTAACTAGTTTTTATTTTGGCCATCAGGGGTGCCACTTTAGCAACTTTAAGCTGCACCAATAAATTACCAGGAAATGGTTACGTTTGCTGACGCTTTTGGAGCGCCAAGTAATTAGCCTAAAAGCCTGTTTACACGGTAAGTGGGCACCTACAGTGATGGTAATAGAAACTGCTGGAAAACTAGTCACTTAGTGTGATGAACGGAAGCACCCTTCCTCCTTCTGATCGACTGTTTATACTATGATTTCACACCATTCTTAGAAATTTAATGAGTAACATGCTTGAACAGAGTGGTTATACATTGGTAGAGTGGAAGAGCATCAAGGTCGAGTATCTGACACTGTCTTGTACCCTAGATCTTTGACTGTTCTCAAACTCAGATTGCTTAATCCTTGTCTGACGCGCAAACTGTCCACAATGGTTGGTGTAAATTGGATTAGATGTGTTGAAGCTAACTTTCCCTGTCAATTTGCCCCCTAACCTGTTGTTTTGACAATAGAATAATCTCTTCCTTGGTTAACCTTAAACCATTTCATCATGTGTATTCCAAATAATATAAAAGGTATTTAAGAAAAAGGGTCTATGTATTGACCTTTCCCTGTGACATACTTTTGTTTCATTGTTCTCAGCATAAATTCACTCCACCTTTACCTATCCCTCACCGCTGCAACAAAATTTGGTAAAAATCAGGAAAAAATGTTTGAGTTGACATTGACGCTTCCTTATTAAATTTAACCTTCTACGGCCATAAATTAAGCACCTGCTCCTGTGATGATCCTCTGTCTTATTGGAAAATTTGGTGCGATTCCATAAATTAAGCACCTGTTCCCGTGATGATCCTCTGTCATACTGGATAATTTGGTGCGATTCCATCGAGTAGTTTTCCATAACCTTAGTAAGACAGAAAGATAAATAAAAGGACAGGCAGAGAGATGAACCATACCAACCATATAACCCATGTGTGTGTGTGTGTGTGTGTGTGTGTGTGTGTGTGTGTGTGTGTGTGTGTGTGTGTGTGTGTGTGTATGTGTGTGTGTGTGTGTGAAACCTACGAGCCTGAGAGTGTTTATGCTAATTCCTGTATCATTAGCCCTCTCAGGGTCGATGAAAGTCTAGCATTTGTCTCCAGCTATCACCAGACTACTATATTCACCTGACAATAAGTCGTAGGAGCCTAAGTCTTTTAACCTTAGTTCTTGCTCCATTTCTCACATATTATTCTGAGATTAAAAAAGGAATAACAATGCTGCCTCCAAACCTAACTCAGATAAGCTAACCAAACTTGACGTGAACTAATTTAATAACCTAACTTGACCTAACTAATCTTAACAGATTTTCATATCAAATAACTTAAATTGAAGAGTAACCTAGTCTAACCAAATTATTCCCTATAAAATAAACTAATCTAACCTAACCTAACATAGCTTAGAGCTTCGCAACAGAAAAAAGAAGTGTTCCAATAAATTAGAATTTTTTCACTGGACATTTTTGAGTGTGAGCAGCCCAGAGCGAACACTTTCATTTTTACCATCCACGACAGACCGAACTTTTTGTATCCAGAAATATATACGCATATATGAGAGGATGTTTAGTTAAAAAATTTTATGTCGATACGTTGTAAATAATATTCAGTGCCCATATTCTACCATGGAAGGCTGGTAGCACGCTAACAATCCTGCTGAGAGAGAGAGAGAGAGAGAGAGAGATGTGTAACAAGTATGAGATTATCGTGTATGTGTCTGGGTGTGGAACCATATGAAAGTGAGAATTCATTGCATCGATATATACTGCATGTATATATCCATCCGTAAGTGTGTCAAAACATTATTAAACATTAACAGCACTAGATTCAGTTTGATCGTCAGTTATTCCACTGTTGCATGTAACGAAACTGGAAACATAGTAATGTGATAATGGAAAATCATTGTGATATTCTGTGACACATTTTTGGGTTAATCATTGGGCCTGTGGCTGCGTAAGCGTGCCGTGTTGTTCTATGTTTTGTTCACAATCCCATTCAGAATCCCAAGTTTATTTCCCAGTATTATTAACCCTCTCACTGCCAGGATACTCCATTCAAGTTAATAATGAATAAATTTATTCATGTGATGTTTTCATAGAAGCCTGAATGTCAAACCTGTTACCATTATCCCTCTCATCGTTGCATCGTCTCTTAGTTTAGTCCAGTAACCACCCCCCGACCCTTTTTTTTTTTTTTTCAGCGGAATGAGTGTATGTATCTCAGCCAACTAATGGGATATGGAGGATCTAAATGCAGGATGGAAAAATAGGATATCCATCAACAGTTATCCCATTCATCCGTATCTGATGTCCTACAATGTTACGTGAAGCAAGCAAGAACCAGGAAAAGTTTAAGCAAAAATCGGACGCTTGGAAAACTATCGTTAGCGACATGATGATGATAATGATGGTGATATCATAATCATCGTCATATATCCCTGCACTATAAATAAAGTAGATAAGAAAGAGAAATCCCATCACCAGAAAAAGGTCTTTTTGAGTTACCATTATGGGCTGTTTATTGTTGTTGTTTCTTTACCCCTGTCAAGCCTCACTTGCCAGACTCGTCGACCACTGGTAAGCAATTGCCCCTTTGTGGCCGTCCCATAGGCTTCCTTGAACATTTATGTTATGCCTGCGTCTCAGTGTATCCTATAGGTCGCCTGTTCTGCTAGTTGGACGTATACGATCTGTGATTCAGTCCAAGCTCAGGCAAAGCTGGTCACTGAACAGGGCTGAATGGTGTCCTGGTTTAAGCGCAGGTAGAACTCGATTATCTCTCTTTGAGGATACCTCTGAAGGGTGGGTGTCAGGTGGGCTTGTAGTACAACGTTATGAGTAAGAAGCTGTAATGGGCTGTGCGCGAAATGATGTACTTTTTTGCAGTGTCTGAACGTGGGATAATGTTGAAGAGGGTCTGATAATGTGTGTGTGGTGATTATTTTATATGACTGGTTGTGTTGCACTGCCTTGGCCTTGAAATGAGTATATGCCGGCAGGTGTTCTTCATTTCCAGTGTGGGAGAGTACAGAGGTGGGATGGTGTTGAAGAGGATCTGACAGTGTAGGTGCTATGATTGTTTTATGTATACCAGAGTACTGTGTAGCTCTGTCATATAATAGTAGAGTATTGTGTGTTAGCACTGACTGCTGCATAAAACTGTGTGTCAGTCATGTCAAGATATTCCCTAATAGGAAGGAAGTGCTCTGAATAAGTGGTATTGATGTAACAAGTCATGATGCTTGGACCGGTGTTCTGTATAGTCTGCATGGATTTATAGTGGGTGTTAGAAAGAATCGGGTTCCATGACAGGGAAGCAAAGGACATCATTGTTTGTAGAGCAAGAGTAGTGTTTTTTTTTTAATTATTATTCTTCCACAAAGTCTGTCCCTGGAATCATCCTGAGTGCATTAAACCTGGGGGTGGGCTGCCTGTCTTGTATGTGTCCTTTAGGGTAAGTCCTGTGCCATATGTCATTACATTGAGCTTACATGATCGGGTGTGTGTCACTGGTATATTAAGCGTGATATTGGGGATGTACCTGTGCTCATGCTTGTTGCCTGCGAACATTGCTGTGGTGGATATGGATGGAAAATCATCAGCCTGCTGTCCTCAGCCTGTGCCTGAAACGTGATGAAGTAGTCTTTTTGCAGTGTGTAAGCTGTCTGCATTGTAGTGTGTGGTTATTATAGTAAGGTCAATTGAATATGAGAATATTTGTCTGCAGTGTCATGCATGTGTAGGTTGAAAAACGTGGGTGTAAGAAAGAAGCCCGGTGGAACTCCGGTAGGAAAGTTTAATGTTTGTGAAGATTTGCCCCGTGGAGTAACACATGATTATCTACCAAAGACGCTGTTGGCGAGTCAGCGTTTGGTGTTGTTTTCCGTATTTGTCTTGTAGATTCCTGTGATTAGTTTGCGTTTGGGGATGGCATCAAAGTCTTTACTAATGTCTCTTGTTGTTAGAAGTATAAGTTGATTAGGTCTGGAGAAGTTGATGCCATCAAATATGTGCCAAGGTTATTGTGGAGTGTAGTGCTTTAAAATCAAATCGAAAGGGAGCAAGGGGGATTTGGTATGTGACTTTCTTACGAATGAGACGTTCATTCATCTTGGATGGTGTGCCACACAGTGTTATGGGTCTGCAGAAAAAATGGTGTGTTGAGTTCTTCTTTGGTTTAAGAATAATGATGATTGTTCAGTGTTACCAAATGCTGAGAATGCTACAATGTGCCTTTGAGTGGTACCCCGTGTCTGTGAAGGCCTGTAAGTCGTGTGGTCCTAAATATTTCAGGCATAGGTTGCTGGTGCTATCCATCCCTGTGCTTATGATGTTCTTTGTTTTCTCTATAATGTTTTGTGTCTCTTCTGAATAAAGGGAGGATACACTGTTGTCAAGTGGAAAGAACTGCATTAGCAATTAAGTCTATTGTTTTAGACCCATTGCATGTTGTTGTGAGGTGATTAATGTGTGCGTAGTGGTTCACGAGTATATCTGATTTTGCAACCAGGGGTGATTTGTGAGTTGATGATGGCGGCATAGGTCTTTATTTTGATTGCTTTGTGCTGCTGTTAAGTAGCTTATCTTGCAAAGCCAAAAGGGTCTGTGGAGTGGCCGAGTGTTTTTGCAAAGGCTTTCCATTTCTGTTTTCTTTCTGACGAGGGTAGTATTCACAAAGAGCAAATGGAAAAATCCTCCTACTCATCATCGTCATCATCATCATCTTCATCACCACCACCATCATCATCATCATCTCATTTTTATAAATCAGAGATCCCAGAAACAAAATTTATATTGTAGGTTTCAAAATAGATAAATAAAAAGTGGTGCCACGCATAAAAAACCTCGCCCGACAGCAGTTATTTCATTTTCAACCGTTTTCAAGTTATAGCCCTCTGAAAATTCGTGATCTTGCATTTGACATTTCAAAGTCACTCAAGGTCAAAGGTCATGGTGCAAATTGAGAGCCTATATGAGACTTCCTATCTTTTTTTTTGTAGTAAACTTCTCTATTTTCAATCGGTTTCGAGCTGTAGCCCTCTGAATATCCATGACTTTGAGTTTGACCTTGCAAGGTCACTTAAGGTCGAAGGTCATGGTACCAATTAAAAACCCACATGGGACTTGCTATATGTTGATAATAGTAAATATATCTTCAACCAGTTTCGAGTTGTAGCCCTATGAATAACCGTGACCGTGAGCTTGGCCTTTCAAGGTCCCTTAAGGGCAGAGATCATGGTACCAATTAAAAGCCCATAAGCAGCTTCCCATATGTTGATAACAGTAAATACCTCCTGTATCTGCAACCAGTTTCGCGTTATAGCCCCCTAATTATCCATGATCTTCGGTCTGACCTTTTATAGTCACTCAAGGTCAAAGGTCTTGGTGCCAAATGGAAGCCCATATGAGAGTACCCATATGTTGATAATAGTAAATATCTCTGTCTTCAACTGGTTTAAAGTTATAGCCATCTGAAAATCGGTGACCTTGATTTTGATCTTTCAGGGTCGCTTGACTGACTCTAAATTTTAACCTCATTTTTGGGGGGTCCAATGCCCACATGACTTGAAAGTTTCATGTAATTTCATACAGCCGTTTCTCTGTAATCTTGTTAACAAACAAAGAAATAAAGAAACATACAAGCAAATGAACAAATAAACGACCAAATCAATACCTCGCCAACCCTGCCCGGACGAGCTAAAAAAAAAAAAAAAAAAAAACGAGAAACATTCATGAAAGTATGCGTTGCGAACGAAACTAAAAGTCAGTAACGACTGAGAGCACACACTAGATTTATGATGTTACTCTTTTCAGTGGAGTGATTTTTTACCTAGTTCGAACGGAGTCCGGCAAGGTACTTTTTTTGCTAGTAATTTGTTTGTTTCTTTGTTTGTTACCAACATTACGGAAAAATGGCTAAATGAAATTACATGAAACTTTCAGGATATGTGGGCACTGGTCCCCAAGGAAAGTAATTAAATCTGGGAGGTAAATGTGTGACCTGGAAAGATCAAAATCAAGGACACAGGTTTTCAGAGGGCTCTAACTAGAAACCGGTTGAAGATAGAGATTTTTACTATTATGATTATACAGGAACACGTAATATGGGCTTTCATTTTGCACCAAGACCTTTGACCTTGAGTGGCCTTGAAAGATTAAACTTAAGGTCATGGATATTCAGGAGGCTATAACTCAAAACTAACTGAAGATAGATATTACTATTATCAAGATATAGGAAGTCCCAGGAAGGTGTTTAATTGGTACCATGACCTTTGACCGTAAGTGACCCTGAAAGGTCAAACTCAAGGTCACGGATATTCAGGGGGCTATAAATCGAAACTTGTTGAAGACAGATATTTATTGTTAACAAGATATGGGAAATCTCATATGGGCTTCTATATGCCACCATGACCTTTGAGCTTCAGTGACCTTGAAAGGTCAAAAGCAAGATCACGGATTTTCAGAGGGCATAATTTGAAAACATTTGTGCCATTACCTTAGACTTTAATTGTTTATGTGCTGACACTAAATGGCCGTATCGATTAAGTATTTACCAACAATCAAACTATTGTCGGGCGAGTTTCGTTGTGCCTGGCACCACTCGTTTTATCATTATCACAACACTTACATTTTTTAATTCAACTCACGCGAGACCTTCGCACTGAACGGATTGGAGATGTCGCGTGCCAACCTTTTATCCACCAGAAATCCACGATTAATTCAGTGAAACTGTCTGGAGACAGATGTTATTAATGACAATTTTGCAGAGGAGGGGTTAAGCAAAATGTAACGCTGCATATCAGGGAACTCCCTATGAGAAGCCAGTGGTACTTCTCCCTTGTCCCTATTCAATCAGTATTACCAGCGGAACCTGGATATTACAGTAACGGATTTGGGTCGTGTTTTCGGGAAAGATCGGATTTAGAGAGAGAAAAAAAAAGTGTCCTGCAGACGAAGACGTTAATCTATGCCTTTTTCTACTTTTGGAGCTTCCCAAGGCCACGGGGCAACTGAGTGAAGACATGGCAATCGGACTGAGTACATGAAGGGGAGTGGTAACTGGGTCCCACCTTCAGCTTCTGTTATGTCAGGATGCTTCCACTTTTCTTACCCACATTGAACTCGCAACAACTTCATACTGTGTACCAAACTCCCATTATATCCTTCCAAAAACGTAAAATTTCACTAAGCACTGACGTTAGTTGGAACAGAATACTGGAGTTGTTCCTTACATGAGATGGTTAACAACAATAGTGTTTACAATCCCAGAACCCAGTGACTCACTCTCAGCATATTAAACCGTTTGGCATGCTGGAGTGCAATACTGTATTGCTATGGCCATTGGAATGTTGAAATGGCATGGAGGAGGAAGTGCCGGTTAGGGAGATCATGGTTCCAGAGATGCAGAGAAACAGATGGTAAGATTGTGTAGCATGAGATAAGAGAGGACTAGATAAGCGGGTGGTCATGGCATACAGAGTACAGCTACCGACATATAAAAGCATTTAAAAAGTATTGGATAGAACTGGGTCCAATAATGATCTTGTGTGTGTGTGTGTGTGTGTGTGTGTGTGTGTGTGTGTGTGTGTGTGTGTGTGTGTGTGTGTGTGTGTGTGTGTGTGTGTGTGTGTGTGTGTGTGTGTGTGTGTGTGTGTGTGTGTGTGTGTGTGTGTGTGTGTGTGTGTGTGTGTGTGTGTGTGTTCGACTCTGGGAATAGGTTTGAAAGATACTACCTTTAAACGTCCATCAGCTCAAAGACGTCTTTATTTCTGTTTTCTTTTTACATCTTCATGATTTTATTCTGCTTTAGAAAATGCTCAGAATGTATTTCACCTCTTCATCTAGCCATTTCGGCGTTAACATTCACCGTCCATACTGAACACATGCTTGGGCTCTCGTTCAGGACTGCTGTATTGGTAATAGCTGGGGTGTTTTTATGAAATCTCGGAGGATCGTTGGTAGATCAATAATACCTAGTTAAAACGAAATTCAGATCCTTAACCTGCTTCCTACCACAGCGGGGATTCGAACCTAGTTTATTCGGACTAAGTCCATTTCTCATATAACAGCAATACTTTCTTTGGGTAAGTAAGAAGGTCAATATCAAGAGATATTTTACACATATGCCTGTATGAGTCATCCATGACAGATTGGATTATGATATGTTCCCTTAGTGAATAAAAATAATGGACTGCATGTATCCTCATCAACGGAGATATCTCTTCCATATTTGAAATCCTCCTTCCTATGAGATCAGTAGAAACCCCAGGACATTACTGATCTCTGTTCATTGTTCAGTATAACACTCTTATCGTATTGTCGTGGGTGGTCTGTTTCTGTCATGCTAGTAACCATTTAACAATTATTTTCTTCATCTAGATTAGGGGTCCGGAAACTCTTCAGCTCATCAACCTCTTCCTCCAGTTTCAGAGTGTTTATCGACCCCCAAGCATTATTTTATCATATGAAAGTAATTTAATAAATACTAGTTAAATTAACTAGTAGCATTAGGAATGGTAATAATAAAAACAACAACAATAATAATAATAATAATAATAATAATAATAATAATAATAATAATAATAATAATAATAATAATAATAATAATAATAATAATAATAATAATAATAATAATAATAATAATAATAATAATAATAATAACAACGACAGTAATAATAATAATAATAATAATAATAATAATAATAATAATAATGTCACTTCCAAAAATTGGTGAAATTCAAAATGTATAAAAATCAAAGATTTAAAATGACTCCTTTACTGAAACTGTTGATATCATTAATGGGAAAGATGGGTCTGATGAGCGTTAACAAGGGCACTGATGTATTTGGTTGGAGATTGCTGAATTTTAGTCGGAAGCCACCACGCTCTTCCAGATTCAATCTGTTCCTCTGCTTTATCAGAAGTGCGTTAGCTTGGTTAAAACCAGCTTCAGCCATGCAAGAACTTGGGAATTCAAGGAAAAATGTCTCAACCACTACACAAAGCCGGGGGTATTTAGCAACAGTGTTTACAATGCTCCATTATTCACTGAGGTTTTGACTTCTGAACATTGTTTTTGTCTCGAGGTCCATAGTCATTACTACAAGCTCTTCCTGTAAGTGTCTGCATTTTCCACATCAGATGTAAGGATACAGTCCAGTCAGGCACGTGCATTTTCTCCAGGTCATCAAAGCGTATTTTAAAGTCTTCCTTAATTTGTCAAGGTGCGTTGTGTACATCTCCAGATCACTATCTGAAATGCTTTCATTTTCTTCTGGTTACTGTAAGTTTGGCATTTTCTGAAAAGTTTCTATGTGCCAATGAAGCTTTGAATACGCCTGTTTTTGGCTTGGAAACCTAATAGCGTTGTCCTGGCCTCAATAATCCTTACCCCGCAGACGTTTCTGTATTACATTAAAGTTTGATTATAGTTCTGCCAAACTGAACAGAGAATTCTTACACTTTTTTAACTCTTCACGTAGAGATGGATTTACTTCTGTTTGAAACTGTACAGTTGAGTTATATAAGGCTACAAGTCTTTGTAGGCGATCACCAATAGATAGCCACCTTATTCAGTGTGCAAAAGTAATTGGTTCGGAGTTCCACAGTTCTTTTCACATAGCATTGCAAACAATTGCGAGTTGAGTGGATGTGCTATGATTTTAGTAATTGTTCTGATACGCACTTTCAAGGCATCATGCAGTTCATCATTGAGTTTCACGGCTACAAAATGGTGTCTGTATAATACACAATGAAGAGTAAGTAAATCAGGTACCTTTTCCTGGCGTAAAGTGGCAAATCCTTTGTAGCGGCCGACCATTGCTGGTACACCATCAGCAGCCACTCTGGTAATATTGCTGATGGGTGTACTGTGCTTTTCCATATACTCCTGCAGACACCGAAAAATTTCCTCACTTTTTGCATCAATTTTAAGATACTTGGCAAACAAAACTTTGTCAACAGTACACTTTTGACTTGGACTGTAATACCTCACATAGGCCATATGAATATTTGAGCATCCCAAAGTTGACTCATCGAGTTGGAGAGAAAACTTGGAGTGTTGAAGCTCAGATGTTAAATTTTTTTCCACAACATTGGCCATCTCATCAATTTGTCGTTGCACTGCATTGGCACTTAATGGCAGACATTTATGACAGGTTCAGAGTCTTTCTTCATAAGAGTTTTCATACCTTTTTAATTGCTAGAATTATTATCTCACCTACTGTATGCGGTTTTTCTTTCTTTGCTATGGTGGGGGAGATACTGTATGATGCCTTCAGCCCCCCTTCATTATCAACACTGGCAGGTGCATTGAAAAATGTCTTTAAATTTTGTCGACCTTCTTTTTTTCTTCTTCTTCTTTCAGTGTCTTAAAATAATCATGACCTTTGTTTTTCTGATCAGTGTGGAATCTTTCAAGGTGATCTTTCATCTTCGCAGGTTTCATAGCATCATTACTGAAAGTCATTTCACATAATAGGCATATAAACATTGCTTCATTGGTAAACGAAGTGATGAATTCAAATTTCAAATACTTTTGTAAATATTGTCGGCACTTCCTCTTAGTATCAGCAGCTGCCATTATGTTGGAAAAGGCACAACAATTACTTCATTGTCACCACTCCTATCGCTATAGGTGTTCATAATGTACTGGCTCTCCAAAGTTCAGAGACTGGGTTTATATGTGGTGGGGGGAGTACGTTCAGTACAGGAAGTGAACAAGAATACCAGCCTACACGTACGTTTAGTCTTCCTGGGACAGAGGGGCTGAGAGAGAGAGGGGATGGTGGAAGGTACGAGGGTTGGGGGGTACAGATATACCAGAAGTGGACGGAACAAAAATTATGAATATTCTATCTATCTATCTATCTATCTATAGCCCGACGCCCTAATCCCACAAAGGGTGGCCGCAGACAAAACGCCTCCAAGTCACTCTGTCACCCACCATTTGACTACCCTCCCTCCAACTCACCCCATTAATATGTTTATCCAGTATTAGTATAATAATGCACATGACTAAAGATAATCAAGGTATTTTATCCATTACAAGGTATTTTATCCATTACAATGGTCTGGCCACGTCATGTGGTTCTGGCTAATGATAGATAAATTAAGATATCATATTGTTTTAATGAAACTAAATTAAAATATATGATAACAAGTAACTATACAAAAATATATAATGTAACAATAATTTGCAATTTATTGCATGATATTGTATGTCTATATATCTATATACCTAGGCTGCTTCCCCCAAGGAAAGGGAGGTAGCCGAGACAGGACGACACACTCCCCATTTACTTATCCATTCAAACACATTCATTCGCATCTTAGCCCCAAAGGGGAGAACGGACAGATCCTCACCGCACCACACCGCACAAGGGTCAACTGCGCAATGCAATCAGTGACATCTGCAGCAGGGCCCGACAGCAGAACTGGTTTACCCTTGCCACATCATAACAGACCCATCCCCTTACCCGCACCTGACCTGACTAGCTGATCAGACCAAATGCGGGAGAATATCCCCTCAGGGCTGCGTCATCACTTATTCATTCACAATTTCTCTCCATTTATTTCTGTCACGCACAGCCACTCTTCCTTGCTCAACAGACATCCCTCTCGCATCCAACGCTCTCTTCACACTGTCCATCCATCCTATTCGTGGTCTTCCTCTCAGCCTTACACCTCTCACATCAGATCTAGTTATCTTTTTCACCAATCGCTTATTATCCATTCTCTCCATATGCCCAAACCATCACAACACCCTCTGCTCAACTCTACCAGCCATCTCCCGAACAACTCCAGTTCTCCTTCGCACTTCATCATTTCGCACCCGATCCATACGCGTCATATTGTACGTACTTAATTTAAATTTCTTATAAGCGACATCATCACAGCTGCTAGAATCATCCCCACCATCCCCACCACCACCACAGCTACCACCACCAACTCCACCATCACATCTACCACCACCAACAACAACAACTGCACCACCACAGCTACAGCCACCACCACCACAGCTACCACACCATCTTTCTCATAACAGCTACCACCATTTTTTTTTTCCTGAAAGAAATCGTCTGTTCGTCGCATCAATAAAGTAATAGATATTGGAGTGTACATGCATAACCCTCCTCTCTCTCTTTTTCTTTTTCTCTCTGGAAAGACGTATGGAACTATACGGAAATGCACTGCGTTCGCTTCCACGTGCGCGTATGGTAACGCCAGTAGCGACATATATTAGGAGCCAAAACACCCATTCAGAAAATGTCAGTCGACATGAAACTGAAACTGGCCCATCTGGGACCTAATTCGAACCATCCTGATAAGTTTTATCAAAATACTTTTCTCCAGTTTTGGGAGCACACACACACACACACACAAACACACAAACACACACACACAAACACACACACACACACACACACACACAGGATAATAGTATATTTGATTATAGCTAACCCCAGCAGAAAGTGAGTTACTGGAAAAAAAGGACAAGGGAAATAGTAAAACGGAATATACCATTTACATTAATGAGGAAAAGATGGCAGGGGCGTCCTAATCCTTCCAAAGTAGGACATGAACTGCCCTAAATACTCGCACGATAGGGTACTAGTCAGAGAAGGGAAAGACGAGCAACGTGAGGAGAAAGAAAAGACGTCGTACTTGAAATAAGGGGAATTTCCGAGCTAGAGCCACCAATCAGCAGTTCGGACCTTTTGCGGGGGCCAAGATATATATACAGAGAGAGAGAGAGAGAGAGAGAGAGAGAGAGAGAGAGAGAAGAGGAGGGATATTGTAGAAAGCAACAGAGAGCGTAAAGTTTATAAGAAATTAAATGAACTCAAAGAGAAAAGAGAATAATAGAAACGGAAGGCAAACAGGGAATTCATCAAAATGGTACCCACTCTAATAGGCCATACTCGTACATATATTCAACCACCATCAAAATCGTCGAGATTTTGGGTTCACACACACACACACACACAAACGCTCTTTGTTATCTGTGTGATATTATGACCATTCCATCACCTACCAGGTTCCTGAGATATTAATCATACGATCTCGGCACACGCTTCTTTATCTTATGGCTAGATATAAAATTCTCTTATAGATTTAAAATTCTCTACGTCTTTCACGACACTCTATCGCGTTCTATTCAGCCTATTATATATACTCGCATTCCGTCATTGTCCCATTTAAACTGCTTTCCTCATTGTTTCGAATGTGCATTTCATATTAGAGCCTCACACCAGTACGTTATTATGAGCACATACATATTTTCATGCACACCTCTTGCTGCATATTACCTCAGTTAGCTATTTAGATACAGGTCACAATGATACCAGGAATGAGGCTAAAGTTATACAAAATCAGTAATGTGAAACGTGGAAGTGTGGAGTCCTTTATCTAGGCGTGGAACAATATCAGGCAAAACGAGAAGCATTTAATGAGAGTATCGATCGCGGACACCAGCTAGTATAGTGGTTGACTGTTTGACTTTGCCCTGTGAAATTGACCTTCGACTGATTACTCCCCAAATCGAATTACGTCACTTTTGCCCAGCCCTTTACCATCGCACCAAGTTTCGCTGCAGTCAGATCAAAATTGTTTGAGTTGATCTTGCCGTGTAGCCTTGGCCTTTGATGTTTCCCCTCTGAGACTGAGCCTGTAACGATTCTTACCTTATTTGAATCTTCATATTCTTGTCTTGTCCTCAACCTTTCCAAAAAGTTTGGTCTAAATCAGATAAAAACTGTTTAAGATGCCCTTGCCACGAGACCTCAACATTTGAGATACTGTTTTGTTATTAAAATGAATAGGATATTTCTTGGGAGATCATCAACCCATCCAACAGTTTTATCCAAATCAGACCAGAGCTAGAGCAAGAACAGAACAGCGAGCGTAGATACAGACAATATATTTCGTGCTTTTCGATATTTAAAATGTAATTATCAACAATTTAAAAATAATAAGGTAAAATAGTAAGACTGAGCACTCGAACATATTACACAAAAAATTTGTCAAAAATTATACCTAAATATGTGTTAAGAAACGGAGGACTAAAGCAGAGTTATGTAGTAAAAAATGGTACTGCAGGCTTAATGTTATTTAAAGATGGATTTCGGGTTTTAATATACAATGATTCACGCAACCATAAATTACTATTTGATTTTCAAGATAATATTTTAAAGTACTCTTTCTGAAATATGAAATAACGAGACACGCGTTGATTCCTTACCGCTGAGTGAGGAGGGGACTTGAGTCTTCGGCCTGTCCTACTCGACTAACCTATTTGCTTGTTTGTCCCGACCTTGAAAGCATTATACCCGTCCTGGCAACCTGAATAAGGAAACAATGGACGACAGACGAACGTACGGTACGTTGGTCGGAACAGGGTCCTTAACGTGAAAGAAGGAGCCAATATTGAGTGAATTACCTAATAAAATCCTGAAGTCTGTTAGGGACAAAATGTAGAAAAGCTCCAAAGTAAAGTAAACAATCTCTTATCTGAACAGAAGTATCACCCAACAAGGGTAAAATAAGGTAAAATACCTCCATATTATCACTGGAGAATTGTTGTTTAGGCTGTGATACTGTACTTGTTTAGAAAATTTCTTACAAGGTGATAGAACAGGTTTTCAATGTAAGCATTTTTTACAAAATATTTTCTTACATGGAACAAAAAAATGTGGATGACAGAAAAGGACCCAGTGTAACAGAGTCTTAACAGCATTATTTATAAACATTTTACAGCAATAACTGAAAAAATAAAAACTGGTCCCTGAACCTGACAAAGTAACTTGGGGAATACTGAACATCAGAATTAACCATTATCTTTCTTAATCTTGATGTCCAAAGATGAAAGACAGCCGTTGGACTGTATATTACTATGACGAGTTTTACAGTGCAAAAAGTCATAAGCATGGCTTTTATCTGTATATATGACAAATGTATCCATCCATGGTTTAATGGCATAAACATATTATGGTAATAATAGGTCCAAAAGCTGATCCCATAGCAACACCATTAATCTGTTTATTGAGTTCATTATTAAATATGAACAAATTTTCCTCTACAGAAAGGGACAAAGGCTCTTTGAATAGATTTTGGCGATTCCTTTGATAAATTTAGTGCCTTTATAGAGCACTTTTAAAATAATGTATATAGTTTTGTCAGTGGGGGTATCTGTAAATAGAGTTAACATCAACTCTGCACATATAATACGTGTCAGGTATATTAACTTCAGACAAGTAATATGCAGACTCATATGAATTCTTAACTCTCAACTCAATAATCGTTAAAACACTCAGAACTGGTACTAGAAACTAAGACAGTTTAAATAAAGCAATATTGTAAGCAGACATTATGCGTTCGAGTGGCACGGATGGTTTGTGTACCATAGGCACACCATATAAGGTGGCATGTGTAGACCCCAAGGGTTTCAAGTATTTTAACTCTTCAGAGAAAATTATGTCAGTGGAAACTAACATATGAATGAATCCAGTTACTTTATTTTCTAATGTACTTCCCATGTTATGCTACTTTCTTACTCGCCTCCTACTCCTTCCCTCTATATTTCCTTTGCTGGCTTTCGTTCCCCACTTGATTTTTCTTTCCTTTCATCTACCTTCTCTTACTTTATTTTATTTTCCATGCTCTCCTTACATTTTCATATTTACTCCCATGTTACCTTATCATTTTCCTGTACTAGAATCCTTTTCTCCCTTTGGTTCTAACCTTCCCTTCCGTTTATCCAATTCCTCCCATCTTCCTTTCCATTTTCGTCTCTATTTCTTAGTGCCTTAGTTTGCTCTTCCCACTATCCCAATGACTTTTCACTTCGGTTCCTACCTTAACTTAGCTTTCCTTCTTTCCTTTCCTGTCTTTTCCTTCTCTTCCGATTATCTAACTTTTCTTTGCATTCTTTCCATTTCCTTCTCCCTATCCTATGTCTGTTTTAATAATTTTTTCTATGCCGTTTTCACTTCCATTTAAATATTGCTCCCTCATTCCACCCTTTCCCTTTCATTTCCTTTCCCTACTCTTCCTCTCTATTACCTCTCCGTCCCTTCCTTTCCCTTCCCTTCCTTTCTCTATACATGGACCCAGGCTTGGATCAAACGCAGCACAGTCCGTCAAAGTTAACAGAGAATAGTCTATTCTGTACTAACACACAAATCCGGGGAGAGTGACCGAGAGGAACCACCCCTCCAGGTAAACAGGCCCCAGGAAAAATACAGCATGGGGAATAATAGACTGAGAGAGAGAGAGAGAGAGAGATTTGCATTTTTTAGGCATTATGCTGTACTTTTAGCCGTGTTCTTGCAGGTTATTCATTTTCATAACTTATAACTATTGTAGGGGAAACATTTCATATATTTGTATAGTTGGGTTTGGTACATTATTCACTGCGGGACACCAACTGTTCGAATTGAATAGTTATCAAGAAGTTAAAACCGTGAACATCTCTCTGGAAGGATGTTAGTTCGTTCCCAGGTTGGGGCAGGCATCAGTTTGATTTTGAGAATATTGTTACAACATTCTGTACCAATCATCCACAATCCCCACCGACCTTTTAAAAAACACACACACCCTAGCGCATATATCATCGCACCAGTCTTCAATTATATAGCTCATGCTTACACGTAGTAAGTGTGGCCAGTGGGATTTCTTGCTTATGTGATAACATGTGAAGGTGATCGACAGGTAAGAGAACTGCTGGGCCTAAAACGAAATGGACCATCAATGCTATGGTATAAGCCATACATAAAATACAATAGCAACAAGAACAAACAGTAAAATGATATTAGTATTAGGCATTGATTTTCTTGTAACCGGGCGAAGGTCCCTATCTCGTTTCAATTCATCTAACCGTCAGATGTAATCAGACTGGAGTATCGATTCGACTAGTAAGCAGATACTCCCATTCCCACCAGTTACCTACAGTTCAATGATTTACACATAACCGCATGTTACTACTGATGCTGTGAGAGAAGCTTAGTTCCATCAAGAGAAATAACCCGACTTTTGTACTAGCATTTCGTAATTTCAGTTTTTTTATGCCTTTTCTTTAGTCCTACGCAGTTGGACTGGTAATATGGTGGTGATAGCATGGTTTCTTTGTCGATGAAGATATTAGCCTCGAAACTTCGACAGCGCATTTTTATTAAATTATTCTTTTAGCAAAATACTATTTAGCTTAAGAATGACTTTTCAATCGGAACTGGCAAAATGTAGCCCCTATTAACCTTCTTCCTCCCGATTCTACAGTTTTGGGTAACCCGTAAGCAGTAATAACAAACAGTTAAATTCCTTATCTCAGAAAAAGAACTAGAGATTTGTGAAATGTTCTTATACTTGCTCAGTGTAATCCTTACTATGTAAATCAGAAAATCAGGTACACGTTACACGGAAGCTATGGTCCTAATTAGGTAGCCTAGATCTGAGAGAGAGAGAGAGAGAGAGAGAGAGAGAGAGAGAGAGAGAGAGAGAGAGAGAGAGAGATTACAGTTCCGAGGAAATATTTTATGGTTATATTTGTATGAGTCTGTCTTAGATCCACTGCATGGCCAGAGATTTTCTGAGGGAGGGAGAATTGTTATTGCTGATGTTATTGTTGTTGTTCTAAGCTCACTTGAACGTGAACACCAAGAGCAGTGGGACAGCAGCCACTTAGCGTCGGTTGCTTCCAGATACCTTTTGTTAAGGTTATACTTAAGGAATGTTTATTTTATGACTATGTAATGACTGAGATGTACGAATGCCGTGCTGTGGTAAGGTGCATTATGATGAGGGAGTAGTGGATTGTTTGTAGATAGCATTTTGTGTTGATAGTGAAGTATGGATGGGTGGTTAGAACAGCAAAATTAATGTCACTTCATGGTGGCTATGTAAAGATGAAACAGGTCGACAACAATGCATCTGGGAGTCCTAGTGTAGCACTGGCTTTTTCTGTGTATGTCAGAACCTGTTCATGGCATCGGTATGGATTAATTGGGTGCAAACATGCGAGAACACCATTATAAAAATCATCACGGTATCATAATAAACCCAGCCTTGTAGTCCGTGGATAGAATTTGTCCATAAACTTTCACTCTTTCGTTCTGCTGAAGCACAGTTAATTCAGGTAACTAAGAACAAACTTCATTTATTCATTTATCTATTTACATTTTCTTGCTAGAGAGAAAGCACTAAAGGTGGAAACCCTTCATGTTTATTCTGTCCATGAAAAAACAATGAAAGACAAATTCAGGAACTGATTACTTTGAGATCCTTGAACACATTCCAGTTATAAGACTGGAAGTCATATGCAAGGGGAATTACAGACAGAGGATGACAGGTCCACAGTTCACCTGTTGCATATTATAAAGGACTGAGAGTGCCGGTTAACTCTTAGATTAGAGATCTGGAAAGAAAAAGTATGAGTCTCTTGCAGGACATGTGCTACGTGCCAGCTATATGAAGGAGGGATGCAAGCAGTTAATGATCATTGCCCTCAGGAGCAGTCACGCCTCCATATCTTCAGAGACGTCCTCCCACCTACTCGTGAAGGTGGAGATGTCGGAGGGGTGAGGGCGTGGGGGAGGTTGGGACTATGCTGGTCGTAGTAGTTGAATTATTTTTTCTGTTTTTGGCATCGCCATCCGGAGGTCGTTATCATCTGACGAGGTCGTCATCTCTGATGTCGCCAAATCGCCACTTCATGCAGTCTCGCCCCCAGTCTCATCAAGGTGGCACTGACGGGGATGATGACGGCAGCGATGGAAATGATGGAATTCTTGCACTAGTTTTGGCATGGGGTGTTATGGTCAGATGATCTTCCTGCACCAACCATACCCGTTTATTCGGGCTTGGGACCGAAGTCGAGTTGGGTTGGCTTGCCTCAACAGTGGCTGGGTTAGATTTTGCTAGAGATAATGTGATTTTACCACGACAGGTCATAAGAGAATGAAATCCCAAGGATACTGAGAGAAGACAAAGAACTGAGTTGTATATTACCAATACGTATCCTTCAGTATTCTCTCTGTTCATTCCAAAGCCGTAGGTGTTTGTTGCATACAGCAATACTTCACCCTACCTTTTTCTCATGTTCCTGTATTTGATTTTTATTATTCCAGTATCTTCTTACTCAAGCAACAGCTGTCTTGTCACATTATCTATTCTATCTATATGTGAAAACTAGGACATAAACCTGCATCCAGCTGCACCACATACTGGCCATTTCCTTACACACCTATGTTCCCCCTTAGACGTATTTTCAGCCTACTGGCACATTTCCCTCCATGGACCTAATTTCCTTGCTGTACTCATTTTTCCCCACGGATCCTCATGGACTAATTTTCCTCCAGGGACCTGTTTTCCTCAAAGGCCGATCTTCTTCCATGGACCTACTTTCTCCCATTGGCCCATTTCTCTCATGGACCTTTTGTACTCCACAGACCTATTTCTTCTTTATGAACATCTTATCCTCTACAAACCTTTTTTCTCTTAGATCTACCGATATTTTCCTCCATGAATCTATTTGCTTCGTGAACCTGTTTTCCCTCGAATGACCTACGTACCCCATAAACCTGTTTTCCCTTAATGGGCTTATTTTTATCACTGGCCTGTTTTCCCCCACAGACATATTTTTTCCCCAAGGAGACAGACCAAATTCCCAATGCACTTACTTTCTCACGTGGACATATTTCCTCCATGCAACTTTTTTTTACCTATTGAAGATATGTTCCCGTTTGGGCTGATTTATCTCGAGGGACTTATTCTCTTGGACCTACATTTCCATATACATACCAATTTCAACTATGGATTTACTTACTCCATGAACATATTCTTCAGTAGAACAATTTTACCCCTTCCACCCACTCAAACGCCAGCCAGCCCACCATATACCGACTCACTCACCACTATGCAGTAGGCTCGTCTCCTGGCATATCCACTGGCAAATCATACAGTCACCACGCAAAGAATATGCTCATCCACCCACCCATTATATCCCAAACACTCCACCCCCCCCTCTTGCTGATTCACCTACCCAACACAACACCCCCCCAACCCTGCCCCACCAATTTATCCACCCCCCTCGCCCTGCCTGCCCAGTTCAGTCGCTTCTCGCACCATACCCACCCACTCTTAGCACCCCGCCTGTCCACTCATCGCATCGTCTCCCTGGTCACCTACCCACTTCCCCATAAAATCTAACCCATCCACCCAACAACCTAGCTCCACAGTCGCAAAGCTTGGGCCACCACAAGATGACTTGCAACTTTCCACACAAACACACACACACACACACACACACACACACACACACACACACACACACACACACATATGCATGCAAACACGTGTCTGGATGGACAGCAGCTTTTGGAAACATACTGCTTAGCTCTTCCATAATTCTCCTATTTATACTAAGTTTTTCTCCTATCTTCCTCCTAAAGTGGAACACATTTTCCCCTTTTCTCTTAGGAAGTTTCACCAGGATTTTTGGGTCTCTTTTCAGCTCAGTGCTTCGCTTGGAGAACAAAACGAATTATTTTTTTTATCCCTAACACCTTGAGGAACGTAAACACTAGAGCAGCACTTGTAAAAAGTTAGAATAAAATATTCATTCAGGGTTGTTAATGTACAGGTATACCATTTTACAATAGGTTTATTGTTGGTGGGTCAACCTGATTAGAATTTGAATGGCATACCAACCATAACTTGTTTCTCTGTGATAAGATTATAAAAAAGGAGTAAGCATTTTTCCAAAAATGCGATTATATAATTCCCTAAGTCTTTGGGAGCATCCAGTATTAGGCAGGTTCTTGCGGGGGTAGGTAGGCTGTCGCCCTGGGAATTTTAACCGAGTGCGTCATAACTGTGGCATCATGAAACTGTAACTCTGCGAGACGGCCCTTTGGGCCCTCTCGCACTTGCTCCTGCGAAGGGCTCTCACACTGAGTGCTCACTGTGTCATGCTTTGCACTCATTTCATCGGGCTTCTCACTCATTTCCTCACGCTTTGTACATGCGTTGATATCATTTCAGGTAATCCGAGTCACATTTATATGCTGTTCTAGTCTAACATTGTCACATGGATTTTTTGCAGCTAACCATTTGATCATGTTATTTGCAGCTTCGGGAATGGAACCCAAGTTGTCCATATGCAAGTCCGAGATATTAACCACTCGGCCATGGCAACCAACTGGGTGCCGGGAGCGGCGTTTTTTGGTCAAAATTTGATCGCTCATTAAATATAGCAAATTTTTTCAATCATGATGGGACCAAGTTTTTTCACATCAGTGGATTTTTTTTGCACTTTTTATGCCAATTTTGGTGTGATAAGAATTTGTAGTTTCGGCCACCCAAAATACATATATACACACACACGGCTACTGCTATAGTATATTAGTCCTCCTCAGGTAATGTGGAGTCTGTGGGACCCCCACGCTATTTTTCTTAGTGTTTTTCATATATTACTATAAGGTCTAGGGATCTGATTTTCCCTCTACCTTCCTGACTAGTAGACTAGTTTAGGGAGGTGATGGGGTCAGTTCGGGATCTGGCTCTGTTTTCACGATAAAGGGCCTTTGGGGTCCAATGGACCCCACTTTACTTAACCTGTGATTATTTTCCCATATATATATCTTCCATACAATTTTTTTTTTTTTCTTATGACGTGCTTCTCTTACTGCTTACAGAAACATTGGCCATTACTGTACAGCATGCAATGATAGAACACTGGTGGAACATATCAGTGTTGGTATGGTAGCCACTAATTTCAGATAGTATAAAATTTGTCAATGTTTTTTCATTTAATTTTCCATAAAACATTTCGTCACTTATATTTCCATACATTTTGCACTAAATTGAAGGAAAAGGCCTACAGAAGCTGTGTAACAGCGATTGTTTCAATAAAGTTGTAAGTATTTTTGACAATTTTTTAAAGATTGGGGTCTGACAGACCCGACATTACCTAAGTAAGGATAAAATTATAGATTTACCTGAGAAGGGTTAGACAAGTGCTCGTGGGCCCCTCGGGCCCCTTGCACTTGCTCTTGCGGAGGGCTCTCGCATTTATGTGCTGGATTTTTTGTAGCTAACCAATTGATTGTGTTATCTGCAGCTTCGGGAATGGAACCCAATTGGCCCGAACGCAAGTCTGAAATACACAGACCCATGGCTACTGCTATAATATATTATTGTTATACCTATGGGCAAAAAATTCTACGGAGATCCCATCCCGGGCACCGGGAGCAGCGTTTATTGGGCAAAATGTGATCACTCATAAAATATGAAATTTCTCAATCGTGGCTGGACCAAGTTTTTTCACATCAGCGAATTACTTGCGATTTTTTTGCCAATTTTGGTGCGATTTGAATGTGTAGTTTCTGCTCCCCAAAATACACACACACACACACACACACACACACACACACACACACACACACACACACACACACACACACACACACACACACACAAACACACACACACATACACACACACACGGCTACTGCTATAGTATATTAGATAAAGAGAGTGAACAAAAAGCAGTATACCAGTTTGTTATGATCTGAGGAGCAAGGGTATGGCTGGGATTTTTCACTGAGGTGGTGGGTTAGAGACCGTCAGTACCGGTGTATGTTGGGAAATGAGGAGAAAATGTAAATCTTTACCAATTGCTTACAGCTGTGATTTGACCACAGACATACTAGACTAGTTTTTAATTTCCTTCAATCAAATTAATTGCCAGATTTTAAGCTTATTACATGTACCATTAACAATGATTTTAAACTGGAATAGTGGCCCAAATTGTATGTCAGTGGCAACTGCGCTACACCCCTGTAGGAGAGTAGTTATAAAAATGGTTTTCTTCATTACACAGAACAGTTATTGTCTTAACCGGCCCCATCCCGACCACTTTTCCACCACTGACACCCCCCAATCCCAACCATTTTTGGACCAAAATTTTTTTTGGCTCAAACTTCCGCTTTTGGTGAGAAACAATGGCCAATCACAAAGAAAGTGTTCACCGGGGTCCATAAGTGGCCTAAACAGGTATACCTTCGTTACACCTGGTACCGTTTTCTGTGGAGGTGGTCTGTGGCTCTCACATTTTCTATGGTATTATAAGTCTGGGAAACCAATAAAAGTAGGTACATATGTATTTATTACAAACAAAAAAACATGTGGTACAAGAGTAAATTGGATTTTATACAAAAACAGAGGTGAAATAAGCATTGTTCCATCAGGCGAACCAAGCGAAATTGCCCAAACTGTTCACTGATGAATTGCTAACATTGCTGATTCATCATACATATCATTTTTTCAACTTACATAATACATCTCCAATAACATTATACCATTTTACATTTTAGAGAACTGTTTTTACGTACTCACAGGCCTTTCGATAATATTTAGCGTAATGTTAGCGCATATTTACTTAGTGAGTGAACTCACTGTGCCTGTTGTTTCAACTTGCATTCTGTTTTTTCAACCTACATAATACTTTTCCAATAACATTATACCCTTTTCCACTTTAGAGAACTGTTTTGAGATAGTTTCAGGCCTTACGATAATATTTAGCGCAATAACAGCGCATAATAACACAGCGGGTGAAGTCGCTATGACTATTGTTTCAACTTACAACCTATTTTTCTACTTATATAATACTTCTCCACTAACATTACACATGTTTCCACTTCATACTATTGCTAACACATATTTGGAGACCTTACTATTCTACTGAGCGTCATATTATTGCATATTTACACAGTGAGTGTAATCGTGATAACATTTGTTACAGCTTACACTATTTTTCAACTTATAAATTACTTTCCCACTAACATTACACCCGTTTCCACTTTATATCATTGCTATCACATATTTACAGACCCGACTGTTCTACTGAGCGTCATATTTTCGCAGATTTACACAGTGGGTGTACTCGTGATATCAATTGTTACAACTTACACTATTTTTCAACTTATACATTACTTTCCTACTAACATTACACCCGTGTCCACTTCATATCATTGCTATCACATATTTACAGACCAGACTGTTATACTGAGCGTCATATTCTCGCAGATTTACACAGTGGGTGTACTTGTGATATCATTTCTTTCAACTTACACTAGTTCTCAACTTGTATAATATTTTACCACAAACATTACCCACGTTTCAACTTTATATAAATCTTATCACATACTTACTGGCCTTACCATTATACTGAGCATCATATGGCCATCCCACACAGTATCAGTAGTGTAGGTAGTTATGATACTCTTTGAAACAGGGCTGAAGGCACAACGCAACATTGCACTCTGCACACTCGTACCTTGTGTCTTTTCTGTGAGTGGCTGGTCTTACTGTTGAGTCCTTGCATACATGGCAGCGGCACTGGGATTTACAACGGTTTGGTTGGGAAGGGATAGTGCTTGGGTAGTGGCGTCCTGTGAGGCGTAGGGGAGTCTGGGCAGCCATGGGGGTGCAGGTGCTGTGTGTGGGCCTGTCCTGTGCATACCTGGCGATAATTTCACGAGACAGCTCCCTCACAAACCCCTCAAAGGTCTCAGAGATTCCCGTTGTCATGGCATGGAGGTAGTGTGCATTGAGGACCGTGATGTCGAGCAAGTAGAAGAAGAGCTTTTTGTACCACTTCATCTTGGTCCTGGAACAGTCCACACTGGAAATCATGGAGTCTGACTGATCCACTTACCTCATGTTGAGATTATAGTCAAGTACCGACTCAGGTTTCCAGACGTGGCACCTCCTCTCGCTGCGGTGATCAACGGAGTCTGTGCGGTGCATCAGGGGGCTGTGTACAGTCGACAGGAGGCAAACTTCCCTGTTGTGGTTTCACAGGGTGGCAAGGATGTTATTTACCTGGAAGAAAACCACCTTGTTCTTGTCAAGTTTCCTCCCTACCTTGACCATATGGCAACGGTTTCTCTTTACTGTACCACAGACTCCGGTGTCGTATTGGTGGAGGAACCGAGCGAGAAGAGGGCTAGTCTACCAGTTGTCCAGGTACAACACATGACCACGATGAAGGTACTCCTCTATCATTGTCTTCACCACGGCCCCTGAGAGTCCAATACTACAATCTTCTCTTATGTCTGTCTGTGCGCCCGTGTACAAGACTATGTCTTGCACATAACCAGTCTTACAGTCACACATAACAAAGACCTTGAACCCGAAACGGTGTCTCTTGCTGGGTATGTACTGGCGAAAGGAAATATTGCCTCTTCACAACACAAGACTCTCGTCTGTGACGAGGTCTCTGTAAGGATAAAATGACGAGCGGAACATTTCCCGTAGGTGATCAAAAACAAGACTAATTCTCCTCATTTTATCTGTGTTATTGGCATTAACTGGGTCGTCTGCATCAAAAAAGTGGAGGCAGCCGAGAATCTGCTGGAATCGATTACAACCCATTACCTTTCTAAAGAAAGGTGTGCTGGTCATTGGGTCAGTGGTCCAGTATGCAGGAATTTGATTTTTTCTGACAACACCAATCAAGAGAACCAGGACAAAAAATAAGAACCTCAGCAAGGGTTACAAGATAGTCATATTGCTAGGAGTGCCTGCTTGTTGTACCCAGACGTTCACTTTCACGGCCCTGGCTTCTTGCAAAGAGGTTCGTCTGCTCCACTATGCGGCCCACAAACGCTTCCCCAAAGAACAGGTGGAAGAAATCCACCCTAGTGGAGCCCACATGCACACCTCGAGCCGTGCAACCAGACCGCCACTCCTCAGTGAAAGGGTGAATGATGGGAGTAAAATTACTCCCATCTTCCCAGTTCCACGACACATGACCGTCTCCAGCCTCGTCCCCATCGTCGCCTTCGTCAGGGTGGGGAGGGGAGGGTGGTGGGGGAGGTTGGGGAGGTGGAGAGCGGCGCCCTTCATCACTCGCACTTCTCTTCCCTCTTCCTTTTCCTTTCCCTTCTCTTTCTTTCCTTTCCCCACATCATGGGGCTGTGGGGAGGAAGTGAGGGAATATTGTGGGGCGAAAGACGTGCTAGGGAGGCTAGGGAGCGGCTCCACCTCGCCTTCCCTATGCCCACATACACCACGTACTCGTGCTGCCTCCCTCACACCACTTGCCCTTTCACCGCTCACTCCCGCCACATCACTTTCCCTTTCACCCCTCACTTCTGCCACACCACTTTCCCTTTCACCCCTCACTTCCACCACACCACTTTCGCCTTGCCCAGACAATAAAGAAGGACCATACCTGGTTTGCCTTCTCGCAGCACCTTCTGATCCTTGAGGTGAAATTTTCTTCTTCCCCAACCACAAGGCAACATCACGTCCTACACCGCCATCCTCGTCCTCGTCCTCGTCCTCATCAGAATCTCTCTCTAGGGGCTGGAGAGAGGTCCGTGCATGTGTATGGGGTCCAGGCTGGCCTTCCCTTGCCTTACGATACGTAATATACCACTTTTTCCTTGGCAAAGGGACCTCCTCATCACTGCTGGTTATTTCCTCCTCAGGCTGCACATAATCCCGATCCTCCACATCGTCATCCAGTGGAGAATCACTATCTCCAGTGAAGGCATCCAGGGCAGATTGTATTTCGTCCTAAGAGAGACCTTTACGCACCATGTCTGACCTGGGTCACTGTTAACAGGTGAGTGACCGAGACAAGGGTGCACGCTGGTCACGCAGGATCTGGGAGGCTGCCCGCCTGGTGGCAGGTAGGGGAGGCTTGCCTAGGTGGGCGAATCGAAAATCTCACGAGAATTTTGAAAATTGTGCAAATTATGGACTTTGCAATTGCAGCGCGTTAAAGTACATCGACGGGATTGGCAGTGACAAAACGTGTGGACGTTAAAGAACGTCGACGGGATGCCGCGGGTTAATGATTTTTACCATTCAGCATTCAGCTAATTTTCCTTTAGTAATTCAATGAGTGATGTAAGCTGTAAACATTATTAGCTGGCCTGACAGGCTTGTGCATTTGTTAATTTTTGTTTCAACATAATTCCAAGACTTTATTGGCTCAAGAATGATTTACTCATCTCGTATGGAAATTGTTATACCATTGAGATGTTTACTTTTCTTAGAATGGACATCATTTTTCTCATACCGACTGTGTGTGTGTGTGTGTGTGTGTGTGTGTGTGTGTGTGTGTGTGTGTGTGTGTGTGTGTGTGTGTGTGTGTGTATGTGTGTGTATGTGTACTAATTTTGGTTCACTTCTCTCTCCTTAAGGCTCTCATATTAAGGTTGGTACGAATATGACTGCTGGTACGATTAAGTGTAAGACTAAAAAGATCCTTCTGTGAGACATTATGGTTTTATTTCATCATCTGAGAGGGGAGTTGTGAAGGATCAGTGTGTTTTGTGTCACAGAGTGCTCGGGAATGAGTACTTAAGACCCTGAAAACTAGAAAATCATCTTGAGAAGACCCATCCTGAACATAAGGAGAAAGATGTGAACTTCTTCAAGCATCATGAAAAAGGTCTGAAGCGTCTGAAACTGGACTCGAGTGGGGAGTTTCAACAAAAAGTAAAAATATACTCAGAGCTTCTTATGTAGTGTTGCTTGAAATAGCTATAAGGAAAAAAAATAACACTGGCTAAACTCTGATAAAACCTTGTGTTTTGATGATGGTTAAACTTGTTTTAGGGGGTGACCGTGAGAAAAAAAATCAGCAAATATCCTTCTATGACAACACAGTACAGCGACGCATTGTAGAACTGTCCAGAGATATTAAGGAATAAGTGACCAATGTGATAAAAGCTGCTCCATTTTGGCTGTTTTCACTCCAGTTTTTTTTTCACTCCTTGTATTTGTTTGGTATGTTCATGATGGAAAATTTTAAGAAGAATTTCTTTTTTGTTCCCTACTTGAGACGACAACCAAAGGATAAGATATATTGAAGATGGGAAATATTTTAATAAGAAATGACTGTCGTGGGATAATGTGTGTGGTGTATGTACTGACTGAGCACCTGCAATGTTAGGTTCAAGGTCAGGGTTTAAATCCAGGGTTACAGAGGCTGCTCTTGAGGTTACAGTGATGCACTGCATGATCCACCGTCAAACAATTGCACCCAAAACCCTTCCTAGGGAACTGCAAACCATCCTCGACAGTGCCATAAAAATTGTCATTTATGTAAAATCTGTGCCTGTCAATTCACGTCTTTTCAAAGAGCTCTGCAAAAATTTGGATTCAGGACATCAAGTTCTTTTTTTCTACAATAAAATTCGATGGCTATGCGAAGGGAATGTTCTCAGGCGAGTCTTCAAACTTAAAGAAAGGTTAGAGATGTTTTTGGACATGCAAGACAAGCAAGTTATTATTTTTTTTAAATGACTCACTGTGGGAACAACGTACATCATATTTGGTTGATATTTTTGACCAGCTTAATAAACTGAAAATGAAACTTCAGGGAAAAGACACACCTGTGATTCATTTTGCTGACTCATTGCTTGCTCTTGTTGCTAAGATTCAGGACTGGGCAAGGAAAGTCAACTCTGGTAATTTCAAACTGTTTGAGACATTTTGTGAAGTTGCTCAAGAAGAAGTTGATGCTTGTCTCCGCACAGTTTATAACTCATCATCTTCAAAATTTGAAGCAAGATTTTGCCAGGTACTTCAATGATACTGAAGAAGTTAATCTGGTTTTAGTAGGATAACCATTTTCCCATGAACCTGATTCTGTTCCATACCCTGACCAAGATGAATTCTTGAAGATGGAATACGACTCAGGTGTATATACACGAGCTGCACAAAGAGCTTTCTGTGCAGGAATTCTGGGTCCAAGTTAGTGCATCATACCCTAAAGCTGGAAAACTTGCATTGAAAACATTTCTGCCTTTCAGTTCTACTTATCTGTCTGAGTCAGGCATTTCTACACTTGTTCAAATTAAAACAAAATCAAGAAACCGTTTGGAGGTCGAGGATGACATGTACAGTAAAGTGCTTTGTCCACAACTTGCACCCGATTTGGTGTGCTTGTTGAAAAGAAGCAATCACAGTCATTTCCTGCCTAGCCTGGTAGTACAGTAATATAATTTTGTTAGTGTCTTGATATTATATTTTAAGTTTTAAGAACATGTGGTTTATTTTAGAGTGATTTTGCACTTAAAATTTAATTTTAGTGAAGGTGTATTCGTTACTATTTTACTACGTCAACATACAGACTTAACATACCATTTACTATCTTAAGAATTTCTAAGTTAATTGTAAATTTGAGAGTACTTGGACGTCATATTTAGCAAGATGCAAACTTCTTTACTAGTCCCCAATATAACGGACATTATGATTAAATTCTTGGGGAAAAAATTTGGGAACTGTATTTCGAAGTTTCGCCATATTCTAGGCAAGTTAATGGTTTCTTCTTTTTATTTTTACTGCACAAAAGAACAGTCGTATCCACTGAACCATAAATTGCAGAGTAGCAGTGGCATTGCTGTATCACTGCTGAGATTTTTGAAGTGTAACTAAACTCTGATTTTAAGTACGGGTGGTTTATTTACTGTTGTACTCCATCATTATGCTACCTTGGTATTGTAACTTATACGAAAAGGGTTAATATTTGCAACATACTGATTTCATGTTGGGTATGAAACTGGACTTACCAACTTTAACAGTGTGTTTGTAAGATTCATGGAAAATGGAAAACGATGGTTTTGTCTGGTTGCTTAGCAATGAGTTGTGGCAGAGATTGCCAGCAGTCGTTGTATGTTGGGTACAGCATATACTATTTTAATGCCTATTTTAATTGGGTGATTTGGTGGGACGTTTTTGTATCAAAATGTATGGTTTTATTATTTTCTTGTTATTGTGGTTATTAGAGTGGATTGCATGATCTTTTTTATATAATTATTGTGTAGACATTATACTGTATGGGCACTAGTATAACTCATAACACAATGTGCAGGATGTAGTGTCTGCTGGAGACATACACAGCTTCTCAATAGGAATGTCAGTCCACATAACGTATATCCACAGTCTTGTTGTCCCGGATCATCCAGAATGCTTAACATATGATGTATCTCAATCTCTTTGTAATCCAGACAACCAAGAATTTCTTGACGTATGCAGACACATGGGGTAACCAGCTCTAGTCGGTTAGTCCACATGAATAGAAATCTACTATACACTACATCACACACACACACACACACACACACACACACACACACACACACACACACACACACACACACACACACACACACACACACACACACACACACACACACACACACACACACACACACACACACACACACATTCTTTCCAAGCTGTATATAATGTTGGAGAAATTCCTTTCAGGTCAGAAGGGGTTGGAGAGAGGGCCCGATAAAATGAGGGTCAGCTAGGAGGTTTTTCTGTCACACTGTGTTAAGCTGTAAATCACAATTCGATGTAACTATCCCACAATAAACTTCATTGACCCCAATCTGCCTACTTCATCATCCCACATAAATATGTATAGGACAACGGAACACAGAAGGCCTACACTAATATCTACTACAATGCCTCACCATTACTCTCTTACCTTGTGCCACTCCCATCGACGATACAACCAGATAATCTTTTTCTATCTAATTACACCTCTTGGTTGCGTCTATTAACAGTTGATGTCACATCCAGGCACGTGACTACATGCATCTCGCCTTGTGGGATGTCTTCTCCCTGTTTTCCAGTTGCTGAGTGGAGTGTAAAGGCGGAGCATGTATCCTTCATTTGAGTTATTTAAGATGCAACACTTAGCATACATATACTCTCGTAAGTCGCAAAGCTGGGCACTACAGACGAAAATCCGCAAACTCAAACCATTACCTTCCGCTACTGAAAAACCTGAAACTTCTTGAAATTTTCGGTTCCGCAAATACAAACGCAAAAACAAACCATTTGTATCCCTTTCTGTACCACGGCATCAGTTTCATTTTATTCTAGGTACCATTAGAGGATTCTTATTAAGTTTTCATAATCAAGAGGTTAAAAATCATCTCTGGTAACTCATCCACTACAGTTATATCTTTATCTACTCTATTCTGACTACCAACAGGTGACATTATGATGTCTGGAAATTGTCTCTAGTAATGAAAGCAGTATATAAAATTATATTTATTGTAAAACTAAAATATATACAATATTTTAAATATTATTATATTAGTATATTACTGTTTTTACTACAAAACGTGGGTCAACCATTCACTGTTGTAGATTAATTAATTAAATTATTACATTTCACAGCTCACACTTCACAAGTTAACAAACAGTCCACCTCTATTCCTTGGCTATAACCTCCTCTGTCCTCACTCCTGTCACAGTCAGACTCCTCCAACATCAGAGACAAATCCATCTTGGGCAGGTCCAAGTTGCCCATCACAAAAACAAACCACTCAAAGTTCTCAGTGGTCAGGCTGATTTGTGGGCATATTTGCGTTGGCAGAAGTGCTTCTGCCAACGCAAAACCGCAAATCTTCGTAAAATTTGTCGCAAATGCAAGTCCGCAAACGAAATCATGCTTCTGCATTTACGGCATCTGTGGTTTGCGGAAGCAATTGTGGAAATGCCCAGCTCTGGTAAGTAGCTGTCTGTAAAATATCTGTCAGTCTTAAAGAATGTGCATTTTATCAACATATTTGATAAAAGAATGTTTGACGGAACACATTTGGCTGTCCTTTTGCAATAAAATATAAATTTGGATTAATATGAGTATATTATAATCCTATTCTGAGTTTTAAGGGCAATGAACCATGAGTATTTGTTAATGCCAGCAGTAGGCCGTGGTCTCAAAAAGGTTGAAAACCACTGGTCTAGCACATCTCTCAAACCTCCAGATTCACTTTAATATGCGTTTTTCACCACCCTTTTTAGAATCTTTCTATCCATGTAAACACAGACACTCTTGAATACCGTTGTCCACGTACTTCCTGAAACCACATCATTCATGAATCACAGTTTTTGATCTTAGTTAATCTCTGTTCTCCAAAACGTTTCTGAAGAATCCCACGTCCAATGCTCTAGCTCTTGTTTTTTCGTTTCCATGCCTCACCAGATTCTCACACCCATTATGTTGGTGTGGGTAATCATAATGCTTCATGCAGTTCTCACGCAACTGCCACGCTGAAACCTCTGTTTCATATCAAGAACTTCATAATACCTTCCTATGTCCTTAACAGTGCCACTATACGAGTAGGTTCCACTTCCTTTCCATACCTTCCTCTCTTTTCCATCACCACACCCAGGTACTTAAATTCTCTTACCAGTTCAGAGAGCAGAGTTCTTTGCCACTGATCACGGACTTGTTGGTACTCTAAGGCTGAAAATCAAAACTCAGAGAACCGAAAGATCTATCTATTTGTCTATTGCCAGACGCCCTAATCCCGTTCGGGGTGGCCACAAACAAATCGCCTTCACGTCGCCCTGTCCCCCACCATTTCACTGCCCTGGTCCCTACTCACACCCCCCTCCCTCATATACCTCTCCACCCCATCCTTCCATCTCATCCTCGGCCTCCCGCTCCCCCTCCCCCCCTCCAACTCACTCACATACACTCTCTTCGTCAGTCTCCCACCCTCCATCCTCTCCACATGGCCAAACCACCTCAGTGTATTCCTTACGCTTCCTATCACATCCACATCCACACCACAACGCTCCTTTATATCCTCATTTGTCAGCCTGTCTCTCCATGTGACTCCACAGGCTCCTCTTAAATAACTCATTTGCACTGCTCTCACTCTTCACTTGTGCCCCTCCAACAACGTTCAAGCTTCACTTCCACACGTTAGAGTTGGTATCACAATGCTGTCATGTAGTAACTTTTTCACTTCCATGCTCACTTCCCTGTTTCTTATCACTGCTTTCAAGGAACCAGCAACCTTTCTTCCCTGCTGTACCCTTTCAAGCACTTCACCCTCCAAACCTCCATCCTTACCCATCACACTACCCAAGTACTTAAACGTACTCACACTTTCCGATTCTTCACTATCCAACCTCGCTGTACAATCACTGACTTCACCTCTCTCAAAGACCATCACTTTACTCTTCCCTACATTCACCTTTAGATTCCGTTTCTTATACACTCTCCCAAACTCATCCACCAAGCCTTGCAGCTCCCCTTCGTCTTCACTCAACAACACAGTATCATCTGCAAACAACAGTACAGGGAGTTTCCAAACACTACCCTCTCTCACCAGGGCCACTCCAACATCCACTACCCTACCTTGTACCTCTTTTATTACCCCATCCATGTACAGATTGAACAACCATGCAGACATGACACATCACTGTTTCAACCCAACCTTCAAAGAGAAAAATTCACTCAGTTCACCATCCACACGCAGTGCAGCCTTAGCACCATCATACATACTCTTCACAGCATTCAACAACTTCCCATCTACTCCATATATTCTTAATACTTTCCACAATCCTTGTCTATCCACCCTGTCAAATGCTTTCTCCAAATCCATGAAAGCCGCATACATCTTCTTTCTCTTCTCTAGAAACTTTTCCACTAAAGATCTAAGAATGAATATCTGATCTACACAACCTCTTCCCTTCCTAAAGCCTCCCTGTTCTTCTCCAACTAATTCCTCTTATTTCCCTAACTCTGTCAATAAGTATCCTATCATACACTTTTCCTATTATGCTAAGAAGACAAATGCCCCTATGATTACCACACACTTCTTTTTCCCCTTTTCCTTTGTACAAGGGAATAATTATACCTGACTTCCAATCCTCCGGAACTCTACCTTCCTCCCAGACCAATCTGCACATCTTCCACATACATTCTACTACTATCTCTCCCCCATACTTCAACATTTCACCTCACACTCCATCAATTCCTAGGGCTTTCCCCAGTTTAACTTTCTTCATTGCTTCCACAACTTCTATCCTACTGACTTCTTCCTGTCTTCTCACCTCCCTCCTTCTCCCAGGCATTCCCCAGCCACTTATACTCGCATCACTTCCATCCTCAGTGTTCAACAATTCCTTAAAATGTTCTCTCACTCTGCTCAATCTTTCTCCCTTTTCCGCTAGTAATCTACCATTTTTATCTCTCACTCCCCTGCCAACTTCACTTCCACCATGTCTTACTCTCTTCACCTCTTTCCAGAACATTTGTTTACAGTCCCTCCACTTTACACTCAAATTCCTTCCAAATTCCTCATCCACTCTCTTCTTACTTTTTCTTACTAATCTTTTCACCTCTCTCTTTCTTTCTACATATAACTCCCTCTTCCGCCTCTCAACTTCTTCAATGCCCCAATTTCTCATCCATTCATGGTATGTTTTCTTCTTTTGTGCTACAGCCTGTCTCACCTCTTCATTCCACCATGCTGTTCCTTGCACCCCCCTCCGTCTTCTCTTCATCCCACACACCACATCACATGCTGCACATATTTTTTCTGTGAATATCCTGCACACACCTTCCACGTACCCCATCTGTTCCAATTCATAATTTGCCCAATCGTTCCTCCACTTCTCTCTTATATTCTGCCCTTTTCTCATTCTCTTGTAACCTTTCCACTCTCCTTGCAATTACTCCTTCTTCCCGTCCTACCCGAAAGATGCCACCCTAAAATATTTAATGTTGATTGAGAAATTTAGGGATGAGCAGGGTATGGATGAGTATGCAGTGACGATGTCGGATTTGTCTGAGTGCTGTTGACTACCATGCTGGATGACACGATACTCTGGCATTAGCTGATGAATGCAGTAGAGAGTGCTCGAGATCAAGAAGAAGAATTGTCCCGCCGGGAATACTGGCTACAACGGATGAAAGTTGTGTTCCCACACTGGCTGGGGATCGGGAGCAGCACACTATTGTCTCATCGGGAAAGAGTTCTAGTGAGATACGACAAGAAGTATGTTGCGG
The DNA here is from genome assembly GCF_032717465.1 of Coenobita brevimanus. NCBI lineage: Eukaryota > Metazoa > Arthropoda > Malacostraca > Decapoda > Coenobitidae > Coenobita > Coenobita brevimanus. The sequence continues at coordinate 27,876,434 of NC_136966.1, forward strand.
AAATTACTGAGCAAGTGGAAGGTCAGTTTAATGGAAATGAATTTCAGCTTGGCTAATAAGCTCTAAGGAAGCTCCACTTCTATCCCACCACTCGGATTAATTCTGACAGGACAGCAGTTCGACAGCTTGTGATCGGATGAATACAGGGTTTGGTGGACTGAGTGGGTACTTCGATAGCTGTATGGGTATATAGCAGAACCTCCCAGTGGAGCACACCTGTTAGCTGGTGCACAACTACCAGCTGCTTTTCCAACAGCTTGGTTGAAAAGTGGTAAAGCAACATGCTTATGGCACTCCTGCAGAAGAGACCAAAATGGGTTGAAGCCATGATCCAGAGATTACATATAGTCAGAGAAGCCATTACTGTACTGGTATCATACCTCCTGACTGGACAAGGGGTTTGGTAATCCCTGTTTAGTTAGTGTTACAGGATTAGGTGATACCTCTCTTTTATACAAAGTAAAAGCTCATATAATATGAACTGCATATTTTGAAAACTGCTACATGTTGTACATGGGTAATAATTCATATTAAGAAATATGTGTCCACGTGTTCGAGCAACTAAGGTTGCAGTTTTAGCATTCTTTGGCAACTTTTTTTTTTCTTTTTTCTTGTACGGAGGAGGGAAATAACTGATACAATCAGACGGGGATTTCATGCCAGTTGCAGAAGATACTGTACGATATGCCACGTTTAAACTGGGAGGAAAAACACATAAATAATCTTCGGTGCTTCCTTCTTGATTAGGGGAAATATTTTCTGTGCTTTCCAGTGACTAGGCCTATATATATATATATATATATATATATATATATATATATATATATATATATATATATATATATATATATATCCATCATCCGATCCTATGTTGCCCTGCGAGAAGCGTAGGAACCCGGGGATAGGCAAGTTGGTCCTGACATTTAAGATGAGAGTGACCTGCCTCACTCATCTCTGAGTGGCATTACGTGAGCAGTAAACCCCAACCACCCCTTGGATATACACCTTCACTGGCTCAATCCAATTACCCACTAAATCACTAGACGCCATTATTTGGTTATATGGTCACCACCTAGCGTAGTGAATGGTTCCCTGGTGTACATGAAACCATTTGGCTTGTCACTCCGTGCAGAGCCACCCATAGGCAGAAGGAAGAGGAAAGATTGAAAAGATAGATAGAAGAGGGAGTGTAAAGTCACCCGTAGGCAGAAAGACAAGGAAAGAATGAAGTACAGAATGACAGTAGAGGAAGGAAAGAAACAAGGAAGGAGGGAAGGAAAGGACGGACACTCGAGAGCAGCATACATCGAGTGAGTGGATGGTAAGCGCCGCCACCTACCACTATATATATATATATATATATATATATATATATATATATATATTTGGGGGGGGGGGAGCGGGTTCTGATACCAATGGAGGTTAATTGTCATGAAAATTAATGCAAAACACAGCAACTAATTAACAGCTGTGAAGAAAGAAATATATGCTCCTCATGCAGGGAAATCTTACAAGCCACATGAGACAAGAGTTTGCCAGCCAACTTGCGGGTGGAGTAGAGTGCTAGTTTCGGTCGGAGGAGCAAAAATGTTAATTTGTAAGATTTAATCTGACGTGTGGAAGGAGAGGGTGATGGAACGAAAGACGTTATATAGGCAAGATCAGTACAGGCACTGTGGCCCGAGACTACACAACTGGGATAATAACGGCAGGGATTAAGGTGGAGTATAGATGATGATGATATATGGGATTAAGAGGTGGGATTACAATAAATAAGATTATAGTAAGTGGACTTACTGGAGGTGAGGCTACAGGTGGGGGATTGCAAATGGTAAGATTACAGGTGGTGGGATTATAAGTGACGGGATTACAGATAAGGGAATTACACTTGCTTTCCGGGAAGGATGTATAGTAACTGACTGCGTCATAGGGAAAATGACAAGGATTATATATGATTAAAAAATAAGAGTGATCATATGAGGTGTGGTTACATAGAAAAAAACAATAGAATGTACATTTGTTTGTTTATTGGAAGTGGTACAGGCAGATTACATAGAAAATTACCAGTAAAATAACAGAGTTAGGGGAAGCATGAATATCGATTACAGGAAAACAGGTGGAATTACATAATGAAGGATAACATAGGGTGGTTCTAGAGAAGGTGTAATGAAAAAAAAAAAAAAAAGTACTACTGCAGGTGGGATTACCCCTGTCCCTGATGGCAACCTTCAATGTTGCGAGTCAGTTTTGGTTGCTCTCCGGTATTGTCACGGATAAGGGTTAGTTTAGTTACACACACACACACACACACACACACACACACACACACACACACACACACGGTACATTGGAAACAGAATATAGTACCTAATGAATAAACATGCAGAAACGCGCGTTAGGAGCTCTCTCTCTCTCTCTCTCTCTCTCTCTCTCTCTCTCTCTCTCTCTCTCTCTCTCTCTCTCTCTCTCTCTCTCTTAAATTATGAAAGCAACTCCTCTATTCTCTCTCTCTTAAATTATGAAAGCAACTTCTCTTGATAAGTTATCGAAACCTTGCGAATATTGAGAGAGAGAGAGAGAGAGAGAGAGAGAGAGAATTGGGGGAACGTACAATACATGGACGACATAGTGCTTTAGATCCCGATTTAATTCTGTTTGTGTAATAACAATTATTCTACTGGCTACTTATTCACAGGTGTAGTATTACCAAAGTAGTAAATGCAAAAGCTTCGGGGACCTTGGTGTTGTGCGTTGTGAGAGGATGATTTTGTGTGGTGCTGTGTGGCTTCGTGTAGTGTGGTTCCTGAGAAAAAAAAGCTAATAACGGTGAGAACAGAACACCTGTATTTCAAAATGTTTAGAGAGAAACAAATGGTTTAGGTCACTCCTAGGGATCCTCTTGCATGCTATGAGAAAGTTTGAAACAGGCAGTTCTCTTCCTTGCCTAGCACACGACGAGGTAATGCGATCCACATGAAAACAGTGAGAACCAGCGCTGATTAGTCTGAAAGTAAGCAGTCTTGCTTGAAACAGTTGCTCAGCTCTGAAACTGTTTTCCTCAGTCAATATACATCTCTGCTTCCGAACTCATCTTTAAATGCAAAGTTTCCACTCGTTTCAGAATGAACGTGTCTTGAGTTTTGCTCTCTCTCTCTCTCTCTCTCTCTCTCTCTCTCTCTCTTCAGAGGGGAGGCGAAAAACATTTTTGTGGACCCCAAGCCATTGGTTATTTCTCTGTTCAATATGAACGTGTTCTTAGAACCGGCAGGATGAACAAAGAGTATTGTGGTATATTACAGCGCTCCAGAACCGTTTTTACTTCATGGCACGTTAGTCAGTTCGTTGAACTCTTTCGGCACACTAGATAAATATATGTCATGATGTCATCACTGTAGAGTTCTTTCTACCTTTGCTAGCAAATGATGAATGGAGTCCACAATTGGCAGGTGTAAAATACCGTGTATTTAAGGTAGTGCGCACATTTATTTATTTATTTTTTTTGTTCAAGGAATTTACGAAATTATGAAATACTGATTATTTGACTGCATGCAGTATTATGCAGTAATATATACTTTACGTGGGATTATTATCAAAATTAATGTTTTTTTCTTTTACCGTGAGAGGTTATTAACTGAACTTATTAAAATATATATATATATATATATATATTATACAGGGTTATTCATAAAGATGTACATTAAACTGTAGGGTGTAATCCTGAGACCATTCTAAGCCATTATGTCGATATCATGAAATGTTGAAATCCTCATAGATTCAGCTATCTATTTATCTATCTATCTATTGCCAGACGACTCAATCCCGTAACGGGTGGCCACAAACACATCGCCTCCATGTCGCCCTGTCCAATGCCACTTCACTGCCTTGCTCCCAGCTCACACCCCTCTCTGTCATATACCTTTCCACTTTATCGCTCCATCTCATCCTTGGCTTCCCCCTCCCCCTCCCCCCCTCCACCTAACTCGCATACACTCTCCTCGTTAGTCTCTCGCTCTCGGTCCTCTCCACATGGCCAAACCACCTCATCGTACTTCTTCTAACTCTTTCTAGATTCACTGCAACAGTAATTTGAAAGTGGATGAGGTAATGTTCATGAGGTATGGGTAAAATATTCGTAGATTTTAGTCACTTTAATACACAGAGCTTTACATGACGTGTTACAGCTGCGCTGATTTACAGTAAATGCTCATGATTCCCTTCTCATGCCTCGATGCAGGCTTCAGCAAGTTGTACCATTGACTGCCTTACACGTTCCAACATACCTGGCCCATTTCTAATGAGATTAGTTAATGCAAATATGTGGTTGCAGATAACAACAGCACGTCAAAAGCAGACTCGCAGATAGCTGGGTATCCTCATTTTAGCTCTTCCCGAATTTATCTAGGGGTACTTCACTTAAGTTAAATGTGAGGTTACAATAATTCTTATTATCCAAATGTTCCTCTCAAGCCTTCAAAGAGAGAGAACTGATTGGTGGTTCTGCAGCTGAAACAAAAGGATCATGAACCGAGTCACACTATCCTTTATAGTCATGAGTTTTCTACTACTTTGGCGTGAACAGATCACTGTCAGGGTAAATTCTTATAATAACAGCGCTAAAACACCAGGAGCCATTAAGTAACCTACTCGTATTACAAGAATATGTAAATGAATAATGAATTGTAATGCATCCGGTTATTTCCAATATTAACAAATCCTTTTACGTTTATTTAATATTAATATTAACTTCCCGTAATTGTTTTCAAGAGGAAGTTTTGCCGTTACATCAGTGTACCGCAGAACACTGGCTGGGAAACACTGGTGTACACTGTTAAATGCTACACAGCAGATCATCATTTGGGCATTTGTTTGTTGTAGAGAAGGAACTTGTGTTCCTCACAAGTATTTATGCCATGTATTTCATTATATTATAGACCTACATACTTTTGCTTACTTATATAAAAATCTAAGTACACGTTCATTTTCAAATTAATCCGAATTTTTAAAGTGGCCTACTATATCAGCGCCTGCACAAATATGTATCCTTTTACACAGGCGCAGCTATGCAATACACACACACACACACACACACACACACACAGTAATGCCACTCGAGGTGAGGCTATGAATGAGGAGGTGCGCTTTCCAATCCAATATTCTGATCGACTGACTGGAGGTTCAGCTCCGACGCCAGCCAATATGGTTCCACAGTTGATCCAGCCGCTTACCGCACATATTCATTCGACCTCCTTTAGTACCAGTATGCATCTTACATTTCACTCTTTTCCTTGACAGACGATTGTACAAATATTTAGGTTAATGCCTTCAACCCTATAAGGTTTATGTTATACTTTTTATGTACGGAAGAAGGAACTAAAGGTCAGAAGCCGATAAAATTGTTCCCTCCACGAAAAAAAACAACAAAAGTAAGATAACAGGGAGTCAAATTCAAGATCTGTTCATATCGAGATCCCTGGACACACTGCACTTGAAAGACTGGAGGTCATAGGCAGTAGGATATACAAACAGACGACAGTTCCAGATTTGACCTGTTTCATACATGAGGGACTGAGGGACTGAGAGTAATGGTTTCCTCTGGTCCGTCATAGTGCTGGAGGGATGCAAACAGACAGTTCAGAGGAGCAGTGACCATTGAAGTAGCAACAGAAAAGAAATGAAGATGCAACAGTGTGGCGAGCAGACAGAGGTTAGAGGGAAGCCAGAAAGAGGAGAGTTAATGAGACGAAAAGCTCTGACTCCGCCTTCTTGAGAAGAGGTGAATGCGGGAAGCTTCCCCACACGAAAGTTGTACTTTAAAACAGGGGCTCATAAAACCCGTGTATTAAGTGAAAAATTGTACAAGAGTAAAGAAGACACAGAGTCAGTTTAGCAAGCCTAATCTCTTGGAAGCAGATTTTACAAGAAAGGTAATATGATCTTTCCAAGATAAATCCCAAGAGAATGAAACCCCAGGTATGTTTGAAGATGATGCAGGATTGAGTTGAATATTGTAAAACACTAGAGAACACTCTTACGGATGATTTTGTCAGGTTGAAAGATGTAAGAACTGAGTTTCTGAAGTATTATAAACAATAACTATGAGCCGAGTCAGATATTAGATGTGTCATAGTCTCATCCCTTCCTTGCCCAAGTAACTACTGTGATGGACGCTGTGGGAAACAAGTGGAAATGTGATCGATGGAGTCATCAGCGTATGAGTGGATAGGGTTAGATATACAGTGTGGATCACTGATGAATAGGAGAAAGAGTGTTAGTGATATGACAGAACCCTAAGGAACACACCAAATGATGGTTCTAGGAGAGTAACAGTGGCTGTCTACAACAGCAGCTTTAGAATGACCAGAAAGGAAACTAGAAATGAAGGCACGAATAGAAGAATAGAAGCCGTAAGAGGGCAGTTTGGAAATTAAAGAGTAATGACAGACTCGACTGAAAGTCTTAAGTGCGTCAAGTGCAATGTCACGGCTTCCGCCAAAGTCATGAAAGGAGAATGACCAGGAATCAGAAAGGCAAGAGAGATGATCACCAGTACAGCATCCCTGGCGGAACCCACACTGACGACTGGGAAGAAAGTTGTCATAGGAAAGGTGCTTTAACTTTTTTTTTTTTTTTTTGTTAGGAATGGACTCAAACATATTAGAAGTAGAGGATGTTAAAGCCACTGGGCGATTGTTAGAGGGATAAGAATGGTCACCCTTCTTTGGGACGGGCTGAATGAGAGCAAACTTTCAGCAAGAAGGAAAGGTATATTAATTGGGGTGAAAAAATAAAAATGGGGCAACTTTTGGTAAAAGTAACACAGCCAAGCCAACTATTATCTGTTGCCTAAATTTTCAAGTTTCTGATGTGATGATAGGCCTATCTATACTCCATATTAGCCCTCCCGGGCACGCTGACGCAAATCGCATTCCATGTTTTGTTTTTTTTCTGATGAATGCACATTGATGCAAATCGTGTGAAAAAGCAGAAAAAAATTGCAAAAAATTTAGTTTTCAGCCGATTTGTGTCAAATTTTGGTGCATTCTAGCATGCCAGTCTTGCCTCCAAAGTAAATACTTGGCAACACTGTGACTGCTCTGATGAGACAATGCACAGCAGAAAAACCTCAGTATCTGACAACCAGCTGGAGTGAAAGGTAGCGCTGCTGTCAGTCCCTTTAAATCCACCATTTTCCCCCTCCCACCCGAGGCAGAAGCCATTATTGAAATATTGTGATTGTACATTGTTTTTGACTATACTGTGAAGTTACTGTGTCTATGGAACATAGATATATTGTTTATAAATCATTGGGGCCCGTTAACAGGCATTAGACCTAGAGGCAGGAGTCTGGTTTGTTATAGTGGGGTTTCCACTCTGCTTCACCCTGCCCGTAAATGATGTGAGTATTTTACATTTATAGTGAAGCCAATACTAATATTTGTGAAATGTATAGTGCCTGGACTAGTGAAAAAACTGACCTACCATAGCAGGCATTCTGTAAGCCATAGAGATATGCCATAGTTGCTAAGGGAACAGGCAGTCACGTACGCCATGGAGTCGGGAAGGGAATAATAGGGGAGTTTGGGATGGATTCATGTGATAGTGTTTTACATTGCATATGGTTGAAATATACATATAAAATAGTGCAGCAAATGTTTGTCGAGAAATATTGCGTGCATTGACTGACTTAGCGCAAACCTAGCCCAAGGATCAGAGATAACAAATACACCACACAATCACAGACTTCAGTGAAAAGGTATTGTACTAATCTCAGACAGTGAATATTGCATATGGTTTAATGGGAAATATACGTATAAAATAATGCAGCGAGTGTTCACTAAGTAATATTGAATGCACTGGCTGACTTAGCGCAAACCTAGTGCAAGGATCAGAGACAAGAAATATGCCACACAGCCACATATGTATACATATACGAGTATCATGCACTGAATGTTCGTGGAGACATCTAATCTGTGCATTGCATGTGTTAGGCAAATGTAGTGCAAGGGGGAGAGAACAAATATGCCGCAGCCACACACACACACACACACTAGATAATTCCTCATCTTCAAACCCTTCAAGGTCCTGCCAGTATCTCAACACCTCCAGAGGAAGTGAGTTATCCGTATGTTGTTGATTTGTATATTGACATATTTCTATAGTTCTATATTCTTTACACAAATAAAATATTTTTTTTTACGTATACACGTATGAGATGGAAGAAACTACAGCTTCAGTATCAGTACCTACAGCAAAAAAGACTAGTTGTCATGTTTAGTTTCTGAGAGCACTATAAAAAATCTTATGATATTTTATGTGTATACTTTGAGTAAAAAAAAAAGAATATAATAAAACCAAATGAGCAAAAATATGCAGATGTGGGTGAGACAGGGAAAAAGTGTTTTTATCTCGCTTGTGGGCGAGGAGGAGTATTCTACATTTGTCATCCATTTAACCGAAAAGTATTGGACGAATCGATTTCCTGTAAGAACCATAATAAAGAACAGTGAAATCTACGTATATACATGACCAAAATATAAGCCTTTGAGAGCATATTTTTTAGGTAAAGGCTGGGTAAGAGAGTGTTTTTTTCTCGCTCGTGGTAAAACTATGCAGCGCTCAGTGGAGTATTCTACCTTTGTCCTCCATTTACTCAAAAAGTATTGGACGTATCGATTTCCTGTAAGAACCATGATAAATATCAGTGAATTCTACGTATGTACGTTACCAAAATATAAGCCTTTGGGAGCCTATTTTTTAGGTAAAGGCAGGGGAAGAGAGTGTTTTTATTCTTGCTTGCGGTAAAACTATGCAGCTATCGGAGGAGTATTCTACCTTTGTCCTCCCTTTACTCGAACACTATTGGACGTATCGATTTCCTGTAAGAACCATGATGAATATCAGTGAATTCTACTTATGTACAGGACATAACAATGTAACATCTCTGAATACAAGTCGTTGTTACGTAGGCGGGAATATAACTGTTATTGTGCGCACGTGACGAAAGTGCACCTTGGGCGTGGGTACCCAGTAATTTTTTGCAATTTATTCGGAAACTATGACGTGCATGAAAAATCTGTGGGTACCATGAGAAAGCTCATGAAATTCTACACACGATTATGAAATAAAAACATAACCTGTGCAGGAAAACTTTTGCGGTAGAGCTCCCTGAACAAAAAGAATTTTTTTTTTTTTTTATGGCTTTTAGTTTTTGCTAATTTCTCAAAAAATACAAAGCGTATCACAACCGGACAAATCTAATTAGAAAGCTGCTGAAATTCTCTATGAAAACTTCTAATAACATTTTTCTGTTTGATGGAAAACATTCGAACTAGGATGTTGGGAATTGAGATTGACATTCTGAAATGCTTATTCACACCGGCCTAATGTACTTTTATCCGCATTTTGCTGTATTCTTTTTTTTGCGTATCAGCTAGAACAAACATCAGCAAATAAGATGATGTAGGTTTCATGGCAATATATCGAGGTTTGGTTGGCGAAAATAAGACGAGAATACATGTTTTCAGCAGTGCACGGGTGGGCACTTGCCCTTAAAAACCAATCGAAGAGACAGGACCTGCCTGCTTTGGTAACTCCAGTGTAGATATGTGATTTTGTTACCCCAGGTACAGACACCCCAAAGGGGTAATAAATAAACTATGTTTCTTATTGCATCAAAAAAGCAAAAAATACAACAAAACAAAAGCGTGAAGTCCATCAAAGCTTCACACTGAAGATAAACTTCATGGAGTGCAATACAGTGATTTTTCTGAAGAAGCAGAAGCTCATGAATGCTTTAAAAATGTAGTTAACCCGCCACATCCGGACCAGTTTTTCACCACTGATCCCCCCAATCCAGGTAGATTATTATTTTATTTTATTTTTTTTGCTAAAACCTCCGCTTTTTATGAGAAACATTGGAAAATGCCCATAAAAGTGCTCAGATGAGCTTATAATTGCTTTATACAGTTGTCCCTCTGAATGCCTGCTACCGTCTTCTGTGGGCCATGCTCAAGAGAAAACTTTCTATGGGAGGGGTAACTATTCCAAACCACTCATAACAGGTTAGATATATGTTTATTTTGTGCAAAATTTGTATGTAGCACAAGGTATATTGTTTTTCAGACAATAATGTAGGTGATATAAGTGTTGTTTCACTCACCAAAGACATCAACATACCGCACCTTCCTTTCCAATGTTATGGCCGCATCAGTTCTGCTTGTTTTCCTCTGGCTTGTTTCTTCCTTTGTCCTCCACCCCAGGAATCACTTTCAACTTGAATTTCATCATCGGAGAGACCGTGGCAGGACATGTCTTTACTGGCCAGGTCATTGCTAACAGGTGTGGGGGGGAGGAGGGTCAGGTGGCGCCAGGCAGTATCCCTGCCTGACAGTGGATTGAGGAAGGTCTCCCACATATGCCTACCAAATATCACCCACGAAACTTGAATGATGTGCAAATGATGGACATCGCAATAGCAAAACGTATGGATATGTCATCGGGTATCACCGTGACAAAACGTGGTGATCTATCCATACCTCAACGGGATGCATTGGGTTAAGTTTCGATTTCCTTCTATCAATTCATCTATTTATTGCCACAAACAAATAACGCCTCCATGTTGCCATGTCCCCCGCCATTTCATTGCCCTGCTCCCAGCTCACAACCCCGTCTCTCATATACCTCTTCATTCCATCCCTCCATCTCATCCTTGGCCTCTCTCTTCCGCCCTCCATCTCACTCACATACACTCTCCTCGTCAGTCTCTCACTCTCCATCCTCTCCACATGGCCAAGCCACCTCACTGTGTTTCTCTTAATGCTTCCTATCACATCTACATTGACACGACAACACTCCTTCACTTCCTCATTTGTCAGTCTGTCTCTCCATGTGACTCCACATGCTCCTCTCAAATAACTCATTTTCATTGCTCTCACTCTTGACTTCTGTCCCTCCAGCAAGGTCCAAGCATTACTTCCATACATTAGAGTTGGTGTGGGGGAAAAATTAGAAAAATTTAGAATATACCCCCGGTAGTGTCGTAAATATTTAACTGGCTAATCACTTGCACTAAACAAGACAAAAATAGGCCTACAACACTACATAATTTGTCCGGATATATATGTCTTACTCCCAGGACTCACCTGGATCGTAATGACGTGTAGGTTGTGTTCCCTACTATGCAACTAAACGATCTATTTAAGGATCCTCAAATAAAAGCTGGAAACCCTGGTGAAATATTATTCGCCCAGTCTTTCGCCACTAAGGGTCATTTAGTTACTTAGCTTAAGAGTAGCAATGGAGAGGCTTGTAGGTTGTTGCCATATGGTCGGAGTTGTTGAAGATGTTGCTTGTTGCTAGTGCTTGGCGGATTACTGGAGGTTACGGCCTGGACCAAATACGTACTTTTTACGTAAGCATTACTATTTACACTATTTATAAATGAAAGTGAATTGATAATGTTCATTCCCATCTAGGAGGAAGCACTGTCGTAAATTAATTAATCAGTCCAGTCTGTCCCAACTGAATTCTCTCTCAATACCACGAGAGTGGTTAGACTGCTTCCAAGCGTGACTAAGGCATGACTGGGACTGCCTCTGACTCGACTCGAGATCATCTGAGACTAAGACTCAATGAATTAGGACTGAGAGCATGGGCGAGAGCCCGAGCAACTGAGGTCTCGAGACTCGTAATTGACCGAGGCCTAGCCGAGACTAAAACTTAGACCTCTGGAGAGAAGAACAGAGGTGATCCACCAATCAAATAACTAAAAATGCATATGTGCACATTCCATCCATGGCTGGGAAAAAGACTAAATTATGAACCATAGTATAAATATACGTAATCCTATATACCCATCACCCTGGGTTACGTATAATACATTATACTTCCAAAATACGACTGCCCATCACCAACTAAAATAGAAAATGGGAGGAATTACTCCTAAATTTCCGACATCCTGGGGGCCAAGAAATCTAAACATCACCCCGTTTAATTAACTCCCCCAGGCGAGCTCGGAACCGTTGTGTGGCTCCCCGCTGTGGTCTATCTGAGCTTCCCGCATCTGTATCCCTACGGCCATGAGTAACGTCCCCGAGTGCTGTATTAAGCGCCTCCGGACGGGAATTCACGGCTGTTTCTAATGGATATAATTTATTGATAGTCCTGAGTACAAGGCCTTGGGCCGTCTTTAACTTCACTGTACGAACTATCCCTTGCTTATCCGGATAGCATCCAATAACTTTCCCCAATGGCCAACTATTCCTTGACTTATCAGTGTGAATTAACACTACATCCCCCTCCTTAATATCAACATCCGTTTTATTAGCCGACTTTTGGCGTACATGTCTATCGAGAAGGGATGACAAATATTGAGTTTTCCATGAATCCTGCCATTTGTTAATCAATTTGGATAACTGATGGTACTTAGTGTTCAATTTATCAGCTTCAACGTAAGAGGGATCCAAATCATAGGGTGCCGTAGTTACTGCAGGCCAGGAGTCCAATCGATATCCACAAATAAGATGAGAAGGAGTGAGGGCTTCTGGCTCATCGAGTCTGTTAAGGACATACGTTAAGGGGCGGTTGTTAACACGGCATTCCACTTCCGTAATTATAGTGTGTAAATCATCCATGTTTACTGGTTTTCTGAATAATACCTTTTTAAGACACCCTTTTACTATGCTTATTAGTCTCTCATAGAAACCACCGAACCATGGAGCTCTCGGCGGTATGAATTTCCACTCACATTCTCTGCTGGTGAATTCATCTTGGACTTCTGCACTCTGCAGGACCTGATGTAGAAGTTCGGATCCTAATTTAAAATTAGAAGCTTTGTCACTGATAATTAATTTCGGGCAAGATCTTCTCGACACAAATCTCCTAAAAGCAATCAAAAAAGTTTCGGCAGTTAAATCTGTGACCAACTCCAAGTGAACTGCCCTGGTGACAGCGCAAGTAAACAGTACCACATACACCTTTTGCTCTTGTAGGGTGTCTGGTTTCAAGACTTCCATATAGCCTGTATAATCTAAACCGATTATTTCAAAGGGTCTAGCTTCTTCCACCCGCTCTTTAGGTAAGGGTGGTGGTGAAGGATAACGATACGGTCGTCCTTCTAACCTCTTACATGTATAGCAGGATTTAATTGTAGATTTCACAACTTGTCGGCCTTTAGGGATCCAGAAGTTTTCTCGCAATTTGCACAATGTATCAGAAACACCACCATGCAAAGTGGTTTCATGAGCATATAGGACCAATAATTTCGTCAAATATTGCTGTCTAGGCAACAACAGTGGAAATTTAGTGTGAAAGGGGAGACCAGCTTGGTCCAGCCTACCACTACATCTGATCAAATCATTGTGCTCAAATAAGTTTAAACTCTTAACCAAATCTGGCATCCTTGTTACAAGTGGTTTCTGAAAATATTGGTAAACTTCGGGGAAGCTACTTTTCTGTAAATATAGCAACCAATATTGTTGGGGTTTCATTAGGTTTAGAGTTTTGTTCCCCCTAATCTTTTGCAAAAATTGGAAAACCAAACTGGTGATCTTTATTAACTTCTTCCAACTACCAACTCTTTCCGGATCAAACAAGGGTTCAAGTTCTTTTTCCTGAACTTCTAGGACAGTCAGCGCATTAGGCTCCATCTTCGTCTTAAATTTCTGTTCTGGCCAAAGATCTTTATTATTCAACCATTCCGGACCATGAAACCAGGAGTCACTATTTATAAATTTATCATAAGTTAGGCCTCTAGTTAACAAATCAGCTGGGTTATCTTTAGTTGTGAGATGGAGATAATAACAGTCAGGATCAGCATCTCTCATATCTTGTACTCGATTTTTGACATACAAGATGTTACTTTTATTGTTCACTACCCATTGAAGGGCTACTTCACTGTCTGACCATATATAGGTGGTATTAATCTTTATATTACTTAAGGTCTTCCTGATATACACCCCAAAATGGACTGCTACATACATGGCTGTTAGTTCTAACTGAGGTAAAGTTTTACCTTTTAGAGGAGCTACTCTTGCCTTAGAAGATAAAATTATAGGAACATCCTCATAATTACTGATGTAAGCAACTACTCCATAAGCCTTGGGTGAAGCATCACAAAACAGATGTAAATCATAGGAAGAACCTTCTTTTCCCACCATTCTCGGAAATTTAACACTTGCTAGGTTGTTGCATTCTTTTGAGAGGGTTTCCCAACTCTCCAGCAAGTCTGTAGGTAAAGGGTCATCCCAGCCTAATTTTCTGGTCCATGTTTGTTGAATTAGAATTTTTAAAGGAATAGTTAGGGGAGAAATTAGTCCTAGGGGATCAAAAATTTTACTAATGTTTAAAGATCTTTTGCTATCAACTGTATCCCACTCTACATTTTTTACATTAAGGACATCAATGTCTGGATCCCACCACAATCCTAATATTTTATTACAGACTTCAGAATCAGAATTTATTTCAGTGGAGTTAGATGTCCACTCCTGCAATGGCATGTTAGCCTCTTGCATAATCTTGTTGGCTATCAGATGAAATTTCTTTAGATCCTCCTCAGTATTTACAGTCCCCTGAAGATTGTCCATATATAGCGAATCTTTAATTTGGTTAGCCACTTCTATATTTTCTTTTTGCTGCTCTAAGTGATAATTTAGCGTCATTTGCAACAAGAAGGGTGAGCTAGTGGCTCCAAAAAGGACTGATTTAAATCTGTAAGTTACCAGAGAACTGTTATCATCATGAGGATTACTTGGCCACAAAAATCTGGTGAAATCCCTGTCTTCTTCTTGAAGTCCTATCCGTAAAAAAGCTTTGCTGATGTCTGCTGTAAAGGCATATTTATTAGTTCTGAATTTTAGCAGCACATCTAATAGATTTTTGGTTAGAGTTGGACCAGTGTACAAACAATCGTTCAAGCTGTTAGTGTGGGAGCCTAATTTGGCACTACAATCAAATACTATTCGCACAGGTGTAGTCTTACTGTCTCTCATTACTGCCAAATGAGGAATATAATGAGTATTTTGTCCAACCTGTGCCTGCTTAACTTCCTCGATAAACCCCTTTTCTAAATGACTCTTGATTAACTGATCATATTTATCTAGTAAATCTCCTTCACATTTAAGTCTCTTTAAATTTGAATTTAGGCGATTAAGAGCTAATTTATAATTTGTGGGCAAACTAGGTCGATTGACTTTCCAAGGAAGTTTTACCCAATATTGGTCATCATAGTCCTGAACAGTCTTTTTATAATTTTCAAGCACAAAAGCTTCTTCGTGAGTTACCTGTTCAGGTTTAATGCCAATGCTATCCATTTTCCACAAATTGGAAATGTCAGGCTCTTCTGAATTTAGTGAGGGATGCAAGCATATATTCGTTACCATAGCAACCTGAATTGCTTTCCTTGTACTTACAAACTTGTCAGGAATATTGCCATATACAACTAATCCTCCTTGTACTTTTAGGAAATTTATGCCCTTGAATTTAATGAGACCATAAACTAATTTAGGATAGAAATCAGCACCAATAAGGAGATCTATTTTATCTATGTGATCAGTCAAACCAGGATCAGATACTTTAATTTGTTGATCTTTCAAATAGGTCAAACACTTCTCTAGACCATCTGTTCTTATGTTGTTAGGTAAGGTGTCTCTAACCACAGCCTCTAGTCTAGTGTACTTCCTGCCAGCTTTAACAGTAATCTTAACTAGCTGATATTCTCTTCTCTGATCTTCACTAATGAAGCCGGACAGCTGTAAATTAATCGTACCACTAGGCTTTAATTTAAGCTTGTTTACTAGGTCCTGAGAAATGAATGTCCTTTGTGATCCTTGGTCATAAAGAACTTTTGCTTTAATTTGAGATTTATTCTTAATAATATGAACAGCTCCAACCGGTAAAGCAGCTGAGATGGTATGTTGATTTGTTGGAGTGACTGAGCAAATTTGTGAATTAAGTGTATTCAGCTTATCACACAAGACATTGTGATGAAACCCCTTTTTACAATGGTCACATCTTCTCAAATTGAAGTTACATTGATCAGTCTTGTGCCTACAAGTACATCTACCACACCGTCCTATCTGTTCGAGTCTTTCTACACGAGTAGAACGACCTGAATACGCCTCACAGCTCTTGGACAGATGTGCTCCATCACACAAAATACACTTCAGCTGCTGAGCTGGCTGCTGACTAGCCGATGCAGAGGTTTGTGACTGAGCATTCTTGGGAGATGTGGGTGAAGATACTTGTTCTGAAGTGTGGTAAATCTTAGGAATTGATTTAGGAGATAATTTGACTTTATCAGGCTTCTCTTTAGTTAAAGCACCTTTAGTACTGGAATCTGATTTAGCTTCAGGCCCTTTGGACTCTAAATGATTAATAACTTTTAATAATGATGTTGGAGCCTTTATATAAAAAACGATACGAATTATACGAATTCAAAACGAGATGTTGCAACCAAGCAACTCAAGGGAATAATGTGTAAGCCATTTTCCTATGCATGTTGTCATGATGTGTTAGTTTGATCATACCTGACATCCCTAATTTCCTGTAGCTGGGGATAATCTTCATTTGTTACATGCTGGATTCTCTCAATAGTTTTACTGGGTAACTTTTTCATTACTAGTGGAGAGATAAGCCAACTGGAACTACTTAAATCACATCCCATTTTTTCCAATTTCCTAAGGGTGCATTCTAGATTAGCCCTAAATTCGGCCAAGGAATTACAAGTATGAATAGGAGTTTTAAGGTGTAGCAGTCGCATTGCAAGTTCGTGCTGATTTCTCTTAGGATTATCAAAAGTTGCCTTAAGTAGCTGCACTGCACTGCTATATCCACCACTTTCTATACTGAAACCATCGATGAGTTTCTTCACGTCACCTTTTAACACTCCTCTTAAATAATTTAATTTGTCTACTGGACTAAGATCTTTTCTGGAATCAATACTGGCAACAAATTGATCCCAGAAGGAATTCCAATTAGCCGAAGTGCCACCAAACTCGGGTAGTTTAAGTGTGGGCAGCTTCGACTCAGCCCTTGGACAAGTTAAATGGGTAGACTCACTTTTCAGAGAGGAATTAATTTGAGCTATTAGTAGGCAAATTCTCTCTTCTTCGTTAGTCTTAGCTATAAAAATTTCATTAAATTCATCATCGTCCTTTGTGGCTTCCAATAAAGAATCATAAAGTGTTCCCATGACAGTCAGCTGGTTCTGTAATCGCTGGCTCCAGGCCTTAAGTTTAGTGTAGTCTTTGTCAGAGGATTGGAATTCATCATTTACTTTACAACTGAGAGTGGTGACTGTCACGGGGTTTTTATAATATCACGGTAATTTTGATATAAATGGTTAAATATTATTTAAATTGATAATATTCAATAATATTGAAGAGCAGAGACAATGGTTGTCTTGCTACATCAAGCAACGATTACTTTACGTTGGCTTAGCACGATTCTCTGAGAACGAGAATTTATAAACTTCCTCAACAGTACACAGCAGAGACTAATTACTCACAATTGCTGAATTACTGTACTGTTAGCCTCTGGAGAAAGTTACATCACCCCTGACAATAAATAACTAATACTAATAATAATAACATCAGGTTCTTGCTGATGCATTAACTCCTGGCACAACGGATTTTAAGTTAATACAAGACTGGTCTAAGTACCAGTTATGAATAGTAAAACGTTTATGCAAGCTAGGAGCTATATGGAAAATAAGCTTAATTATGGAGAAATGAAACAAGATTTACTCTACATTAAGCTCAAGAAATAGAACTGTTAAATTTATTAATTACAAAAATAAATTTAACATTACATTTCAAATCAAATCAATGAGACGCACTCGCTCACTCACACAGAAGCTAAATACTTACGCCTAGGAAAAACACCTTAACTAAGCTCTTAAAACTACAAAATACACAAAAGAAATACCAGTCGATGAATGCTATGTATCACCACTAAGGTGGGAGGACTGGATTAACTGTCTAGTGGAGCTTGGGGTGCTAGCTGACCTCTCCACTTCTGAGCACAGAACCTTTCTCCGCCACAGCAAACACAAGACTGAATTCAAATAATGTATGGGCAGGAAGCACGAGCCACCGGAAGAAGGCGTGGCTAACGGTTTATGCAAGCAGAGGCGAACGATAAAAAACAATTGTATCGCTCAGTAGCGCACTTAGTGACGTGCATTAAATCGGTCACTTTTGAAAGTGACGAATGTTTTGAAAAGTTACTCCGAAATGGAGAGAGAAACGGTTAACTGAGCGATACACAGTGAGTTTTCCACTATTAGTTCGTGGCTTCTCACAAAAAGGAAATGTCGCGAATTGATTCGTGACATTACGCCCCATGAAAATTAAATCTTTCTTCCTTCAGAAGAATGATTTCAATATACATACATATAAATCCTAACTCAGTCACACAAGATTCACACTGTGGTGTGTGTGCTATCCTGCTACAGGAGAAAATCGCAGTCGCCAGTGAGTGAAAAAACCTCGTATTTACGTTAATAGAAGCAAGCTTGAGGGAAAAACTCCGTGACGACGGTGAAAATCCTGTACTCAGGTCAAACTGAGCGAAAATTCGCTACATTTACACTGACAACTAATTGTTGTGTAGCGTGGTGTATGTAATACACGGTGTAGGTGTGACAGTTGTAGTGTAACTGTACCTACGTGTAAAATGACACAGTAAATAACAATATGGCGACGACGAAGGCAGAGAAGAGGCGGCAGCGTGCGGCAGACGATCAGCTGGCCCGCACAGCAAAACTGCTACACCCATTGCTGAACCTGCAAAACCAATTGAGGTGGAGCATCAAAAGTGTCAGTGAGACAAAATTTTATTATGTTACAATTACTCTCTGCCTAGCAGTCAGTGCTACGACGTACATTCGAGGTCGCCATTAATTATAGCACACAATTATGGTCGGCAAGTTGAGAATCCTTGTGCAAACTTGGGTCTTCCATAGCCTCAAACCGCACACGGGTCCTCAACCTGTGCTTTAACCTACAATACTTATATTAGTATCGGAGAGCTGAGAATCCTTGCAAACTTGGGTCTTCCATAGCCTCAAGTCGCCTCTGCGGAGTTCTCTCTCGAACTTCCCCCTTAACCTACGATACTTATATTAGTATTGGAAAGCTGAGAATCCTTATGCAAACTTGGGTCTTCCATAGCCTCAAGTCGCCTCTCAACTTCCCCCTTAACTTAAGGTACATAATATGCATGTACAGGCCCTGGACATACTGTGTCCTGTGGGGCCAATGGGCGAGACATCAGGTCTGCACCCACTTCACCACTACCCTGTCTCTCAACTGACTCAGAGATTACAGGTGTGGTTATGAACGGCACAGGAAGGACATGTCCCTGATCAGTGGTGATACTTTGGCACACACTGCAGGAACGGACAAAACTGTCTATGTCTCGTCCCATCCCTGGCCAGAAAAAGTCAGCTCGGATACGGCCCTGGGTCTTCCTTTTGCCCAGGTGACCTCCTGAGGCTGGACAATGACCCCATTGTAACACTGCTGGGCGGTACTTGGCGGGAACGACAAACTGCAGTCGAACCTCGCCCTCGGGTGTTCGTGACTCACGGTAGAGCCGTCCTTGTTTGCGAAGGAACTTGGCTCGACCTCCCCGTGAATACTTAATCACTCGACCCTTTTGTTTATTCCGCACGGCAGCAAGTGTCGGGTCAGAATGTTGTTCTTGTACAACAAGTTGACTGCACATCAGATCTTGCGGCGATTCAATGATCACTGGGGTGACACAGTCTGGAGCCTCAGTCATGGCTCGTGTCACCGCAGCAGCCGAAGTCTGAGTAGCGCCATCGGAGCAACTATCCTTGACTCCATTAATATTGCCTACTATTAAGTCAAATAGAGGCTCTGGCATGACAACTGCAAGTGTCATACCAGTATAAAATGGAGATGCCACCTGGATACATGCCTCAGGGAACAATCTCACTGATCCATCAATAAGCTTTGCATGGATCTGTCGACCTGTATACTGTTCAGGCCGAACCAAACTCTGCTTAACAGAGCAACCTGAGGAACCATTGTCTCTCAGGACCTTCACAGGAATGTCTCCCACAAACCCTTGCTGAACAAGGAAGGTACTGTCACCTGTGGGAGGGCCTGTGGAGGAAGCAGCTAGCCACTCATGAGGCTGCTGAATTGATGCGGCGAACATTGTGCCTTGAGAATTACATACTTGGGAAGATGGAACATTGGCCATCTGTGGAGGGGGGTTCACTGTCACTGTGGAACTAGTGAACTGTGGGGAAGTACCCACACTGGTAGGGACGTGACCACCAGGCTGCTGCTGAGGAATGAAGGCTGCATTTGCTTCCTGCCTCTTTTGAGCTGGTGGCGAAAAAGTTTGTCCCGACGGTCGGTTGCGTGGCTGATACTGCTGTTGGTTAGGGTACTTGTTGTACCTCTTCCACTCAAGTTTCTGAGTGTTTTGCCCCTGGTCCTTCCACTGCGGTTTTGGACCTTGGCCATTATTCTGAGAACGGCCTTGGTGCTGGGATTCAGTCTGAGACGGCTTCCCAGACTTGGCAGTATCTTTTCTGCTCCAGGTGTTTTGCTTACGAGCTTGATACCCGTATGCAGTAAAGAATGCGTCAGCCTTCTCTGCCATTTGGCTGGCATCTTTCACCTGGCAGATCTTAAGCTGTGCTATGAGCTCAGCAGGCCACGACCTCTCTAGCTGTGTTCGCAGCATAAGGTCAATTATCCCCTCACGCGTGGAAGGAGTTTCATCTTTCTCCATCCACTCATTTAAGTAAGCTGTGAGACGATCAAGGAACTGAACAGCTGTCTCCTTGTCTTGGAGACGAGCTCGCATGAACTGAACTTTGGCGTCGTCTACTGTGAGACCATACGCCTTAATGAGTGCAGCTTTCATCATCTCATATGTGAGATTGTCTCCACGAATTCTGTGGAGAATATCGAGGGCAGGGCCCTCAAATAGGCTAAGAAACTGAAGCCGCTTAGCTGCCTCATCCAGTTGATATAAGTCTGCCATGTCCTCAAAACGAGCTATGTACGGCTCGATTCGCTCGCTTTCCTTGTATGAAGGAAGCTTGATGCGTGGGGTCGCCAGGACATGTGCAGGGGGAACGCTCGTGGAGCTTGGACCAACTGCACCAGACGTGTCTGAAGCCAAGGAATCTCGCTTGAGCTTCAGCACTTCAAGTTCATGTCTCTCGCGTGCTTCTCGCTCGGCACGTTCGTGTTCTCGTTCTCTGTCTCGTTGTTCACGCTCGTATTCGCGCTGTTCTCGCTCTTTTTCTAACTCGAGCTCGCGTTGTTTCTGCTCGTATTCGCGCTGTTCTCGCTCTTTTTCTAACTCGAGCTCGCGTTGTTTCTGCTCGTATTCGCGCTGTTTCTCACGCTGCTCTTGTTCATAAGCACGCTCTCTTTCACGTTCCTCACGCTGTTCTCGCTCGTATTCGCGCTGTTCTCGCTCGCATTCGCGCTGAATCCTACGCTCTTCACGAGCATCTTTCTCACGTTCTTGCTCGTAATTGAACCGTGAGAGAACGTAACTCTGTATTTTCTCTGGGTCTGTGAGACCAATATCTTTGGCTTCCTGTACATATACAGCTGTAGCCATGATGCTAGCTCAATTTACTAAGTAACCGAAATTGAGTACTGACTGCTTAGCGACGAATACTAATAAACACAAGTAAAGAATACAGACACAAGCTAGTGGTGACCAGTCTTATCTAGTTAACTGGCAAAAATAAATCAAAAATGTAAATGACTGGGAAGACTCAATAATAAACACAATGGGTACACTGACTTCCCAGAAGCGAATAAAATCGTCTGGCGTTACCAAGAATAAACTAGAGTTAAGTACTCTATTGATTAATAAAGCAAAATTCACTTGCTAAATTAAGGGTAAACACCAGTAAGCTTGTGTCTATAAACTTTAATGATAAATACCTAAATATGAATGAGTGAGCACTATCTCGTGAATAGCTTTAGAGCTAGGAGTTAATATCCTGGAATGAGGTCGCCAATTGTCACGGGGTTTTTATAATATCACGGTAATTTTGATATAAATGGTTAAATATTATTTAAATTGATAATATTCAATAATATTGAAGAGCAGAGACAATGGTTGTCTTGCTACATCAAGCAACGATTACTTTACGTTGGCTTAGCACGATTCTCTGAGAACGAGAATTTATAAACTTCCTCAACAGTACACAGCAGAGACTAATTACTCACAATTGCTGAATTACTGTACTGTTAGCCTCTGGAGAAAGTTACATCACCCCTGACAATAAATAACTAATACTAATAATAATAACATCAGGTTCTTGCTGATGCATTAACTCCTGGCACAACGGATTTTAAGTTAATACAAGACTGGTCTAAGTACCAGTTATGAATAGTAAAACGTTTATGCAAGCTAGGAGCTATATGGAAAATAAGCTTAATTATGGAGAAATGAAACAAGATTTACTCTACATTAAGCTCAAGAAATAGAACTGTTAAATTTATTAATTACAAAAATAAATTTAACATTACATTTCAAATCAAATCAATGAGACGCACTCGCTCACTCACACAGAAGCTAAATACTTACGCCTAGGAAAAACACCTTAACTAAGCTCTTAAAACTACAAAATACACAAAAGAAATACCAGTCGATGAATGCTATGTATCACCACTAAGGTGGGAGGACTGGATTAACTGTCTAGTGGAGCTTGGGGTGCTAGCTGACCTCTCCACTTCTGAGCACAGAACCTTTCTCCGCCACAGCAAACACAAGACTGAATTCAAATAATGTATGGGCAGGAAGCACGAGCCACCGGAAGAAGGCGTGGCTAACGGTTTATGCAAGCAGAGGCGAACGATAAAAAACAATTGTATCGCTCAGTAGCGCACTTAGTGACGTGCATTAAATCGGTCACTTTTGAAAGTGACGAATGTTTTGAAAAGTTACTCCGAAATGGAGAGAGAAACGGTTAACTGAGCGATACACAGTGAGTTTTCCACTATTAGTTCGTGGCTTCTCACAAAAAGGAAATGTCGCGAATTGATTCGTGACAGTGACATAGGCCTTATGGCCTGCAATCCTCCTTGACAAGGACATATTGAACCAAGTCTGAAAATCAAAATTAATAGAATCACTAAATGTAGCCTACAGCAATGAAACCACTAGAATTAAATTAACTAAATGTACATAGAAGAATTCAGCATCAAACAGCAATACTAAGAATGATACATAAATCTGAACAACTAAATTAATAGTACAATTAAATTTAGATTACAAATTAAAGCCTTCTAGGGGTTACTACAAAATTAATCCATATTTAGTTTGTGTTAGCAACCCACTGATCATAATGAAATTTAATAGCTCCTCGCACCTTGGCCCAAATTCTACGTCTTCCTTCCCAAGTAGGGTGAATTTGGTCCATGACTCGTACCTCCAGAGGATAGGTCTTACCACCAGGCAAAATAATTTTCCCTTTTAGTTCCTTGGTTATTTTCTTATTAACCGCGTTCATGATCTTATTGTAAACAATGGGATCCACATATCGAGGATGATTATGTGGATATTCCCTCTTTTCTACAGTGCATATCACACATTTAGCACCTGCATCTTCTATAGCCTCATTAATTTGTAGTAGTGTAGCCACTAAGTCCTGCACGTCAGTTGACTCATTAATATCGTTTCCCCCCAACATGACTATAACCAAATTATAGCCAGGTCTAAGTACTTCTGCAAATTCCTCGTACTCAAAAAACTTGTCTGCTCTGGCACCCCCTACTCTGATCATCTCCATGGTCACCAAGGGCCATGGTGAAGGCACAGACATCAAGGTGTCACAGGTGACCAGAGAGTGGCCTATATAAGCCACCCGATAATAATTTAATTCCAGAGCAGTCGCCATGTTGGAGTGTTAACAATCCGGTTCGAAGGACCACATTGTGGGGGAAAAATTAGAAAAATTTAGAATATACCCCCGGTAGTGTCGTAAATATTTAACTGGCTAATCACTTGCACTAAACAAGACAAAAATAGGCCTAAAACACTACATAATTTGTCCGGATATATATGTCTTACTCCCAGGACTCACCTGGATCGTAATGACGTGTAGGTTGTGTTCCCTACTAAGCAACTAAACTATCTATTTAAGGATCCTCAAATAAAAGCTGGAAACCCTGGTGAAATATTATTCGCCCAGTCTTTCGCCACTAAGGGTCATTTAGTTACTTAGCTTAAGAGTAGCAATGGAGAGGCTTGTAGGTTGTTGCCATATGGTCGGAGTTGTTGAAGATGTTGGTTGTTGCTAGTGCTTGGCGGATTACTGGAGGTTACGGCCTGGACCAAATACGTACTTTTTACGTAAGCATTACTATTTACACTATTTATAAATTAAAGTGAATTGATAATGTTCATTCCCATCTAGGAGGAAGCACTGTCGTAAATTAATTAATCAGTCCAGTCTGTCCCAACTGAATTCTCTCTCAATACCACGAGAGTGGTTAGACTGCTTCCAAGCGTGACTAAGGCATGACTGGGACTGCCTCTGACTCGACTCGAGATCATCTGAGACTAAGACTCAATGAATTAGGACTGAGAGCGTGGGCGAGAGCCCGAGCAACTGAGGTCTCGAGACTCGTAATTGACCGAGGCCTAGCCGAGACTAAAACTTAGACCTCTGGAGAGAAGAACAGAGGCGATCCACCAATCAAATAACTAAAAATGCATATGTGCACATTCCATCCATGGCTGGGAAAAAGACTAAATTATGAACCATAGTATAAATATACGTAATCCTATACACTCATCACCCTGGGTTACGTATAATACATTATACTTCCAAAATACGACTGCCCATCACCAACTAAAATAGAAAATGGGAGGAATTATTCCTAAATTTCCGACAGTTGGTATCATAATACTGTCATGTAGTAACTTTTTCACTACCATGCTCACTTTCCTGTTTCTTATCACTGCGTTCAAGGAACCAGCAACCTTTCTTCTTTGTTGTACCCTTTCAAGCACTTCTCCCTCTAAATTTCCATCCTTACTCATCACACTACCCAAGTACTTAATGCCGTCACATCTTCCATTTCCTCCTCATCCAGCCTCACTGTACATTCACTTATTTCACTTCTTTCGAAGACCATAACATCACTCTTCCCTACATTCACCTTTAGATTCCGTTTCTTACACACTCTTCCAGACTCATCCACGAAGCCTTGCAGCTCCCTTTCATCTTCACTGAACATCACAGTATCATCTGGAAACATCAGTACAGGGAGTTTCCGAACACTGCCACCTCTCCCTAGGGTTGCTCCAACATCCATTGCCCTACCTTGTATCTCTTTTATAACCCCATCCATATACAGACTGAACAACCATGGACACATGACACATCCTTGTTTCAATCCATTCTTCAAATACAAAAATTCACTCAGTTCGCTATCCACACGCACTGCAAATTTTCTTCTAAAAGGGCAAAACATTATAAGAGTGTGAAGTTTGCATGGATCAGTCCAAACCAGTATGATATCAGTATATATAAAAGACAAGAAAGCACTCAGGGAGTGCATACCTCCGTCAGTGCCACTGCAGGATCCTGGTCCTGATCTGGATCTGCCCCCAAATTTAGCCCTCTGCATCCCGGTAATGTGTGAATACCAGAGCTGGGCAGGTGTGCAAACACTTGCACAAAGCACAATTGCACACCGTTGCACTCCGGTGAGACCATGCACAATGTTGGGCTTTCGCACATGAAAAGGCAGGTGCGCAAGCATAAATTTAGTTGCATTGCACAACTAAATTTGTGCTTGTGCACTTGCCTTGTGCACCTGTCCTGTGGATTGCACACTACGCAATCCAAGGGACACGTGGTCTTGGGAGCTTCCTGTATGTCTGGACAAGAGATGGGGGGGGGAGGCTCGGGTGGGTCATGAGGGTTCTGGTTTACGGAGGCGAGAGGAACAGAGGGTAGTAGCACTTCTTAAAATACTTCAACAGAGATAATGTATTTTAATATTTAAATTATTATTATTAGTAATAATAATAAATTAAAAATACATCATTTATTAATTAAGGGTAGCACATGCAGTTCCTTACAAAAATCATTAAGACATATTTTTTTAATCAAATACCCACAGCCTAGTAATTTATTAGCCTGTGGATATTTGATTTAAATAATATGTTTTAATGATTTTTGTAAGGAATTACACATGCTGTTGTATATCTATATTGAATTATTAAATAAAATGTGTTGCGAAAATGCAGATAAACGTAAAACTGGTAACATCACAGCCTTTGTTTCCCTGTCCCTCTGCTCTGCAACCCGCTCACTCCTCTGTTTGAACTTCCACAAGTGAAAAAGTTACTACATGATGGTAATGTGATGCCAGCTCTAATGTATGGAAGTGAAGCTTTGACCCTGTTGGAGGGACAGAAGTCATGAGTGAGAACTGTGGAAACAAATGAGTTATTTGAGAGGAGCATGTGGAGTTACATGGAGAGACAAACTGACAAATGAGGAAGTGAAGGATCGTTGTGGTGTGGATGTGGATGTGATAGGAAGCATTAGGGGAAACACATTGAGGTGGTTTGGTCATATGGAGAGGATGGAGAGTGAGAGACTAACGAGGAGAGTGTATGTGAGTGAGGTGGAGGGGGGGAGAGGGAGGGAGAGGCCAAGGATGAGATGGAGGGATGGAATGGAGAAGTATATGAGAGAGGGGTGTGTGAGCTGGGAGCAGGGCAGAGAAATGGCAGGAGACAGGGTGACATGGAGGTGGTTTGTTGCTTGTTTGTGGCCAGTGGCCACTCCTTACAGGATTAAGGCGTCTGGCAATAGATAGATAGATAGAATAATAAAAAGTAAATGTAAGTATGCTAATATATTTAAAAATCTCAATATTTTACAGTAATTCCCACAAACGTATGCAAATGATTTGCACTAGCGCTTAGCAACATTGTGCAAGTTAAATATTAGATTGCGCACTTGCACAAATTACAAATAATAGGAAATAATACTAATAAATAAAAGTAAGTAAGTATGCTATTTTATTTAAATATCTCAATATTTTACAGAAATTCCCTCAAATAAATGCAAATGGTTTGCGCTTGTGCTTTGCAACATTGTTCAACCTAATTATTTGTCAGATTGTGCACTTGCGCTTGCACAAGGTAGTGAACTGTAAATTGTGCATTGCTCTTGCACAAGGTCCTTCTTCATTTGCACTCCCACTACTGATGAATATGTTGCAACGTTTTGTCATGCTCAGTCCCGATAATGTATCCATACGTTTTGCAATTGCGAGGTCCATCATTTGCAGTTTTCAAATTTCGCGTGTGATTTTTCGTATGTATACACGGGACACCTTCCTCTATCCACTGCTTGGCAGGGACACTACCTTACCCCGCGTGGACCCCCCCCCCCACTGAACGCCATTGTCTCAGCAACTTACATGTTAGCAGTGACCTGGCCAGTAAAGACATGTCACACCACGGTACGAAATTCAAGGCAAGAGTGATTCCCCAATCGATGACGATGTAGAGGACAAAGATTATGTGGCACCAAAGGAAGAAATGAGCAGAAGTGATGAGGAGGTAATGTCGCGAAGGAAGGTGCGATATGTTGATGTGTTCAGTGAATGAAACACTTATATCGCCTATATTATTTTGTGAAAACCAATATATTCTTGTACTACAAATAAATTCGTACCAAATGAACAAATATCAACCTATTCTGAGTGGTTTGCAATAGTCACCATTACCATAGAAAACAATACCTGCCGCGGCTCCAGAGAACACGAACAAGGTGTGCGAAGGGTCACCTGTTTAGACCACTTCCAAGCTCAGGTGAGCACTTTTTCTCTGAAATGCCATTGCTTCTCACAAAGCGCGGAGGTGTGAGCAAAGAAAAAAAAAATCCCAAATTGGTTCGGATGGGGAGGGGGTCAGTGTTAAAAAATAGGTCGGGACGAGGCTGGTTAATCATATCTTTTTTGGCCCATGGTCCACCCTTTCACAAAATTTTATTGAAATTCATTGAGAACTTTTGGAGATAAGTGGACAAACAAACATGAAACACACAAACACAAGTGAATACATAACCTCCTCCAACTTTGCTGGCGAAGGTAAAATCTTGTTTCATAACTGAAATCATATGTCTATATTCAGAATGTAAGCTGTACAATTTTTTAAAATCTAATTATAGATTATATCTAAATGTGTTGCACACATAAATAAGGAAAATTCATGAGTTTTTGGAAGCTGTATTACCATTAGTTTCAGAGTTTTTATTTTTATTTTTTTACATGGATGGGGTAATAAAAGAGGTACAAGGTAGGGTAGTGGATGTTGGAGTGGCCCTGGTGAGAGAGGATAGTGTTTGGAAACTCCCTGTACTGTTGTTTGCACATGATACTGTGTTGTTGAGTGAAGACGAAGGGGAGCTGCAAGGCTCGGTGGATGAGTTTGGGAGAGTGTGTAAGAAACGGAATCTAAAGGTGAATGTAGGGAAGAGTAAAGTGATGGTCTTTGAGAGAGGTGAAGTCAGTGAATGTACAGCGACGTTGGATAGTGAGGAATTGGAAAATGTGACTACGTTTAAGTACTTGGGTAGTGTGATGAGTAAGGATGGAGGTTTGGAGGGTGAAGTGCTTGAAAGGGTACAGCAGGGAAGAAAGGTTGCTGGTTCGTTGAAAGCAGTGATAAGAAACAGGGAAGTGAGCATGGAAGTGAAACAGTTACATGACAGTATTGTGATACCAACTCTAACGTATGGAAGTGAAGCTTGGACATTGTTGGAAGGACACAAGTCAAGAGTGAGAGCAGTGGAAATGAGTTATTTAAGAGGAGCCTGTGGAGTCACATGGAGAGACAGGCTGACGAATGAGGATATAAAGAAGCGTTGTGGTGTGGATGTGGATGTGATAGGAAGCGTTATGAGGAACACACTGAGGTGGTTTGGCCATGTGGAGAGGATGGAGGGTGAAAGACTGACGAAGAGAGTGTATGTGAGTATAGGTGGAGAGGGGAAGAGGGAGGGGGAGGCCGAGGATGAGATGGAGGGATGGGGTGGAGAGGTATATGAGAGAGGGGGGTGTGAGTTGGGAGCAGGGCAGTGAAATGGCGGGGAACAGGGCGACTTGGAGGCGATTTGTTTGTGGCCACCCCAAATGGGATTGAGGCGTCTGGCAATAGATAGACTTTTTTTTTTTACCCCCGAGAGCAGTTATCATTTTCCCCATTCACTGAAATAGAAAAAAATCCACATATTCTTTAAAATCTCAGCACAGGCTGGCTGTATGTCATGTTTCAGGTTATTATGTACCCACTGCCATGTGATATCCAGTCTGCCCATTTGCTTTGAAACAGGATCAGTGAAGCGAAGTTAAGGCATATTGTTTTTATTTACCCTGATTGATTTATACAAGTCGGCAGAGGGAAAATAGTTTGCCTAGGCAAGGCGTAAGCAGAGAAGCAGTTCTTGAGGACAACAGGAGCCACCCCATCAAGCCCATATGCCTTGTTAGTACTGATGCCAGTGATGGCAGAAAATACATAATTTGAAGAAATTTTCATGTCAGCCATGAGGAAGTCAGATGGGGGAAGTGATAGAGGAAGATCGCCAAAATCATCTAACGTGGAATTGGAAGAGAATGAATGAAGAGTTCTGCTTCATCGGTAGAAGAAACAGCTACAGAGCCATCAGAGTGGAAAAGAGGATGGATGGATGAAGATGTAAAGTTGTAAGAAAGGTTCTTGGCAATGTACCAGAAGCTGCGAAAAGAATTCGAGTTGGAGAGTTCAGGGCATTTAGTATGTATGAAATTATTTTTAGCATAACACAGAACAGATAGCATGATTCCGGGCAGAACCATAAAATGAGATGAGATTCAGTGATCGGTTGGCTCTAATACCTCTTGTAGGTCCTCTTCTTGTTGTGGACAGCATTAGAACAAGTGTGATTTAAACTTCTTCTTTTTTTTTCAATAGTCACAGGATAACACGAATTCGACTTTTTTCAGGTTTGGAGGTACTTTGAAACTGAAGATGTTGATGAAACTTTCACTAATCTTTTCACTGTTTGAGGTACTTCATCTGCTTGAGTAACGAGTGCATTGAGTTATGAAACCACTGTTTGAAAATCTTGCTTTAGTGCTTAACTGAGGTGTATTTTCTACCCTTTTCAACACAAATTTGAATGGGGGAACTATATTTACACCTTTTTGTAGTTTCTGGCAAAGAGGTGGCCGCATTTGGCCAAAGGTATAGGAAAGCAAAAACAAAGCTGAAACATGACTTATCCAGAGTAAGCACCTGATAATCAGTTCCAGTGATATGCAGAAAGTTGTACTATGCCGTTATTCATCTTCAAACATCATACAGTAGTCCTACAAACGAAAGGGAGCCTAAAGGAAGGTGGCACTGTTATGGTTCGCCCACCCTAGCTCAGGGTATTTAAAAATAGGGTTTTCATACTAAAAAAAAGAAGAAAAAAAAAAAAAAAGCTCTTCAACATCTCTTCAGTTATGAATAATACTTAAGCTACACAAGATGAGGAGAAGGATTCGACGGACAGGAGAGGAACAAATGCTGCGAGAAGTGAATGTGAAAGTGGAGGATTAATTATCGACATTAAGAGCAGGAGAATGGAAAGGTTGCACCCCTCCTCCCTTTCCCCCATTGCACTCAAGGGGCTGACTACTCAAGGAGAGATGGACTGACTAGGCAAACCACCCACAAGAACATCCAAATATTAACGGCATTCAATATGGTCATACATTATGCACGAAAGCCATATGGGATCGGAAGAAACTCTTAAAAATTGTGCTGAAGTTTCATTGAACTTAAACTTATTACACAGAGTGACTGAGCACAGCCAGTAGAAATGCACTTGAGTTGGAAGGGTGCAGAGGAATCCCTGACTTGGTCCAGATTATAGTTAGCACGATTGCAGCCATGACTTTAAGCAACTTAGATGAGGTTCCTGTGATGGCACAAGGGAGATCTGTCTGGTGACTTTAATGTTCATTTACTATCTATCTATCTATATACCTAGGCTGCTTCCCCCAAGGAAAGGGAGGTAGCCGAGACAGGACGACTCACTCTCCATTTACTCATCCATTCAAACACATTCATTCGCATCTTAGCCCCAAAGGGGAGAACGGACAGATCCTCACCGCATCACACCGCACAAGGGTCAACTGCGCAATGCAAGCAGTGACATCCACAGCAGGGCCCGACAGCAGAACTGGTTTACCCCTGCCACATCATAACAGACCCATCCCCTTACCCGCACCTGACCTGACTAGCTGATCAGACCAAATGCGGGAGAATATCCCCTCAGGGCTGCGTCATCACTTATTCATTCACAATTTCTCTCCATTTATTTCTGTCACGCACAGCCACTCTTCCTTGCTCAACAGACATCCCTCTCGCATCCAGCGCTCTCTTCACACTGTCCATCCATCCTATTCGTGGTCTTCCTCTCAGTCTTACACCTCTCACATCAGATCTAGTTATCTTTTTCACCAATCGCTCATTATCCATTCTCTCCATATGCCCAAACCATTGCAACACCCTCTGCTCAACTCTACCAGCCATCTCCCGAACAACTCCAGTTCTCCTTCGCACTTCATCATTTCGCACTCGATCCATACGCGTCACTCCACACATACTCCTCAGACATCTCATCTCCATTACATTCAAACTTTTCCTCTCTGCTACACCCATATTCCATGTTTCAGCCCCATATAACGCAGTCGGTACCACAACACCCTCATACAGCCTTCTCTTTACATCCATTCTAAGCGAACGACATTTAAACACTTTTTTCATTCCTCCCAGCACCTTTCCTACTTCATTAATTCTAAACTTCA
Source organism: Coenobita brevimanus (assembly GCF_032717465.1). NCBI lineage: Eukaryota > Metazoa > Arthropoda > Malacostraca > Decapoda > Coenobitidae > Coenobita > Coenobita brevimanus. Next base: position 27,908,314 of record NC_136966.1, read on the forward strand.
CTTCTGCATCTATTCTTTTGTTCATTTACAAAAGTAACAAAAGAAGCCCAGTGTCTCCTCACCATGACAATGTCCAGTTATCTCGTTCTATCAAAGAGTACTGTGGGTGCCAAGGCATCATGGATGCAATGGTGGGACATCTGATAAAAATGTCGGATGAGTGAACAAGCCAGTGGTACTGAGAGCAATGACGTGAACTGGTTTGACAGACAACTGGTCAGCGAATAAGATCGCCAGCGAACCCTGAGTTCCATCATCCAGGTGTTGCTGGAGATCCATGATGGAGAGATGATGATGACCAGTTCACATCACCCATTCTAGGTTGGTAGCCAGACACATTCAGTGGCTGATACATTCGTTTTTCACAACGGAAGAGAGTCACTACCAAATACCCCCAAGTTTGTCCAGTGAGGATACCGACTGAGGCACGGAATTAATATGACTAAAAGCCATGACCAACGACACCAGGAAAATTGGTCTACTAAAGTAGTCATATGAAACGTACTGCAGATCATAACACTAGAGGATGTTAAAAGTTTTCTGTAACAGCCAGGATGGAGGGATTTGCCTTCATCTACAGCTTCCTTTCTGGTCGTTCTATATCCACTGTTGTAGACGGCCATCGTTCTTCTCCAAGATTTATCAACAGTGGTGTTCCTCAGGGCTCTGTCCTATCACTAACTAGCTTCCTTTAATTATCAACGATCTTTTGAGCTGTACTGCACATCAAACCCTATCCACTCGTACGCTGATCATTCCACCCTTCACCTTTCCATTCGGTTCCCGCAACGTCCATCCCAGCAGTTACTTCAACAAACATGGGATGAGGCAATGGCACACCTAATGTCTGACTTGGTTCATATCTCTGACTAGGGTGAAAATAATTTTGTTGTTTTTAATACATCAAAGACTCAGTTTTTGCACCTATCAACCTGACAGAATCTTCCACAGGAGTACCCATTAATGTTTAATAATATCCAGCTCAAGCCTGCAACTTCTTTGAACATGCTTGGGGTTTCATTCACTCGAGATTTATCTTGAAAAGATCATATTATATCTCTTGTAAAATCAGCTTCCAATAGATTAGGTGTGCTAAGCCGACTCCATACCTTCTTTATCACTGCACAGTTATTGACTTTATACACGGGTTTTATTCGCCTCTGTGCAGAGTACAATTCTCATGTGTGGGGAGGCTCCCCACATACAGCTCTTCTCAACAGGGTGGAGTCAAAGGCTTTTTGTCTAATTAACTCTCCTTCTCTTACTGGCTCCCTTCAACCTGTCTTTTCGCTGCACTGTTGCCTCTTTATCTCTTTTCTGTCTCTGCTTCCATGGTCACTGCTCCTCTGAACTGTCTGCTTGCATTACTCCACCTCTATGATGGGTGTGTAGCACCCGTCTAGCAACAAACTCTCATCCCTTTTCTGTCCAGCTCTCTAATGCAAGAGTAAACCGATACTCCCAGTCCTTCATTTATGCAACATGTCAACTCTGGAACTGTCTCCCTCTTCCTGTATTTCCTACTTCCTATGGTCTCCAGTCTTTCAAACGCAGTGTGTCCAGGCATCTCAAAATGAACAGATCTTGAATTTAGCTCACTGTTCTATTGTTTTTGTTTATTTTTCTTGGAAGGAATTGTTTGCTGGGTCCTAGCCTTTTGGTCCTTCTTGCATTAAAAAAAAAAAAAAAATTATGAAATATGCCTCACTCAATTAAAATGAGCATCCTGGCGTCCAGCATCAGTCCTTACCCTTGTTAAAGGGGGCCAGCCAGGGAATCCATGTTAACCATGAGACTGGTGGGAGCTCTGCCAAGATCATGCATCAAACGGAAAAGTCTAGACTGATGCTTCAGTCGGTAATACCTCTTGCCTCTGTCACGTGAAGGACATGTAAGCTCTTCTGAAAGACTCATGATGCTAAGCTAATGATGTGCAGAAGCTGATCAAGATATCCTCATTGGCTAAGGACGTTTAGATAAGGGTGTGAGAGGATTGTTGAAATGCAACACATAAAGATGCAAGTTCCTCTCCTCAGTCAAAGAGATCAACATGGAGGCACACACCATCAAACGTAAGTGGGTTCAGGCCAGGTTTTATTGAGGTGGTGGGGAGACAATAGGGGCAACTGCCCAGGGCCTCCACTAATCATGCTTGGTTTTGTAAGATGCCAGAAACGGATCCAGTGGAGGGGTGGAGTACAGTAAGCTATAACGATTTTCCCCTCAAGGTCTAAGGGGTCCATATACATTCATTATGTTTTTATAGCATTATACTTTTTTAAGTGAGTCAGATGCTGTTTGCATTGCAGCTGTAGCAGACATAGAAAAAAAATGGCGAGGCAGTGACCGAGTTTGACAAGGTGTGTGAAGAAAGGAAGTTACAGGAGAATGTGGATACATGTAGGGTGATGAGTTGCAGTAAGGAAGGAGATATGTGTAGGCTTTTTCTTTTTTTACTGCAAGGAAGAAGGAACCACAGACCAGGAGCATGCAAACTGCTCCTTCTGAGAGAAAAAAAAAAAAACAATGCAAAAGAAAGCCAAATTCAAGATCCATTCATTTTGAGATGCCTGGACACACTGCATTTGAAAGACTGGAGATCACAGGAAGTAGGAAATACAGACAGAGGGAGACAGTTCCAGAGTTGACCTGTTGCATAAATGAAAGACTGGAATTAACGGTTAACTCTTGCATTAGAGAGTTGGACGGAAAAGGGATGAGAGTTTGTTGCTAGACTGTTGCTATGCACCTGCCATAGTGTTGGAGGGATGCAAGCAGACAGTTCAGAGAAGCAGTGACCAATTAAGTAGCGACAGAAAAGAGATAAAGATGCAACAGTGCAGTGAAAAGAAAGAGGTTGAAGGAAGCCAGTAAGAGGGGGAGAGTTAATGAGATGAAAAGCCTTTGACTCCACGCTACTGAGAAGATCTGTATGTGGGGAGCCTCCCCACACATGACAGTTGTATTCACAGATGCGAATAAAATCCGTGTATATAATCAACAACTGTGCAGTGGTAAAGAAGGTACGGAGTTGGCTTAGCACACTTAAGCCCTATTCACACTATAGGGATGGTCATGCTCCAGTCATGCTACACTCTCGTTCTTACCTTTTTCATAATCCCAATGCAGTGCTTTCTTCTGGTAATCCATCTTTTCAAGAGACTCAGAGCAGCAGTACCCGTCCGTACGATGGCTGAATCAAGACTGGAGTGGAGCGAGATCGTGGCGGGTGTTCAAACTGTCGGTTCGGTCCACTCACGGTCCACTCTCCCTCCGGTCAAAATATCTTTTGAACAGATCGTGAACAGAGCGTTCCTTGACTGTTACTGCCAGTGCGAATGTTTCCACTGAAATGCATGTAACCAAACCATACGTTACTGGCAGTGTGAATGTTTCCACTGAAATGCATGTAACCAAACCATACGTGCTCCCTACGTGTCAACAAGTGGGTTGGTGGAGGATTAGTGCCCGTCCCTGTAAAACAAATTACTCTGAGTCAAATGGCCACCCCTTACGGGATTATGGCGTCTGGCAATAGATAGATAGATAGATATTTGAACGGACTGTGACTGGAGCAAGAGCGGAGCGCGACCGTCCCTGTAGTGTGAATTGGGCCTTAATCTCTTGGAAGCAGGTTTTACAAGAGATGTAGTATGATCTTTCCAAGATAAATCCCGAGAGAATGAAACCCCAAGTATGTTTAAGGATGATGCAGGATTGAGCTGGATGTTATTAAACATTAGTGGGTATTGCTGTGGAAGATTTTGTTGGGTGGTAGGTGTAAGAACTGAGTCTTTGATGCATTATAAACAAGATTACTTTTGCCCCAGTCAGAGATATGAGCCAAATCAGACATTAGGTGCACCATAGCCCCATCCCTTGTTTGTTGAAGTAACGGCTGAGATGGACGTTGCAGGAACCGAATGGAAATGTGAAGGGTTGAATCATCAGCTTATGAGTGGATAAGATTAGATGTACAGCTTAGAAGGTCACTGTTAAATAAAAGGAAGAGAGTTGGTGATAGAACAGAGTCCTGAGGAACACCACTATTGAATGATCTAGGAATAGAACGGTGGCCGTCTAACAGCTGCTACAGAACGACCAGAAAGGAAGCTACAGATGAAGGCACAGATAGAAGGATAGAAACCGTAGGAGAGTAGTCTGGAAGTTAAAGATTTATGCCAGACTCGATCAAACGCTTTTGAGATGTCAAGTGCAGTGGCAAAGTTGCCAAAGTCCTGAAAGGAGGATGACCAGGAGTCTGACAGGTAGGTGAGAAGATTTCCAGTGGAGCATCCCCGACTGTTATGTGGCTATATGAAAAAGCTGTGGAAGACTAAGAAAGTTTCAGATGTATAGGTGCGGACATGGAAATGAATGGTAGCCAGGGTACGGAGATGTTCCAAAGAGTACCAGAGGAAGTTAAGGGAATGCGGGCACGGAAGAGTACAGAAGTAGAGGCCAGTGAAAAGCACCTAAAGGTTGGAACGTTTAGTGGCACTAAAATTATGATACTGATCTGAATTTTGAACCGTAAGTGCAAGAGAAAGAAGTTTAAAGTATTGGAGACGAAGCGTTTATGAACGATATGTGGTGTAAAATGGTCTAACAAAGTATGAAATGATGGACTGAAAGATATGAGTGGTGTATGAAACATTTCTGGGAAAGACAAGAGTACTGATGACTTAAATGGGTAACATGTCATCCACTCACTATATGTAGTGCTGCCTATATATCCCTTCACCAACTCCACAGGGAGAGGGTGGGGAAGAATACTTCCCCAGTATCTCTGCTTGTTGTATGAGATGACCAAGATGAGACTTTTTGTTTCCAGTCTTTCTCTCCTTCCAGTTCTCTTCTTTTCTTCCCCTATCGGGCTGAACATTCGGTTTCATGGAAAGAACAGTTTGATATCCCACACCAATGCCACAATACACCGATTGGACGTCAAAACAGCTTCAATGTCACTACCACTTCACCGTCAAGACTTTCCCTCTCCCTTTCTGGCATTACCTTTCTCTGCCTTAGTGCCAAATGACCTTTGTTATTAGGCACTACAATATTCAGTCAATCTGCAAACAATAAATATCCATCACCTAGTCTAACACCCCCCCCCCTTTAGTTACTAATTATCATTGGCCGTGTCCTCCCTACTCCTTAGTACACCTTCAGATCGTAACACAGTGCCATATTATAATCTTTGCTACTTGGCACTTAGACTTCATTCACTCACTCACTCACTATTTCTTAGGCTTTATCATGCTTTTTCTGTGTTTCCTCTCCTCTTTTCCTATTTCTAACATCCTTCCTGTCACTTTTTATTACTCTTCTTTCCACTTCAAATGACTCTACATTGACTGACAAGCCAAATGCTTGCCTGTAACCCAGAAAACCATTTATATCGCTGGGTGGTAACCATATACCCAAATTATAGAGTGCTGTGGAGTCTGCTATGGTGCCCCCTGTGAACTGAGAGGAGACACAGTGCGGCATTCACCCTGGGACCAAACTTTCACACTTTTCCCCGCGCTTTATTGTCACGGGAAAGTGATGTCTACCACAAGGGAATATTGATTAATTGTTAGGGACAGCTTTCACTGCAGGGAACAGCCCAGCAAGGGCGGTTGCTTGCCTGCAGTTAATGGGTTTACATGGCCAGACATTCCAGAGTTACTCAGTAACAACAACAACATGCAAAAAATGGTTGATGAGTGATCCATGAAGAAGGTAGAATGTGGAAGCTGAGGGTAAAAAAAGGATGGGTAGATCACGGAAGAGGTGAAGAGGTAGGGTTAGAGAGGTCTTGTCGGGCAGGGACTAGAAGTTTCAGGGGAGTGAAGGTCACACATCGGATAGAATGAGTTGGTTCGATGTGATTTATGGTGAAGAGGTGACAGTACTTTAGTGGATTGGGTCATGAAGTGGGAAGCAGCTTGGGTACACTTGGAGGCAGGGGCCTGGGCTTAATTACCCATCCCCGCCCTGGAAAGGCTCGAGGATGGGTATTGTTTTCACTCGTTTTGTCTGTTTGTTTGTTTGTCTGTCTGTCCATCTGTTGGTCTGTCTGTTGACTTTATGCAAAAACTACTGGAGTGATTTTGATCAAAATTACAGGGATGATGAGCTATGACCTTCTGATCACCTGATTACATTTTACGCCAACCTGGGCCAAGGCCCAAGCTGTAGGCCCCCCAGACAGTAAGAAAAAATTGTTTTTTCACAGTAACTACTTTCAAAATTATCATTTTGACATGAACCAAAACCTAAAAGATGCATCTTTCAAATCTGCATCCTATAACATGCATCATTATATCAGGCAGGCCACCCCTTACCCCTAGTTAGCAGTAGGGTCAATGTCAGGTGGGTTGGGTCTAAAATTTCAGATAGGCATAAAACCGTCAATTTTCACCTAATTTACTCCAAATCTGATATATGACATCTTTGACTAGATATCCTGTTCTGTTTATACGTGAAGACTAAATTGACTGCCAGGGACGGGTTGCTGTGCCTTGGCACTGATTCTTGTTGTGGATGTTTTGCTGTGTCATTTCTATTAGAAAAGTTGTTATAGAGTTTAGATGTGGGCAAATGAGTCGCGCTCGTGAGGTCAGTCAGTCGCTCTCGTGAGGTCAGTCTGCTCAGACGTGCTAGTGACCTGATAGTGTTGTGCTAGTGTGTTTTAGTGACCCATGATAGTGTTGTGGTAGTGTGTTGTAGTGACCTGTGATAGTGCTGTGCTAGTGATCCGTGAAAGTGTTGTGCTAGTGTGTTGTATTGACCCGTGATAGTGCTGTGCTACCTTGTGTGAATTTGTGCATAATGGATTCCTCGGCAGAGAGCTGTGTCCCCACTGCAGGTATTGAAAAGGACTAACTTGAATTAAAGGGGGAACTTCTTGAACTGAAGCGGAAGGTAAAAATTCTCAGGCAGGAGAAGTCACAAATGAGGGAATTGTTGGAGGAGATGTTGGAGGAAAAAGAGAAAAAGGCTGAAGGTTGGAAACTAGTCTACAAGGGTGCAACGAAGTTCACTCTTAAGAAGCAAACGGAAGTTAAGACCACTAATGCCTTCGACGCACTATGGGACGAATGTGAAGGGAAGGCAGAGAGGGAAGTAGAGGAGAAGGACGGTGAGAGAACTTCATGTACAGGTACGTATAATCAGAACAAGAAGGGTAAGAAAAATATTGCTGTTGTTGGAGACTCCCAGGTGAGATATCTTAACAGAGCCATGTATACTCCACTCACTAAACATGTGTGTCTTCCAGGGGCCAGGGTGGCTAATGTGATAGAAAAAATTTCAAATATCGTGAAAGATAGAGGTGAAAAACCCACGGTGTGCCTCAGTGTAGGAGGCAATGATATTAGTATCCGTAAGAGTGAGGTACTGTGGCAGAGGTACAAGCTGATGTTAGAGAAGGTTAGGGAGAGCGGAGGAACTCCTGTAGTGCTTGGTGTTTTACCCAGGTGGAGGGTTGGAAGGGAGTGGTTGAGCAGGGTAATAGGGTTTAATTGCCGCCTTGAAAGGCATTGCAAAGATAATGCAATACCTTTCATAGACAACTGGGACCGGTTTTATGGACAGAATGCCTTGTATAGTTGGGATGGGACTCAGCAGGCAGGGAGTTACTGCATTAGCTGGAATGATAGATAGGGAGTTAGAGGGATTTTTTCGAGGTTGCGAAGTAGATGTACAGGAAGTTACAGCAACTACACTCAGAGATCATTATTACCATGTTTGGATAGATGCATCAAGACTTGCAAAATTAAGAACAAAAGTTCAACCATTAGTGTAGATACATCCACTCAGGCACCTCAAATTGAGCAGGAGATAATAGATGACAGAACAAGCGGTGACAGAAGGGCGAGAAGCAATAGTACAAAAAATTGTTATATTAGGAAAGTAAAGAGTTTCCCAGTTAGTAATGAAATAAAAAACAGTAAATCCCAAGGTAAAGGCATAACTACTCGTAACAATCTGAAAATGTACTACACAAACAGCCGGAGTTTACGTAATAAAATGGATGATATGAGGGCTTTAATTTGTACAGAGAAATTAGACATTGCCGTTATTAGTGAAACTTGGATAAATACAGACACTCGAGAATTTTTTGCAGAATATCAGATAAAAGACTATAATATTTTTGTGTCAAACCATCTGGGAAGAAAGGGGGGAAGGGGTAGCTTTTTATGTAAAGGATTCATTAAACTGTTACAATAAAGCAGACATTAGAGTAAATAGGGACACCAGAAGTATCTGGGTTGAAATTAGTAACAATAGGGAGAAATTAGTCTTAGGAGCAATTTACAAATCTCCAAAAATTAAGTAGAGCAGATAGTAAATACCTTTGGGAGGAAATTAGGAAAGCATCACAGTCCAGCTTAGTAATAATTGTAGGGGACCTTAATCTGCCAAGGATAGATTGGAGAAATCAGACAGGGGATGTAGAATCAGAGGAATTTCTAGAGGTAGTACAGGATAATATCATTTATCGGTATATCAGGGAGCCCACCAGAGGTAATAATATACTAGATTTGGTTTTAGCTAATAAAGAAAATATTATTAGTGATATAGAGGTTGGTGGACGACTTGGTAATAGCGATCATGAAGAAATTAAGTTCAAATTTATTTGGGATGTCTGTTCCACTGAAAATACCTCCACCGTTCCTAATTTTCATCTAGGAGATTTTGATGGCTTAAGACCTTAATTTAGAGCGGTATTCTGTAGGGAGAATAGCTATTTTAGGGAGTGGCAAGTCAGTGGGGAATCCCAGGTCATAGGTAAGGGGCAGGAAACACGTGGGAATGTGCGCCAGGTGTCTGTGGAGGGGGAGGTGGCAGATGGGAGTGTAGTCCAGGTGACGGGGATTAACTCAGCTCCAGTACCAAGCAGATGTTCGACCAGTGAGAAGTATAAGGAGGTAATAAAATACATGGAGGCCAAGATAGATATATCCCTTCAAAACAGTTTAGAACGAATAATTCAGAACCAAGATGGTTAAACAACAGATTAAAATCTCTCATAGGCCAAAGGAAAGGAATATATAGAAAAATGAAACTTGGAGAAGAACACTTACGTAACCAGTACGTGATTTTAAATAGAGAGGTAAAGAGGGAGATACAAAAAGCAAAGAGAAGTTATGAAATTAAGGTTGCTAGTGAATCAAAAGAAAACCCTAAGGGTTTTTATCAAATGTACCGTACAAAAAATAAAGATAGGATAGGACCACTCAAAACAGAATCAGGTGACATTACCAGTGAAAATAAAGAAATGTGCTCCATCCTAAATAATTATTTCATATCAGTATTCACCAAGGAAAACCTAGACCTGGTCCCTCAAGCAGCAAATATTTACGATGAGAATACGGAAAATATTCTTAGTAAAATAACCATTAGTAAGGAGGACGTATTGAAAGAAATTAATAATTTAAAACCTTAAAAATCGCCAGGTCCGGACGATATACATGCAAAAATTATAGAAGAAACAAAAGAAAAATTATGTCAGCCACTTTTAACATTATTTAATGACTCTTTAATTTCAGGAGAAGTTCCAGAGGCGTGGAAGACCGCAAACGTTGTGCTCATCTTTAAAATGGGTAATAAATCAGCTGCGTCGAATTATCCTCCGATAAGTCTAACGTCAATAGTAGGAAAAATGTTAGAGTCAGCTTTGGCAAATAAGATTAGATAACACTTGGAAAGATTTAATCTTATAAGCGAAAGTCAGCACGGATTCAGGCAAGGACGATATAGACGGCGATATCTTAAAATGGATAGAATCCTGGCTGAAAGGACGAAAGCAAAGAGTATCAATAAATGGAACTAAGTCGGACTGGGGATTAGTAACTAGCGGTGTACAACAGGATTCAGTACTCGGTCCCTTATTATTTATTATATATATAAATGATCTAGACTTGGGAGTCACTAGCAGCATCAGCAAATTTGCCGACGGTACAAAAATAGGGCGTATCATTAACTCGACTGACGATTGCCATAACTTACAAAAAGACCTCGATACGTTGTCCAAATGGTCTAAAACTTGGCAAATGGAATTTGCCTTGAAAAATGTAAAGTACTTAACGTAGGCAAGACCATTGGAGACACTAAATACAGCTTAGATAACAAAGATATTATCAAATCGGAATGCGAGAGGGATCTAGGAGTTATGGTTAGTAACGACCTTAAACCAAGGCAACAGTGTATTAATGCGAGAAATAAAGCAAATAGGGTCCTAGGATTTATTTCCAGAACCGTGAGCAATAGATCATCGAAAGTAATACTGCAACTTTATCTAGCATTAGTAAGGCCGCATTTAGACTACGCAGTACAATTTTGGTGTCCTTACTATAGAATGGATATTAATTCGTTAGAAAATGTACAGAGAAGAATGACAAACATGATATATGATGTTCGGAACCTGTCATATGAAGAAAGACTGAAAAGACTAAGTCTGCATTCGCTAAAGAGGCGTAGAGTAAGGGGACACTTAACTGAGGTGTTTAAGTGGATGAAGGGTGTAAATAAGGGAGATATTAGCAAGGTACTTAAAATGAGCATACAGGATAGAACTAGAAGTAATGGTTTCAAAATAGAAAAATTCCGTTTCAATAAGGAAATAGGTAGAAATTGGTTTGGTAACAGAGTAGTAGACGAATGGAATAAGCTACCTAGTAAAGTAGTTGCTGCCTCTTCTATTGAGAGTTTCAAGCATAGGCTAGATATGACAAATAAGGGGTGAATATAGAAAAAAGAAAATCTTATAATCAATACTAATTCATTATTTTTCCTTTTCAGGTTACACTATGATAGTCTCTATTCTCCTTTCACACTTTCCTGTAAAATTTCCACGCCAGTTTTTCTATACTGCGTGGTGTTCTTTCTGACCTTTTCCTGCCGGCATCGGCTGGAGAGTTTGGAGGGCGGGGGAGAGCCTTCTACTTTGCTATCTTTATCTCATTCTAGTAGTTCAGTTACTCTTCTAGGAGCTGCCTAGCATGGGCCAAGCGGCCTACTGCAGTTATCCTCTCTTCTTATTTTCTTTTTGTTCTTATTGTACGAGTTGAACATTTCATGCTATTTTTATTCATTACCTCGCTCGGACGGGGTCCGACGAGGTATTCTTTTTAGTCTAGTATGTGTGTGTGTGTGTGTGTGTGTGTGTGGTTTTGTTTCTTAGCATCTACTGTATACCGAAAAACGCGGAATGAAATTATATGAAACTTTCAGGATATGTGGCTGCGGATTTCCAGAGGCCTATAACCTGAAAACGCTCGAAGATAGATTAGAAAAATACAGCAACTCGTAATATGAGCTTTCATTTGGCAACAAGACCTTTGACCTTCAACTACCCTGAAAGGTCTAACTCAAGGTCACGGGTATTCAAGGGGCTATAACTCGAAACTGGTTGAAGATAGAGAGATATTTACTATTAATAACTCAGAGTCAAATGGCCACCTCATACGGGATTATGGCGTCTGGCAATAGATAGATAGATAGATAGATCAACATACAGGAAATCCCATATGGTTTTTTAATTGGAACCTTGATCATTGACTGTAAGTGACCATGAAAGGTCAAACTCAAGGTCACGGACATTCAGGGGGCTATAACTCGAATCTCGTTGAAGATAGAGATATTTACTATTACCAGGATATAGGAGGTCTCATATGAGCTTTCATTTGGCAGCATGGCCTTTACCTTGAGTGGCCTTGAAAGGTCAAATGCAAGATCACGGATTTTCAGAGGGTGCAACTTGAAAACATCTGCGCCATTACCATGAACTTTAAGTACTGACACTAATTGGTAGATATGAGTCAGTATTAAAAAGCAATAATATAACTGCTGTCGGGCGAGGTCTGTTATGCCTGGCACCACTTGTTCTTTTTGGTTAATCCCTCTCCTTTCCCTTCCTGAGTCTTGATGCTGTCCTGCAGATACGCGGAGGGAAGAGGCAATAAATATCCATGCGAGTGTGTGTGTGTGTGTGTGTGTGTGTGTGTGTGTGTGTGTGTGTGTGTGTGTGTGTGTGTATTAGGTGACCAAGGCCGATACATGCAAGCATGATGGAGCCTACAAAAACGAAACGATACACACACACACACACATACACACATATATATAAATATATATATATATATTAGCAGAGGTATCCGGTGTTGGCCAGGCCAAAAAGGCTAACACTGTAATCCTATTTGTTCTAGTTCAATCATTCTACTCCAGAAAGATTATAAGAGCTCCAGGAACTTTCTGCTTCAGTGTTTGCAGATTAACGCACAGTATTGGTAACCTCAAGTGACCTCCGACCTGTGCCCTCAAATGGTCTCGGAGGTCAACCTCACATAGCCTATGTCCGAACTGGAGGTAATGTGAGTCCCCATGCCAAAAAAATGGGCGGCTGGGTCCAGTAGTTCAAACATTTATTACCGGTGACCTCAAATGACCTCCGACCAGTGACCTCAAATGACCTCGGAGGTCAACCTCACATAGCCTATGTGCGTACTGGAAGACATGTGAGTCTTCATGCCAAAAAATAGACTGCAGGGGTACCCAGCATTGCCGTGGCCAAAAGACGAACTCTCGAATGATGACCTCAAATGTGAGAGATCTGAATTTTGATCCCCCTTAACACCATCCTTGGGTCACTCTGATTCAGAATATATATGGGTCTGCATGTCTCTGGCCCCTCGTTTGGGCGTGACTGAAGGACAAACAGGCAAACAACGTGGCGCTTATATATATATATATATATATATATATATATATATATATATATATTGTTACATAGCCTATGATTTCATCATCCTTTGTGTAATTTTAACGCACAGTATGCTGCATGTTTGATCACGAGCGTGTTCTGCCTCAGTACCCCCCTTCTACCGTTATAGTAGAGTAAGTCGTCCTTTCTGTTGTTCAGAGCGGGATTGTCAGCACTTTGTCCCCATGGCTTCATTTGCGCGTCCTTCTTACAAGTTGTATCAAGCTCTGCTGGCCCCTATATAATGAGCTCAGTCTCTGCATTATTGCCACTTAGATCTACTCCTCATTTTGTTCACATCTCTGTCCTCCCCTGTACAGTTATTGTTGTGAGTGCTCAGGAAGACTCCAGCCATCTAACTGCTGTGTAATTTGAGTATGATTGTTATTACATTTTGTTCTTGTACTGTGTACCATAAGGTGTTAATTTGTAGACCTAGTGAGGTTTTTGTGCTTAGTGTAGGGTTTTACTATCAGCCATTTTTGATAATATTTTGTATCTGTAATAATTTATCTTGCATTAACTGAGCATTACCCAGTATATTTTCATTTTAACAGGGCTGACTTAGATAAATTTACTCATGCTAATTTCGTGTTAATAGAGGCTATTGCAGTTAACCATATATTTAACCTGTTTTTTGCCATTACATTATCCTTATGAGTCCTGAATGTTTTGTTGTTAGTTTGTGCATTAAACTTTAACTTGTAATTTTATCTAACTCTTTTGTTTTGAACCTGGAACTTTACGGGACAGTAGTGATTTTTAGTGTTCTCACTTAAAGTGTACATTATCTTTCTCTGTTCCATAACATAAATTTGGCGACCTCTCATGAGGATATTCAGGATATTATCATAAGGATATTGCTTGATATTTTGTGACTGTTACTTATTCATGATGTCTACTATTACTACACTTGATGAAGCCAAAGATTTTTTGTCAAATGTGCACACAGTGTGTGATGTAGAAAACAGAACAAAGAATGAACTTAAGCTTGTTGCTCAACAATTGGGAATTGCTGTTCGCTCTCATCATTCTAAAGATCAAATTGTTGACATGATTAAAGAAAGCTTGTTTAATGTAACTCCTCCAAATGAGCGAACGCAGATTGAATTAGCTAAGTTACAGCAGCCCTGCCGGAGGCTCAGGCTAAGGAGGCGGAGTCTCGTGTTAAGGAGGCTGAATTTCAAGCAAATGCTAAGGAGGCTGAATCTCAGGCTCGGATTCAGGAGGCACAGATACAGGCACAAGTTGAACTTGCCAGGATTCAGGCAGACCATGAGTATCGCATGAAACAATGTGGAACTGGATCATCTAGCTCTGATGATTTTGATGTGGCTAAAAATGTTAAACTTGTCCCTCCTTTTAATGAATCTGATTTAACAAAGTATTTTCAGTTGTTTGAGAGGGTAGCTACAGGTTTTAATTGGCCCAAGGAGTATTGGCCAGTACTCCTTCAAACTGTTCTCACCGGTAAAGCTCAAGTAACTTATGCATCTTTGCCTCAAGATCAATCTGATAATTATGATGTAGTTAAGAGCTTGATTCTTAAGGCCTATGAGCTTGTTCCTGAAGCCTATAGAGTAAAATTTAGGACAACTTATAAGCAAGATAAGCAATCCCGTGTTGAGTATGCAAAAATCAAAGAAGATCTGTTAGAGCGGTGGTTAAATTCTAAGAATGTGGATTCTGATTTTGGTAAATTTAAGCAGATGATTTTGCTGGAGGACTTCAAGAGGTGTGTTAATAAAGATGTAAGCCTATATCTTGATGAGAGAAGAATAGATAATTTGTCTGATGCTGCAGTTTTAGCTGATGAATATGTTCTCACTCACAAGAGATATTCTAGAGAAAAAGGGAAAGATGAGAGTAAGTACGTTGCCTCTACTCAGAGTACAGGTAACAGGAAAGAGAATAAAGATTATGTTTCTCAGGAAGTAAATACCAGCTTCACCTCTAGATTTCAGAAAAGTAAATGTACTTATTGTAGTAAGCTTGGTCATACTACGGAGAAATGTTTCAGGAGACAGCGTGATGTGAACAAAAAGGAGTCTTTAAATATTCAGTCAATTGGTCTAGTGTCCACTCTTCAGAGTTCCCAGAATTCTTTAACTGAGTTAACTGAACCTGCTTTGAGGGGTAACTTAAATTCTCATGATGGAGCTCCTCTTTTGAGCAGTAACGTGGGTGACACTCTCAAGAGTTCATGTGCTAATTTCCTGTCTGATGGTTTTGTCAGACCTCTGGACAGTAATGACAGGAAATCAGTTAAAAAATATCGTGATACAGGTGCTTGCCAATCCCTTATGCTGACCAGTGTTCTAGGCTCTAATGTTAATTCCTCTGATGAAACTGTAATCTTACAAGGTGTAGGGAATAATTACTTCTCTGTCCCTCTATGCAGAGTGAATTTAGAGTCTGGTTTTGTTAATGGTTCCGTTATGGTTGGGTTGGTTGAGACACTCCCAATGTCAGGTGTAACTTTCTTACTTAGAAATGATATTGTTGGAAGTCAAGTGTGTCCAGCTCCTCAGTTGTCTAGTGAGCCAGTGGCTGCGGCCCAGGATTGTTATGTCCCTGATGTGTTCTCTGCATGTGCTGTCACTAGGGCTAAGTCTAAAGTTACTGGTGACTTAGAGGATAATGATGATGATGATGTTATCCTAGCTGACACTTTTCTTGCTAATTTGGGCCACTCACCAGATGAGGCAGTACCCCGTAGTGTTGATAATTTGTCTCATCAAGAGTTGGTTGAGTTGCAGGTTGCTGACCCTGAGTTGAAAGGTCTAGCTAACTCTGCTTGCAGTGAGGAAGAGTCAGCTGGTGCTTCTACTTGTTATTATATAAAGTCAGGAGTACTTATGAGGAAGTGGAGACCCCCAGCAGCATCAGCCGACTGTGAATGGGAGGTTGTACATCAAGTTGTCATCCCTCGTGTTTGTAGGCAGGATATCATTAGAGTGGCTCATGATTCCAGTTTGGCAGGACACCTTGGAGTGAGGAAGACTGTGGCACTCATTTTGAAACACTTCTACTGGCCAGGTATCTTCAGGGATGTTTTCTGGTATTGTAAGTCTTGTCACTCCTGTCAAGTTGTGGGGAAGTGTAATCAGACCGAAAAGGTTGCACCTCTATTTCCCATTCCTCCTTTTGAGGCGCCTTTCACCCGTGTGTTGGTGGATATTGTGGGCCCTCTTCCTAAGACTTCTTCAGGATTTTCTTATGTGTTGACCCTGATTGATATGGCTACTCGTTATCCTGAAGCCATTCCACTTAGAAATATCTCAGCAAAGAATGTGGTTAAGGAAATGCTAGGGTTCTTCACAAAGTTTGGTCTGCCCAAGGAGGTACAGTCAGATCAGGGAAGTAATTTCATGTCAAACGTTTTCAAGCAGTCTCTGAAAGAGTTGGGCATCACCCAGATCACGTCTTCAGCTTACCATCCCCAGACCCAAGGAGCGTTGGAGAGATATCATCAAACACTCAAATCGATGCTCAAGAAATACTGTTTGGAACATCAGAAAGACTGGGATAAAGGTCTTCCATTCGTTGTGTTTGCCGCAAGAGAATCTCCAAATGAATCACTGGGCTTCTCACCTTTTGAACTACTGTTTGGCCATGAAGTAAGAGGACCCCTTAAGTTACTCAGGGAATGCTGGCTGTCGGAGGAAGATGACGTCAACCTGCTGGAGTATGTGATGAAGTTCAAAGAACGGCTGTCCACTGCTTTACAGCTGGCGAGAGAGAATTTAGGAGCTGCTCAGGAGAAGATGAAGACTTGGTATGATAAGAAGTCCAGGTTACGCCACTTTCAGCCAGGAGATCAGATTTTGATTCTGCTACCAGTGCATGGGCAACCTCTTCAAGCCAAGTTTAGTGGTCCTTATTTCGTGGAGAAGAAACTCAGTGATGTCAACTATGTCATCGCCACACCAGATCGTAGAAAGAACAAGCAAGTATGTCACATCAACATGCTAAAGTTATATCACAGGCGGGACGAAAATAATCCAGTCTGCACTGTAGCTGTTCCACCCGAGTCTGCAAGTGAAGCTCTTCCATGCAGTATGAGCCTGAGTGATAGTTTGGGGAAGAATCCTGATATCATGAATGATCTCCAGACTAAGCTTTCTCATCTACCTCCCGAGGAAAGGCAAGAGTTTTCGGCATTACTGCAGGAGTACCCGCAAGTGTTCCGTGCCACTCCAGGAAGAACCACTGTGTTGATGCATGATGTCGATGTTGGAGACGCAAAGCCAATTAAATTGCCTCCTTACTGTGTGAACCCAGTGAAAGTTCCTCTCATCCAGAAGGAGCTTGGCTACCTGTTGGACCACAAGATGATTGAGCCCTGTCAGAGCGAGTGGAGTTCTCCTGTCACTTTGGTCCCTAAGCCAGGTGGGTCACAGCGGCTTTGCATTGACTACAGACGTGTTAATCAGATAACCAAAACAGACACTTACCCTCACCCTCATGTGGAAGATTGCATAGACAAGATCGGAAAGGCTAGGTACATAAGTAAGTTTGATTTGTTAAAGGGATACTGGCAAGTACCTATGACTGAACGTGCTAGGGAGATCTCATGTTTTGTAACACTAGGAAAGACTTTTGCATGTTCCGTAATGCCATATGGTATGAAGAATGCACCAGCCACTTTTCAGAAGCTCATGAATGTTGTAACAGAGGGTTTGGCAGGGTGTGTTGTTTATATTGATGATGTATTAATCTTCAGCGACAACTGGAAAGATCACCTATGCCATGTCAGTAAATTTCTTGAGCGTTTGGTTCATGCTAATCTTGTAGCTAATTTATCAAAGTGTGAGTTTGGTCAAGCTAAAGTTCAGTACCTCGGGTACGTAATTGGTGATGGACATGTTGCACCAGCAGCAGCTAAGGTTCAGGTTATAAGTGATCTTCCCAGACCTAAAAGTAGGAAAGAGCTACAAAGATTTTTGGGAATGGTAGGTTATTACCGGAGATTTGTTCTTAACTTTTCTATTCTTGTATCACCACTTACAGACCTACTGAAAAAGGGAGTTAAATTTGTCTGGACCGATAACTGTGAATCCTCTTTCAACAAACTTAAAGCTATTCTATTAAGTCAGCCAGTGCTCGCTACTCCAAGTTTTGCTAAGCCTTTTAAGATGGCTGCTGATGCAAGTGATACAGGAGCTGGGGCTGTTTTGCTGCAAGAGGATGATCAGGGTATTGAACACCCTGTATCTTATTACAGTAAGAAGTTCACTCCACCTCAAAAGAACTACTCAACTATTGAGAAAGAGCTTTTGGCCTTGATTTTGGGTTTACAGCATTTTTCATTTTATTTGTGTTCTGGTTTTGACCCCATAGTCATTTATACCGATCATAACCCACTGAAATTCCTTAGTAAGTTTAAAGATAAAAATCAGAGATTGACAAGATGGAGTCTACTTCTTCAGGAGTATTCATTAGACATACAACATGTCAAGGGGAAAGAAAATGTTATTGCAGATTGCTTATCTAGACTTTAGACAGATTGTTTTAGAGTAATAAGAAATTTCCTTTGTAAATTTATTTTTCTTTGTGGGGAGGTGTTACATAGCCTATGATTTCATCATCCTTTGTGTAATTTTAACGCACAGTATGCTGCATGTTTGATCACGAGCGTGTTCTGCGTCAGTACCCCCCTTCTACCGTTATAGTAGAGTAAGTCGTCCTTTCTGTTGTTCAGAGCGGGATTGTCAGCTCTTTGTCCCCTATGGCTTCATTTGCGCGTCCTTCTTACAAGTTGTATCAAGCTCTGCTGGCCCCTATATAATGAGCTCAGTCTCTGCATTATTGCCACTTAGATCTACTCCTCATTTTGTTCACATCTCTGTCCTCCCCTGTACAGTTATTGTTGTGAGTGCTCAGGAAGTCTCCAGCCATCTAACTGCTGTGTAATTTGAGTATGATTGTTATTACATTTTGTTCTTGTACTGTGTACCATAAGGTGTTAATTTGTAGGCCTAGTGAGGTTTTTGTGCTTAGTGTAGGGTTTTACTATCAGCCATTTTTGATAATATTTTGTATCTGTAATAATTTATCTTGCATTAACTGAGCATTACCCATTATATTTTCATTTTAACAGGGCTGACTTAGATAAATTTACTCATGCTAATTTCGTGTTAATAGAGGCTATTGCAGTTAACCATATATTTAACCTGTTTTTTGCCATTACATTATCCTTATGAGTCCTGAATGTTTTGTTGTTAGTTTGTGCATTAAACTTTAACTTGTAATTTTATCTAACTCTTTTATTTTGAACCTGGAACTTTACGGGACAGTAGTGATTTTTAGTATTCTCACTTAAAGTGTACATTATATTTCTCTGTTCCGTAACAATATATATATATATATATATATATATATATATATATATATATATATATATATATATATATATATATATATATGTGTGTGTGTGTGTGTGTGTGTGTGTGTGTGTGTGTGTGTGTGTGTGTGTGTGTGTGTGTGTGTGTGTGTGTGTATTTATCGTATTGCACAAGGTTCATCAAGGACGTGCCATGGACACTAGTCATACAATCAGCATTTGTGTTTGCACTGTAGGCTACTTGTTAAGTTACAGATGTCTCTGCTAGGGATGGGAGGAATCCATGCATTACTGGTACCGTTTAATTACTTAAACTCAGAAGTAAAATTAACAACCTTGATTACATTGTTAAGATGTTAACCACATAATGACTTTTTTCGTTACACACTGGAACCATTTCTTTACTTTTTTCACTTAGGAGAGTGTATATTATTTTAATTTTATTGCTTCAACACCTTTCTTGTTTTTCGTTTGCCTTTGCAGGCCAGCCCTGTGTTAGCTGTAGTTGTAGAGCATTCAGCTCGCCTCTCAGTGCTGCCTGCTTTAACTTTCTCTTAATTGCTTTTAATAACTTTTTGAGGATGTCACACTAACTCATGAAACATCCCACAGCTGTAACTTCAACATGAAGGATAATGTGTAGGCTACTGTGGTTATTGTAAGACTTTTGTTATAAATTTGTCTCCTTTGAGTGCATCTGTATCAGTACAAGTTATAATATAGGCTATGTAAAATAATGTTGCTCTTGCAGTGTACTGACAATAATGTATTGTACTTAATGTCATACTATAAATCCAAAGTAAAACTCTCTACATGAAATTTCAGCACTTCATACGAGTGACATAAGGAAAAAAGAATGATGTAGTACCTTGTGGTTTTTTAAAACAGATCTTAAATGGAAGCTGGCAGAGTCCTCCAGTGTATGTTGGTTCAGGACCTCCACAGCACTAAGTCCGTATGTTGTTTGGTCAACAACCTGCAGGTTCCAGGAATCTCATTTGGGTTGGTCAGTATGGGGTTACCAGGAGTACCTTGTCCAAGTACTCACAAGGCACTGACAGATGCACAGGTGAAACTTCAATGTGAGTGGGGGGAAGCAGGTAGCTGTAGGCCTAGTTTTCCATTCTACTTTGAAGGTGGTGGATCTGTCAATGTCAGCTCATTTATGCTGGCTCAGGAACACTGGGAGCCTAACTATCACTGCTAGGGCGAAAAGTTCAGGAGGAGACCTCACTGACCTTCCACAGGCTGAAAGATCCTTAGATACAGAATCCATTCCATGGAAGATTCTTTGAAATGCAACTGTTTGCCAGCCAAACTGTTCTCCAGGTCCAGGATGTGTCACATGGTGAGGTGTATGTGGTGGCTTACATCTTCATAGAAGAATCTGTATGAGTCTGCAGCATATCCGATCAAGACATCCCCTGACGGACGTAGAAGAACCCAGTAGCCGAGTTGATACTTTCAAGCAGACCGTTGGAATTCTGTAGGAAAGAAGAGTCACTGATGAATTAGTGGAATGTAAAAGTTACCAAGACTAGAAATGGGAGGATGTGGAATGAAGGGGGAAGGAGGGAAGGAAATAAAGTAGGTCCTACTCAGATTCAACTGAACGCACCACCAACAACAATGTTGCTGAACCCCCAACCTTTTTCTCCACCACATAATCTAAGGCAGAAAAGGAGTGCAGAAGGATGGTGAAGGAAAGGGGGGCAAGGCAGGAGAAGAAATAAAGACAATGGGAGAAAAAAGGCAGCTTCATTAGCCCAAAGGGAAAGACACAAGTGAGAGTCATTTCCACCTGCCTCATGATCTACCAATTCTATGAACATGTATCTCGCCCACCCTCTTGCCAAAGTAACTTAACGGAAAAAATGTAATGTCTTTAGACGTGACATAGACGTCAATAGCACGACAGTCACCGAAAAACGGGGAATCATTGTCGCCTGAGTGGCAAGGTGAGAATCATTATAGTGATGGGATAGCAGAGCCCCCCAGCACCACAAAGGAATAGAGAGACAGATGTACAGTCGCCCAAAGAAGTGTTGACCCTATTCCCAGTGCCTTTCCCTCAGAAAGTGGCATCTGACAACTGCAATGATTTAGTTTATTTCCTCTATTGCACACGGGGAATAACAGTATTTAAGTAATGTGTACATCTCGCATTACAGGAAAACAAACCTCAGTATACTAAAGTTGAGGCTCTAGACGTACAAAAGAATATGAAACGCACAGCCTATCACTCAATGGTTTCTGGGTTAAAATGAGGAGAAACTCTCTTAATGCTTGTTGTACATCCTAAAACAACGATATCGAACTGAGGGAGAAATGTCTATAGCTAAACGTAATGTCCAAATCACGAGCGTTATCAAATCACGAAAATGAACATTCAAAAGTATATTTTAATCCACATTTAAATCTCTATGCAGGATGATATTCAGGAGGGAAAACAATGTCACAAGTGGAAAACCGTGAACGATGTCAGCAAACAGTGGAGTAATAAAAGGCAACAACGAAGGCTATATACTGACTTTAGTGAGAAAGTGAAATAATTGAAGAACAACTTTACTCTTTTACCTCTTTGGCCCAGATTTTGCACCTTATCTCACATAGTCCAGTGGAGGCAAAAGACAATACCACAGCTCCACAGAATTTCCATAGCACTTCTTTCTGACTGGGATCATAGTTTAATATATTCATATTTTTTACAACTCGGCATTGAAGATGGAAAATGGCAATTTTATACCAAGTAAGAATAAAAATGGTAATCATTTTCATTGACGAACTTTCAACATGTAAAAGAATGTATACGGAAGTCTCATGGAAGAAGATGGGAAAGGTAGTGGTCAAAAAGCAAGAGTGACAATGAAGAGAACTAAATATGAATAAGTTGGTGAAAGAAAATGTGGGGAGGGAAGGAAGCGCGACAATGAAGGACGGAGAGATACACTTCCTCTCATTGCGTGTCATGACTGAAGTACAGGTTAACCACTCCAAAAACTGACAATTCCCAAGATAAATTTCTAAATATATTCAAGACTGACCTAAAAACCCAAGACTTATACATATTAAGAAACAATATTTCAATCTTTTTCTTCGGTAGATAAGATCTTACCTTTAAATGTCACTGTAGAAATATTAGAGTAGGTGTATAATTAGCTTTGCTATCACTGGCAACCTCGACGTCTGAATGCAGTACTGCTACCCCTTTCCTCTTGCGTTCATTTTCTTGGTCATCATACCTTTGGTGGCGCGCCCATTTTTTTGACGTCTCTGATGGGTGAGGATATGGGCTGCAACTGATGGCAAGGTACTTCCTGACGTGCAGTTACTTGTTCCGCAAGCAGACAATTTGAAGAGGTGGACACACACTGAGTCTATTTGTCTGTTTCGTTTTAATTACATTCAACTGAGAAAAGACCCTCTCCACACTCGCACATGAATGAGGAAGAGCTAACAAACTGCACATAAAATAAGACTAAAGTTGAGTTCATTGTTGCCATCCTTAACAGTTCTTAAATAAAACTAGAAAGATGCTGCCACGTCATTTATGTTTTTTAGAGATTCCTTGGCATACAGCAACGCCCCCCATTGGTCCTGTAAACATCCAACTCTTCATCTTTCACAAGTGTTGGAAAATAGAATGCCAATTTTACAACAGAATCTGAGCTGCTCTGAACGAAGATTCTTTTGGGTCAGTAATTCTAAGCACTGAGAGAACACTCTCGTGATCACAAGGGAACCTTTTCTTCATCTGTGAACACAGTTCTACTAAGTGTGCCCGGCAGTAGAGCTGGAACCAATGTGTAGGTCCAAAAAGAAAGAAAGAAAAAAGATAAGTTTGCATTTCTTTTACTATATTGTGTAATGTCACAAAAGGTATTAAAATTAAAGATCGTCAAAATATCCCAAGATTAGATATATTTTTGTAACAATAAACCAAGACCCCAAGATCTTTGGAAAAATGCCAAGGAGTGGTCACCCTGCTGACGTAATTCCTTGGGCCGCTTGGGCGCGACTGGAAACGTGCCAGATATCGCTTACTGTTTAATTATTGCTAATAATCTATTATACTGAAGACGAAGCTTAAGATATATTTTCACACGATCATCTTTCTTTTATTTTTTCAATACCATAAATTAACTTTAGAGGGCAGGCAAACTATGGAAATCATTAAAGAAAGGTTGCCAGATCCAGAGAGTTCAGCAAAGGGAGCACACGAATGAGAATATAGCACAGTTAACTGCTTGTCCCCAGGACAGATTTTCAAGTGTTTATACTGGAGGGCAGATACGTAAGTTTCCAGTCCATTTTGTGCTTTGCTACTCATTCGACCTAGTGTAGGCTCGTAGTAGCCAGAAACTAGCAGATGATGTAATATTAGCTCTGGCTCTTTCTTCTTTTAATTGGAAGAATGCTTTATACATCAAATATACACTACTAAGGGAACATATAAAATATCATCTATCGGGAGCAAGAAAAAAATATGAAAGTACGTGGTGCTGGGATAAGCTTTTTCTGTTAAGTTTGTAAGAACAGTTACCCTAAGGCGTTAACCAGTTAAATCAAATGATGCAATTTCCATTTATTAGGCTGCTGAAGATGATTTTATTCAACATAGGAAGTGTTCCTGCATGCGAAACGGTTAATCCCTCCAATCGAATGATGCTTATCATACCCAATACCTACTACCTCCAGGCACTTTTATTCACCATAAACTTTCCTCTCCGAACTGGATGGGTTAGAAATAGCCCTCATTAACTCTTGGAGGCCAAAAGTCTCCTCATGAACTGAACGGAATAGTCTGAATTTACAGGTAAAGAATAAATAAACAGGATTAAAGGAAATAATATGCATCCATTTTCTCTTCAGTGAGTATGCCGGAAGCCGAAAAACTTTACTAGGAAATAACAAGAGGAAATAAAAAAAAATAAAAGACATTCAGACTGAAGGAGCAAGAGGGTGTATCAAGGTCAGTCAATAGTGTCGTTACTTCAAATGTTCAATATCGGAGTTTTTTAATAACACATTGCTTGTCCCACAATTAAATAATTATCCACTTAGCCCGCATGTCCCAATAATTCACATTCATCTGAACATCGTAAGTAACTTGAACCCCTATTTAACGATTTTTAATAAACGAGAGGAAGGAAAAAATATTTGGTATCAAAATACATATGTATATTTTGTTCGGCAGATTCATTACTAGTGGATTTTAGCGAGAAAGCAGTGGAATCATTCCACAGCCCTCTGGGCATCATCAGTCTGAGTAAGGCTTTATTACTGTTTCAGCAGTGAAGGTTTACACGTACGGATTTGGGCTGGCTTGGCTTGGGGGGAGGGGGGTGCTTCCACCCCTTCCTCATTTTCACAGATCAGTGGTATTCATAGTAAAGGCACAATGTTATTTAGCAGAATATATGCAACAAGTATCTTATTGCGATTGCAGATCCATAATGATATTATTGTACTCCCATGATTAGGCAATAAAAAAAATATGTAATATGATTTAATTTTTTGACGGATTGGATGTTTGCTACGAATCATTCTTCCCCCCCTCCCATTTTCCAGAGTGTTGGATCTGGCCATGATTTGTGACCATTCAGTGCACTAAAGTGTCCACTGAGTGTAAATATTAGGAAAAGTACTGTGAGAGACAGGGTTATTAAAAAGATATCTATTATAACTGTTAAATTCACATAAGTTTTCACAGAACATTAACAGAGATAGGGGAAAAGAAAGTACAGATGTCTTCCATTCATTAAAAGTCTGTAACAGTTGCTCTTGAACTGCTGGAGGCTGAGGTTGGGAAGGAACTAATCTAGGGAAGTGATTTCCAAGGAGAAACCGTTCACGGAATAAGTGAATTCCGATAGGTGGAAGTTCTGCAATATGGCAGTGTGGTGTCAAATCACGAGTGCTACCAGGTGCCAGTGTAGCACGGGAGAAAGCATAGAGGGGTGTCACAATGGATGCTACATGATCTGAGCATTTGCCATACAAGTATCTCTAAAATAATGAAAAGAAGGCAACGTTCCATCGTATTTGTAGGGGAAGTAGTCAATATGTAATCAAAGGGTTAGGGCCTTGTTCTGAATTTGTGCAGTTGTTTTAGTGTACTTTCCCCACATCCACTTCACAAGGAAGAGGATTGTCTGAGCTGTGTCATGAACGCAACATTATTAACGAGAGAAAGAAAGTAACTGATTATCAGTGGATTATACCTCGGGCCTCATTTCATCTGTTCAGAACCTAACATTACCCATACAATCCATCAGTCATCCGGACATCACGGAGAAACCTTTCCAGTAATCCTTGATATTTCTAAAGCTTTTGACAGAGTGCGACGGCATATCTTTTGTCTCAATGATCTCTTCATTTCTCAGCAACAGAACAAGTGGTGCCAAGCACAAGAAACCTAGCCCAGAAGCAGTTATTTTATTTTCACCCGTTTTCATGTTACAGCCCTCTGATAATCCGTGGTCTTGCGTTTGACCTTTCAAGATCATTCAAGTTCAAAGGTCATGATGCCAAATGAAAGTTCCTATGAGACTTCCTATATCTTGATGACAGTAATTATCTTCAACCATTTTCAAGTTATAGCCCCATGAATATCCGCGACCTTGAGTTTGACCTCTCAAGGTCACTTAGGGTCAAAGGTCATGGTACGAATTAAAAACAAATATGGGCCTTTCTATATGTCGATAATAGTAAATATCAATCTTCACCCAGTTTCGAGATGTAGCCCCCTGAATAACCAGAATACTGAGCTTGACCTTTCAGAGTCACTTAAGGTCAAAGGTCATGGTACCAATTAAAAGCCCATCTGGGACTTCCTATATGCTGATAATAGTATATGTCTATCTGCATCCAGGTTCGAGTTATGGTCCCCTGAATATCCGTGATCTTGAGTTGACCTTTCAGGGTCATTCAGGGTCAAAGGTTTTCGTGGCGAATGAAAGTCCATATTGGAGTTATTTGATGCTAATGACAGTAAATATCTCCAACTACAACTACTTTCATGTTATAGCCCTCTGGAAATCCGTGACCCTGATTTTGACCTTTCCGGGTCACTCGATTTCTTTCAAAATTTAATCGCTTTCTTTAGGGACCACTGCCCACATATCCTAAAATTTTCATGTAATTTCATTCAGCCGTTTTTCCGTAATGTTAATAACAAACAAATAAAGAAACAAAGAAACTCTACCAAAAACAATTCCTCGCCGGACTCGTCCTGGCGAGGTAAAGATATGTGTAAAGGTTAATTATGTATATTCCAATTTCCACTCAGTTAATACCGGTGAGCCACAAGGATAGCCTAATTCTTGGCCCCAACCTGATTCGTCATTTATATTAACGATTTCTCTGTCACCTATAATCCCATTCAGTCATATACAGATGACTCTACCTTTAAAAGTTACACATAAGCACCCATTCACAAGCTCGATATCTCTTTAACTCCCAAATAAACACAAGAATCCCCATAAATTAACACTCACCTAAGATCACTGAATGCGGATAAAAGAACGTTGTCTAAGTTACTGTAATGTTAGGAAAACCTAATATATCCAGTTTACTAACAGACAGATATTACTATCGGATTATTTGTAGCCAGACGTCATGAATCAGTTAAGGCTGGCCGTTTGTCTTTGAGTTAATTGTTTTACGGGGAGGGTCACTAACACTCCACCAACCCACTTGCTGATACGCAGGGAACACGTACGGATTAGTTATATGATTATCACTCAGCTTTGTAAAATGTTTTCTGGCTTACGAGAAACAATTACTGTAGGCTCGTCACTCAATGTAAAGCCATCTGAAAAGAAGAGATGAATAATAAGAAATGACAGGAAAGATAGGAGAAATAAAGAGAGATGGGCAGACATAGAAAAAGAATGATAAAGGTAAAGAAAGAAATAGGCAGCACAACACTGAGTGGATGATGGTCACTAAATACCTTCAATGCAACCAATATTCGTGTTTCTAAAACTATTGAACTTCTCGGTATTATGCTTAACAACACTCTCAGTTGGACCTCTCACGTTTAAGTACTTGCTAAAATCGCCTCAAAGAAACTTGTTTTTTTGTACAGAATCGGCAGCGTCTTCACTGCCGACTAGTAATTAAGTACTAATTTACAAGAGTCATGATCAGTCTCAGATGGAATTTTACATATGATATGACAAAAAATATTAAATTATAAAACCAGACCATGATGATGGCATAATGAAAATGAAGGAAAAGCATTCGGGAGCTGAATGCTAATCACCTGCCAAGATATACTGTTGGCCAAATTCCCAGCGCATCTACCCCGGAGGGCTCCTAGGGGTGATTTCCCCTGGGATGTGGCGGGAGGGGGCAGCCCCCCGGGAGGAGTCAGGGAGAGGTGCCCCCTCAGGAGAGGGCAGAGGGTGGAGCACCCCCCGAGGGGGGCCATTGGGTGCGACCCCTGTAAGGGGAGGCTGGGGGGCGGCGGCTCCCCCGGGTGAGGCTGCTGGAAGATTTTGGCCATATCTTGATACCCTGAAGGTTTCCTATTTATAGCTCAAGCCGTGCATGAGATATAATGGTGCTAAAGGCGGGTGACAATAACTAGTTGACTTTTAGCTGCCATTTTGGTGACCTTGACCTTGACTCCGACTGCCATTTTCGAACTCGTCAAAGATTGTTGATAGCTCAAGTCGTTCATGAGATACAATGGGAACACACACACACACACACACACACACACACACACACACACACACACACACACACACACACACACACACACACACACACACACACACACACACACACACACACACAGATGCGGGAAAAAACATTGTCGCTCCGCCTGGTGGGCGATAATAAAATGCATGTGAAGGAAGTTGAAGAGAAAATGGGTGAAACTGAGATGAATTTTTATTCCCGACTAGTTTTGCCAGTGGTTTCTTCAGCGGGTACTAAGAAGCTCACGGACTTACTGAACTTATATAAAGCAAAGGTGAATCGTGCTTTGCTGACTGCTGGTCGATACCGCCACGTGTCAGGATCTGGTGAACTCTACCTAGGTCTTTCATGTCCTCTACAGTACACGTGACTCTCAGGTGAACTGCTGTCCCAGACTACATTATGTCCCCGGTCCTTTGTTTGGTGTTTTTGTTGGTTGCAATATTTGAGTACAAGGCTTAAATTATTTTTATGTAGTTTAGCACTGTGGTAGTGTTCCACCTCTTTCATCTGTGAGTTTTACTATCACACTATTGAGACGGTGGTGTCTCACATCAGTTCTGTGTTCTAATAAACTCAGTTCAAGGCATCTGTTTGTCTGCTCGTAGTAACAGCGATCACATGCACTGCCCGAGATAATGTACACTATGCAGTTTCCTTTCGTTATACTGTGTTTTTTTTTTGTTTTTTTTTTTCACCTTTCACCTCGTCTTACTCGCCGTCCGTGGCATAGACCAAGATCAAGAGAATGGCACTGACGATGTATCCTGTGTGGAGAAGTGTTCTACGTAGGTGAATGACAAGATCTGATTGCGGGACTTCTAGATACTTGGTATATTCCTATCACTTTCTATACTCTGCATTATGGACATTGCCATTCCTTTCAATTTCACCTTAAGTCCCTTGGGATATCGCAATTTTGTGAAAGTGTCAGTTGTGTGCCGAATTTCTTAGTCTTGGAATTCTTGGATGCATATGCTTAATGCTAGCAGAGAAAATCCTGTCATTACACATGATTCTGTTCTCTCGCGTGTGCACTTAAGTAATGAATAAACTCGTTTTTGTTAGTAGGTTTTCGGTACACTTTGTACCTAACCTTGTGTCCCGCCATCATTTTTTTTTCTTTATTGTGAACTGTATTTCCTGATGAACTTTATTCAGTTTCTCTAACTTTACATTTGTGTTATAGTTTACCATAACAAGAACATCATCTACCTATCTGAACCACTCGGAATTGTTACTTATGATCAGTTTGTACCGTTCGTCTTCCAGCATTTTCACGAACTTTAACGCACTGCACTTAATGAGGATCCCACGGCAAGTCCTTCATGGTGCCGGTATTCACATTGGCTGAAGGACAAGGCACTGGTCTTAACACACATAGATACCAGTTTGGCGTAGTTTCTCTATGTATGTAAAAATGTCAACAGAAGCCTGTGGTTGTTGCTGGAATACAATACCAGGGTTTTCCCGCCTAAAAAAGGCACTAAAATTAAAATTTGTGTATGACGCTTTAATGTTTACATCTTCATTTTTATGCCTATACAAGCAGGTGTACCCAGTATTGGCCAGAGAAGAAATTTAAATGCTCATGCCTCCTCCTTGTGAGACACGACCCTGGGTGCCATATTACCCACAAGGTCAATGTTCCCTTTTGGTAATCCCATGGACATATTTCATCACAATCTTCGCACCAAACCATCCCATTCACCCACCCTTGCCCACCCATCCTGCCCACCCATTCATATATATATATATATATATATATATATATATATATATATATATATATATATATATATATATATATATATATATATATTGCCAGACGCCATAATCCCGTAAAGGATGGCTTTGAGTTATTTGTTTTACGGGAAGGGACAGTAGCCCTCCACCAACTCACTTGCTGACACGTAGGGAGCACGTATGGTCTGGCTATATGGTTACCACCCAGCTGCTGTAAATGGTTTCTTGGGTTACAGGAAACCATTTGGCTTGTCACTCAATGTAAAGCCACCTGTAAAGGAAAGAAAACCAATAAGAAGTGACAGGAACGATGGGAGAAATAGGAAGAGAAGTGGGTAGGCATAGAAAAAGAATGATACAGGGTAAGGAAGAAGTAAATAGCACTAACTCAAGTGAGTGGATGTTGATCGCTGCCACCTACCACTAAATATATATATATATATATATATATATATATATATATATATATATATATATATATATATATATATATATATATATATATATATATATATATATATATATATATATCTATAAGCCTCTGTGGTAAAGTGTGCTTTTTCGGACACTGAAGAACGAGGGTTCGCGCCCCACCAGGGTAATAAACTTTGGGAGAGTTCTTCTGGCCACGTACTGCTTGGCGGACATAAGGGGTGCTGTGGTTGAATCAGTGTCGTATACTATAAAGTATGCTTGCACCCAGTCGCCTTGAGCGGGCCGATTACACTTGGTTCACAGATTATACACACATCCAAAGCCACTCCAACACTACAATAATTACACTTACAAACACTTTTCACCTTATATACAATCTCTTACCAGACAGCCTAAGCCACTTGGTAGAGATACATTAGCTGTATCGTCCCCACTTCGGTCGGGATAGGCCGGTCCTGCAGTGGACACTCAAATGGTTAATGAGATGATTAATATATATATATATATATATATATATATATATATATATATATATATATATATATATATATATATATATATATATATATATATATATATATATATATATATATATATATATATATATATATATATATATATATATATATATATATATACAATCGGCTTTATTTCGTACCTCCCGATACATACTGGTAAAAAAAAACAACAACAAAAAAAAACTAATACATTTCATCATTATAATGGCAGCAGCAGTACAGCAGCAGCAGCTGCAGCACCGTATAAGGAGCAGCAGTACTTATACTGTATATACAAAAGACAGTAATTATGCACACTACATAATAGGTGATGTACTTTACAAATATATATAAATGAAAGAAATCACATTAAAAGTAAGGATAAAGACTTGAGGACATCATAGTGCACATATACACTATTATCATATTAGAAAAATAATAGCATCAGTCAGTTATAAAAATAATGTCCAATGTAAAAAATAAAAGTTATCGTTATTACAATTAAAAAGAAGTATCGGTGAAATATAAAAGCTAGCATCGACACAAAAATTAAAAGGTCTAAATAAAATATAACGGCTAGCATCCATAAAAAAAAGGTCCAGATAAATATACAAGCTAGCAACCATAAAAAATAAAAACGTCCAAATAAGATATAAAAGCTAGCAGTCATAAAAAATAAAATGGTCCAAATAAAATACAAAGGCTAGCAGCCACACAAAACCCACAATTAGAGGTCCAAATAAAATATAAAGGCTAGAAGCCATAAAATATAAAATGGTCCAAGTAAAATATAAAAGCTAGGATCCATAAAAAATAAAAAGGTCCAAAAAAATATAAAGGCTAGCAGCCATAAAAAATAAAAAGGTCCAATTAAACTATAAATGCAAGCACCAGTAAAAACATAAAAACTTCCTGGGTAAAATATGAAATCTAGTAGCCATAAAATATACAGTACAAGGAGCGCGCCTGTCCTCATGCCTTTGTACCCATTCAAGCCTTGATCTTAAAATATCTAGCTCTTCATGAATTGGACTGAGATATATATATATATATATATATATATATATATATATATATATATATATATATATATATATATATATATATATATATATATATATATATATATATATATATATTAAAAGTGATTAATCAGGTACTGCATAAAAAACCCTCCTTAAAATAAGAAATATTGTTTTTAATGACAGGGTGTCGTGATTTTAGCAATCTTTTACAATATCTCGCTTGTACCAAGGCAGTGTGGTGCTTTAATTGCAGCTGAGCACACCGAGATGCGGTGACGTGCCAACTGGCAAAATTGGGACCATTACTGATATATATATATATATATATATATATATATATATATATATATATATATATATATATATATATATATATATATATATATATATATATATATATATATTCTGCATGGAGAATAAGTAAGCATGCATGCGAATAAGTACCAGCCAGGTTCAGATGCAAGTTAATAAGAAGGAGGTACTAAGAAACATTCTATACCTTCGTGATTATTGTATTATATGCTCTCCACTTTCACGCTTATGCTCCGAAGACTCACTAACGTAAATCAAATAACACTGTGTTAGTTGAAATAACAAAGTATTTTCCCAACCGCGAGAGGTTAATTGCAGCAGCATTATAACTTAGACTCCTATGACAAACTCTCAGCTGATTACGATCATCAGGCTCATTGGATGGAATAGAATACTAGAGTTTTATCGTCCATGATATAATCAGCTTAGCCTAAGACTGTCATATGTTTATCTTCATTGTTGAAATTAACACTACAGCTTGGTGTAGTTACAAGAACCGTTGAGGATAGTAGGAAGAGTTGTAGAAATTTTGTTATTTTGCCAATGAATAACTGGAATTAACAAGACAAGGCCAAAAATTTCCTCCAGTTTAAAAAGAATGGTTACTAAGTTATGAACATGAACAGAAAAGTAAACAACAGGGAAAAGGGTCATATTTCAGGAGAGGGAGGCAAACGGAACTCTCTAGATTTACGCAGCATGCAAAAGCCTGATGTCATTAAAAAGACACTTGTATGATCGAATCGTTGAGTCTGTGTTTTAAATATCCGTTTCTGGATCCAAACTATGCAGTTTTAAGTAGGAAAGGTGGTTGTGATAATGATGATGGTGATAATAATGATGATGATGATGATGATAATAATGATGATGATGATGATAATGATGATGATATAAGCAAATAATATCTTGGAGATATTACTAGCAGAACAAATAATGGTATTTCTCCTTGGCAAAACGAAGTCGACTTTGGTAAGAGAAATGAAATAAAAAGGAAGTGAAAGTACTAACGAGGATTAAATGGGTTATTGTTAAAGATCTTGCTTCCTCGTTCTGCCATGAAATGAAAAGTAACTTACCTGGGATGTCATCACAGCTTCTGCTTTAACCCGAGGACGTTATTTTTCCCCTACCATTAAAATATTTCAGTTACTATATGATAGGTATTCCTAGCTCAAACGGTAAGATAGACCTGGATACCCTGTTAAGTTGAATACAATAGTCTGGTGGCAGCAGCAAAGTAAGAAGTACGTTCTCGAGCTAAAGAGGTTAAACGTCCTCCCCTCATGGTGCCCCTAACCTTCCTTCATTTGGCAGGTCTGGTTGCCTGATCAACGACTATTACTTTACCCATTACCTGACCTAATGGAGGTGATAGCGATGTGGGCGATGGCCGTTGTTCCTGGCGATTGCGTTAATAGCAGATCTGCACGCTAATTACCTCACGTTTACCCAATTCTACGTCAGTTTGTGGGGATTCGGTAGCATGTAATTTGGGTTTACTCGTAAGTACTATGACCCTGTTTAGATTTCAGGGATATGTATTCGATCAGTAAAATCAACAAATCTCTTATGTGCCTCATAATCATGAATTTTAAACAGTGACGCCAAACTTGCAACTACTCTAATCGAGCAAATTTCAATGTATACACCAAAATATATTTGTAAGAAATATGTATGTATGTATGTATGAATATACAGAATGTACATATGTATGAATGTGTGTATGTATGTATTTACAGAATGTATATATGTATTTACGCACGTGCGTATGCGTGTATGTATGCATGTACAGTACGTGTGTATGAATTGTACATCAACAAAGTGTCACAATTTTATCCATTCTTTTGTTCATCAGATTTAGCAGATGTACTGTGTTTGGGTATAGGAAGAATTAACTAAATTTCTGTACAGCTCATTCATACATCAAAGTTCATCTTTTAAGACCAAAGCTAAGGTTGCTGCGTTATCTCTGGTATAACTGGTCCCGTGTGGATCAAAAGTTACAGTTAGAGTGTGTAATAATAGCAGCAGGTGACTTGATTTTGGTGAACTGTATATTGATCAAACGCCAAGTTCAGGAGTGGAGGTCAAAGTTCAGGCATGGCGCTACGGAGCGCACAGAAAAAGTCTACTACTTGATTTTTGCTTTATACCAGTCATTACAAGTTTACTCCTCTGTCCCGGTTAACATCTTCTGATTTTATTCAGCTGAGTGGGTCATACAAGCCTAAGTATGCCTACTGATACCATCCTTGTCAGCGAATGCTATGATACATAATTAATTACCAGCAAGATGAAACAAAAACATTCGGGGGTCGAATGCTAATCGCCCACCAAAATATGTTGTCGGCTAAGGTACAAGCTACCTACAAACCAAACCTGAAGACGAGATATTTTGGTAACACACACACACACACACACACACACACACACACACACACACACACACACACACACACACACACACACACATTTCACTTCGCCTTGCGATAGGCAAGAAATAAAATTTCTCAAACATTTACGGACTTCAATCAACGCATTTCACAAAATACCAATCTACTGTATATAACAAAAAATGTATATGGCGGCTGGCATTCAGTCGTCCTTGCGCAAATCCTCACCAAAAGTAATAGGTTACTCTACATCCACATAGCTGCTTTTGCCTGAAGGGTTTGTGAAAATTCGTCCACATCTTTTTGAGATATTTTGGCAGCACACACACACACACACACACACACACACACACACACACACACACACACACACACACACACACACATACTGATAAAAACTATATCGTCATTCCTTGTTAAAGGCAGGCAATAGAAGTGCCTTAAACAAGAGGGGACACTCAGAGAGAAATATTTGACTTTGCCCTGTGACCTTGACCACTGATCAGTAACTCTCAAAATCGAATTAATAAACCCTTGACCCTTTCACGAAGTTTGCTTCAAATAAGATCCAAACTGTCTGAGCTGACTTTGCCCACGAACCCACACTTTGACAGTTGCCTGCAAACTTGTTCTCAAAATTGATTTTTTTTTTCTCCCATGTTTAAATATTAGTCCCTCCAGAAAACTTTACCTACAGCGTACAATAAATGTTTAAGTTGGCCTTGCTATGTGCTATTGACTTCTGAGCTATCCTTCTAAAAAGAAAAAAATATATATATAGCTTAGCCTCATGGGTGATCCCCAACTCATCCACCCACTTTGATCCAGATAAGAAGAAGAAGAAGAAGAAGAAAAAAAAAAAAAAACATTGTTAACACAAACACGCGGGTTGATCTTTGATTCTGACTCATGAATTTGCTTCTTGATTGTCCTCAAAACAGAACTCCATTCTTGCCTGAACATCAAGTATATATATATATATATATATATATATATATATATATATATATATATATATATATATATATATATATTACTCTGTCCTGAAACCTTGAAGTTTGAAGTTTCTTTGTGACCTTGACGCTCGCCTGACTATCCCTAAAAGTTTGGTCAAAACAGGATAAAAATTGCTTACACTGACCTTGCTACTTGACATTGGTCTTTGACCTACTGACCTACTGTCCCTAAGAACAGGGGGTGTACTTGGCACACAATCAACCCTTCCACCAAGTTCTGTTAAAATCAGATCAAAACTTAATTGTTTTGTTACACACACACACACACACACACACACACACACACACACACACTGTTCCAACTTGGACCTTGCCTTGCGTCCATAACTTTTGTGTGACTGTTCTTAAAACTGAATCACTTCATTTATACGTTACCCTCAACCCTCTTCCCAAGTTTGATCTAACCTACATTTAAACTGTTTCAGAAGATTTTCCTAAGTAAACTTTTGACCTAGACCTGTGACCACGACCTCTGGCCTATTGTCTACTCAAAACAGATAATTATACTTGTGGGTTGCTCTTAACTTTATTACTAAGTTTGATTAAAACCGTATTATATAATGATTATCACACACACACACACACACACACACACACACACACACACACACACTACTACTCAGAACATAACAATATATATATATATTATTCCGCGATCGCAGGTGTATGAATCCTGATTATCACATTTTTTGTCGAGTGCTGCAATAAACGAACTTAACTTTCCTTTTATCTTCATAAAGCACTGGAATATCCTAATACCTTTCACATTTGTAATTACCAGCACATTTAACCAATAGATGAACTGTCGGTAACAAACCACCCTTTTTTTAACGATGACTCTGCAGTTTATCTGAAAATTGAAAGAACATAGTTCACTTGCCGCTGTCAGGCGTGTACCAGCCTGTCGCTGCTGTACCTACGTCCTCAGTCTAGGTCAGGCTTGTACGACTCGCTCACATTAAATAACATCGTCCAACTTTAGCTGCAGAAGAAGATTAGATTTAACGTGATAATGAAAGGAATGACGGTAACAGCATTATCACTCAGACTCCTATGATTCACTCTCAGTTGACTAAATCACATGGCGTTAGCCAGAAATGAATGCTTGAACTGTCTCGACCATGAGTGGGTTCATAGTAACAGCACTGACACTCGCGCATAATGAATCACTCATCTGTATAAAATCGTTTAGCATTGGCTGGAAGAGAATCATAGATTGTCTTGACCATGTATGGGTTATTGGACTCAGCATTAACAATCTTATGATCCTATTACTTACTGCATTAAATGGACCAAAACAGTACAGCTTTTAGCACAAAATACAGTTAAAGCTTAAAGTAGTAAATATTTCATGTTCCTTTGACTCTCCCAGCTTAATACAACCATGTTTGCTGTATGTGAAAACGAATACTTCAGTAGACCTTTTCCTCACTTTGAGAGAGTTGCTTGAGTATGGCAAAGAACTGTTTTTGTTCTACCCTACTTCAGCAATAAAGATTATTATTTGAGAAAAACGGAAAGCAATCTGCAAAAGACATAATGGTCGTTTCGTAGCTGTCTCTTACAGCAAATGCTATTGCTGATGTTTCTGTGGGTAGAAAACAAGGATATTATAGCAAGAAAGCTCCTCCCCAGCCACCAGCCCTCCTGCTAAAGTCGGCTGGAAAAAGTGAAGAGAACCACCTTTCAAGATGAAAAATAAATGGAAAAGTCATAAGAATTATTAAAATGAAAAACTGTATTTAGCACAAACTTCTTTTGCAAGGGTGGAGTAAAGTTATTTTTGCAACTATTTCTCTGTTTCTGCACATTTTCATGGTATTACCTCCGCCAACGAAGTTGAGGAGTAGACTGTAGCATCAGTCGAGCAGGGCAGTACTCCCAAGGTGGATGGAAAGCTGATGACAGGGAGAGCTGGAGCTCCCGTTTCATCAGCCCTCGGGACTAGTTCCTGACCATGCCCCTTTGTTGAACTTTTTCAGTGTTTCAGTAACACAGAGAGTAGGGTAGCATTCTCTCCAATCCAAGTTTCTCTAACTGTCTACACCAGTCTACGTGCATAGTACACACTACACTTACTTTTCAAAAAAAAAAAAAAAAAAAAAAAAAGGAAAATGGCACACCCATACCATGCCTTGGGGTGGGGGACCATAAATGCCCAAACCATCCGCCCCTCTCCCGGTGACGACTCTTCGGGCTGCCTGGATCCACTGTCTGACTCATTCCTTCTTCATTTCTGCAACGTTTGCGGCCTTTCTTCTAATTTCTCTCTGTTGAACACCACCTCTCTTCCTCTAAACCTCACCTTCTCTTCCTTATCGAGACTCAGCTGTCTGAGGCAACTGACAGCAAACCCTTTTCTGTATCCTCCTACTTTCTCTATACTTATTTCAAAGCCAAAGGTATGTTGTGTATATGTACGCAACGACCTATCTTGCTCTCATGTTCCTAAACTTGATTCTTTTGAATTCTCTACTCTTTGGCTTCGGCTCTCCTGCCAGTCTCTGACTAAATACATCTGAGCTGGTTACGTATTTCCTAATTCTACTGTCAAAAATTCGTCGAATATCTTACTTCTATGATGGAACACATTCTATCCATTTCTCCCTTCTCCGAAATCTCCATTCTAGGAGATTTCAATGTGTTCACCACCACCGGCTCTCCTCTCCTTTCACTGATCCACCTGGTGAACAAGCCTAAATCTTTTCTATGGTTAATGACCTAGAGCAGCTTGTACAGCACCCTACCCATATCCCTGACCGCCTTGGAGAGAACTTCAACATACATAAGTTCTTCCTCACAACTAATCTTTCTGCTTACACTGTTAATCTTTTCTCTCCATTGGGCTCCTCCGACCATAACCTTATTAACTTAACCTGTCCTATTGCTCCGGTACGGCCTATGGACCCTCCAAAGAAACGTCGTCTGTGGCACTTTGGAGCTGCGGATTGGGAGGGCCTCAGGCAGTACTTCTCTGATTTTCCCTGGATGATTATTGCTTCCATGGCAGGGAGACATCTGAGTGTGCCTTGCGCATTACGGAGGTTATTCTCTCGGGCATAGAAGCATAAATTCCTTTCTTATATCCTTTGACTAATGCAAGAAAGCCTTGGTTTAATCACGCTTGTTCTAAAGCTGTCCGCAAAAGGGAGAGGGCCTATAAAAGGTGACGGAGCCAACCCACCCCTGAATCACATCTTTTTTATGTTTCTGCCCAGAATCATGCTAAGTCTATTCTTCACTTTGCTAAAAATAATTTCGTCCGTTGTAAATGCTTTCAACTCTCCAACTCGAATTCTTCCCGCTCCTTCTGGCACCTTGCCAAAAACCTTTCTAACAACTTTACCTCATCATCCTTCCCTCCTCTTTTCTACTCTGATGGCGCTGTAGCTATTTCTTCTACTGATAAAGCAGATCTCTTCACTCAGACTTTCTCCTCCAATTCCACCTTAGACGATTCCGGTGCTGTTCCTCCATCACTTCCCCCCTCTGACTTCCTCATGGCTGACATTAAAATTTCTTCAGCTGATGTATTTTCTACCATAACTGACCTCAGTACTAACAAGGCATATGGGCCTGATGGAGTCCCTCCTATTGTCCTCAAGAACTGTGTTTCTGTAATTACACCCTGCCTAGGTAAACACTTTCGCCTTCGTCTTTCAACTTGTACCTTTCCTTCTTGCTGGAAGCTTGCTGTCATTCAGCCAGTCCCAAAGAAGGGTGACCATTCCCAACGCTCTAACTATCGTCGAATTGCATTAACATCCTGTGTCTCAAAGGTTTTCGAGCCTATTCTTAACAGAAAAATTTTGAAGCATCTCTCCTATCACAACCTTCTTTCTGATCGTCAGTATGGGTTCCGTCAGGGATGCTTCACTGCCGATCTTCTCACCTACCTTTCAGACTCGTGGTCATCCTCCATTCAGGACTTTAGCAAAAGCTGTGCCATTGCACTTGACATCTCAAAGGCTTTCGATCGAGTCTGGCATAAATCTTTAATATCTAAACTGCCCATTTACGGTTTCTATCCTTCTACCTGTGCCTTCATCTATAGCTTCCTTTCCGATTGTTCTATAGCTGCTGATGTAGACGGCCATCGTTTTTCTCGTAGATCTATCAACAGTGGTGTTCCTCAGGGCTCTGTCCTATCACCAACTCTTCCTTTTATCAATGAACTTCTAAGCTGTACATCTAATCCTATCCACTCGTACGCTGATGATTCCACCCTTCACTTTTCCATTCAGTTTCTGCAAGATCGATCTCAGCAGTTACTTCAACAAACAAGGGATGAGGCTATGGCACGCCTAATGTCTGACTTGAATCGTATCTCTGACTGGGGTAAAAATAATCTTGTTGGTTTGAAGGAATGAAAGACTCAGTTTTTACACCTATCAACCCATCAAAATCTTCCACAGGAGTACCCACTAATGTTTAATGATATTCAGCTCAATCCTACATCATTCTTGAACATGCTCGGGGTTTCATTCACTCAGGACTCATCTTGGAAAGAACATATTGCATCTCTTGCAAAATCTGATTTTACCCCTGCACAATTGTTGACTTTATTCACGGGTTTTATTCGCCACTGTTTAGAGTACAACTCTCATGTGTGGAGAGGCTCGCCACATACAGCTGTTCTGAACACGGTGGAGTCAAAGGCTATTCGTCTCATCAACTCTCTTCCTCTTTCTTGCTCCCTTCAACTTCTGTCTCTTCACCGTACTGTTGCCTCTTTGTCTCTTTTCTATCGCTACTTCAATGGTCGCTGCTCCTCTGCATTGTCTGTTTGCATCCCGGCACCTCTACGACGGGCACGTAGCACCCGTCTAGCAACAAGCTCTCATCCCTTTTCTGTCCAACTCTCTAATGCAAGAGTTAACCGTTACTCCCAGTCCTTCATTTATGCAACAGATCTAATCTGGTACTGTCTCCCTCTGTCTGTATTTCCTTCTTCCTATGATCTCCAGT
Organism: Coenobita brevimanus; assembly: GCF_032717465.1. Taxonomy (NCBI): domain Eukaryota; kingdom Metazoa; phylum Arthropoda; class Malacostraca; order Decapoda; family Coenobitidae; genus Coenobita; species Coenobita brevimanus. Next base: position 27,948,518 of record NC_136966.1, read on the forward strand.
CTTTCAAATGCAGTGTGTCCAGACATCTCGAAATGAATGGATCATGAATTTGGCTCCCTTTTGTATTGTTTTCTTTTTCTTTTTTTCTTGGAAGGAACGTTTTGTGGGCTCAACCTTTGGTTGTTTCTTCCTTGAAAAAAAAAAAAAAGTATTAACATACGTTTGTCTGTTTGTCCACACGATGTCTCCAAAATTTCTCATTGAATTTCAATGAAATTTTGTGGAAGGGTGGGCCATGGGCCAAAAATAATTAAATTTAATTATTAATCCGGATCCGGATCCTACCTGTCCCACACAATATCTCCTAACGTTCTCAAAGAACTAAAAAAAATAATAATAATAACAATGTGGAAGAGTGGGCCATGGGTCAAGGAACTATTGATCACATATTGGGGCCGATCCCGATCTTATGTATTTCACACTATCTCCATGGATCCGAATCCGGATCCGGATCCGGATCCTTTTTAATGGCAATGGCATTGGATGAGGTATGCGCTCTCTGTATACTTTCTAGTTCACCTATGAATTTGCTTAGATGGTGATTCGAAGTTCAGTGGTCATCCAAGCAACTTTCAGATGTTTTATCTGTATCACAGGCTACAACATTCACAAACATTTCTTACATTCAGTATATTATTATCTCCGCCAAGGAGGTTGTTTCTCCCGACATTGACTTGTTCATCTGTTTGTCTGTTAGCAGAATTACTCAAAAAGATATATCCGGATTTTGCTGATAGCTTTTGAAGGGGTAGGGTAGAAGCCCAAAGAACAAACTATTAGATTTGGGTGGTGATCCGAATCATCATCCGGATACAGGAATTTATTGTTTGTTTGTCCAGATGATATGTACATAAGTTCTCTATGTATTTCAATGAAATTTTGCGGAATGATAGGCCATGGCCAAGAAAGGATTGATTAAATTTCGGGGGTAACCCCCATATATATATATATATATATATATATATATATATATATATATATATATATATATATATATATATATATACACACTTTATATTTTGAAAATTGAAAGAACATATTCATCACCTTACTACTGTTCTTTTCACAAAATTTAACATTCTACCCCTGGTATTCAGAAAACCGATCATGAAATGTCCTACTTCTGTCTCACCTGAGTTTCTCTTGTATATTTGGAAGTAAAGTCTTTCGCTGCGAATGTATAATGGATGTTGTGCTTATTCAGTGCTGCCTCTACATCATACCTTTTCTTGTACTTCTTCCTTCTCATCAGCTGATTTTGGTACAAAGCCTAGGATTAACTTTGTCTTGTATCTCTTGTTCAGTTTAATTATTAGGCATGACTCACTTTCATATATACAAAAAAATAAAAACCTTCCCCTTTGCAACTTAGGTATGTGTTGGCCAGAAATCCCAGTCCATGCTCTTGCTTATCTCTTTTGCCTCTGTAGGACAGTATGTCGTCATCAGCCAATGCTATGAATGCCTCGCCTGGATTCTTTTACCCCCACTCAGGCCTGTGATATCTCAAATCACATCCCTCATTTCTTCTAGAAGAAAATCTAAGCTTGTTTCACATGCAAGACTTCGGAAGTTGTAATCCTCAAGATTCGATTTCCAAAATGATTACCTTTCCGCCCCTAGTGAATCTTAGTAATTCTTTCATTCGAGCGGGTCTGACACTGCCAAGGCCAACTACTCCATTGCTGTTTGTAGTAGGAGCAATGACTTTGTAGAAATTTTCATGGTGGCTTCGATGGGAGATTTGAGCCGGTACCTTGCAATGCTGGCTTTCGCAATTGCTGCAACAAGAACACTTTTTGAGGGATCCCCATCAGCAAACTGGTTTAGTATGTTTACATCTGACTAGCATGGCTCCACTGATCACTGGGATGCACAAGCTTCTTTGCTACTTGAGGGCAGCGTTCCTTCGATGTTGCCTTTTGCATAGGTGAACTACTATAACTAATTTTAAATCCTCTGAAATTCTGCCTTCCTCCCAAGTCAGTCTGCACATCTTACATATCTTTCCAATCACTCCGCGACTCGTCCTTGTTTCAACATTTCACCACACACACCATTGAATTCCGGGAGTTTCCTCCATGGTTTCTTCGTTGTGATCACATCCCTTCATGCCTATTTTCTTTTAAACTCTACTTGCAATACTCATGTTCTCTATATTTAAAGGTGCTTAAAACATCCCTTCCATGTTCTCACCGTCTCTGTCTTCAGGAAAAATACATGACTGATGAGGATGAAACAGTGTGGTGGGGGTCAGGGTCAACATTTTTATTTGTTCTATTTTCGAGGATGTTCCCTTCCTGCTGTCAGCTGCGCCATTTCTTTCCTCTTCCCAATCACCTTAATGGCTTGCTCCCTCAGTCACATATCCTCTTCGCCCCCTCCCCCTCCCTCTCTCTCTCTCTCTCTCTCTCTCTCTCTCTCTCTCTCTCTCTCTCTCTCTCTCTCATGTCCATTTCACTTCCCTCACTCCATCTTCTGTACGAGAGTTCTAATAAGAATAAAATTAGAAGGTGGCACTTAAGAGATTAATGGGTACAGTTCGAAATTTTTTAATGTGCTAGGTGTCATTAGCCCTTACAGTCCACAAACCTATTAATGTATTTCATTCTTGGCAGCACCAGGCGGTTACGGTACTGGTATGCCCATCCATGGAAGCACGTATGATAGTGAGGGTAATGAAGGCAACATCTAACCCTATAGCTTCGAATAATATTTTGAGTCGAAAGCAGTCTTTTATTGATAACAAGAATATAAAACACAGTATCAAACTGAAGGGGTTAAAGAATATAATCGTCCCGTAATACAGAAAAGATATAAGAGTATGTACTGAATAAAAAGTCATCGTTTTGGGTAAGAAAAAAAAAAATCTTAACATTTTTCTTTCTTCTCTGTAAAAGACACTTTTTAGAAATATGTTTCTTGTACTGTAAGTCATCTCGCCATTGTCTCGTTAAATCTCTCACTCACTTGGAAATCTGTGTATCGTAGTGTCCCATAATTTTCTAGATTTTACTACTCCTTTAGTCAACACGATCACCATCACTGTTTTCGTCGTAGTCATTATCGTCATTGTCATACGGTAATGATATTTATCATCATCATCACCGTCATCATTAGTATTACTCTCATCACCCTTATCATCCCGATCAGTACCCTTGTAGCCATCATCATCATTATCATCACCTACTTGGAATGGGGTCTGCGTGTCCAGAAACAGAAACAATAAAATACGAAAGTAGGAGAAACGTTTCACCAGAACACTCAACGGCAATTAGCCACACCCATATTCATTTATCTTGCCAGTTTCATACGAGATCGTATTGTTGTTGTATATGAAAACAGCCTTTGGATAGTAGCAACAAGGAAGTGAACAACAGGCTTTCAAGAAGACGAAGTCTTCACAAGACCTGACTCCAAAGTACTACTTCAATATGCCTCAAATTATAAGTTGCCGCCAAAGCACTAGTTGTGTGAAGCCTTTTGGATATTAATAAAATGTTCTCTCACACATCCAACACTTAGTTCCGTCCAACATTCACAATGTCTCCAGCATTACCAATCTCTCTCTCTCTCTCTCTCTCTCTCTCTCTCTCTCTCTCTCTCTCTCTCTCTCTCTACCGCTTCGCTACAATATCAGATTAAGTATTTCATAGTTGGTAATTCATTCGATCTATACTAAACTGAATAAAAGACTCTAAAGACAGAAAGACCATGCTTGAAAAGGGGATATCGTAGTGATGTGGTTAAACTTTCCTCTCCTACTTACTCGCACATTATTCCTCCCCATCTCTCTCTCTCTCTCTCTCTCTCTCTCTCTCTCTCTCTCTCTCTCTCTCTCTCTCTCTCTCTCTCTCTCTCTCTCTCTCTCTCTCATAACCATAACTTTCCCTCTCATACCCTCTTCTCTCACTCGTAAGTTCACCTGTTTAAGGTACGTGTAAATTTTCCCCAAACAGCAGCTTATATCGTTCGTATATTCACGTATATTGCACACTCTTAGGGCATTGTTCTTAAAGCTTTAAAGATGAACGGGAAAATATACTTATAATTCTCAACGACTATTTCTTAGTAAGTGACAAAGACACTAGCTTCTTTAGGTGAATGCATTCTGTAACTCGAGATGCATATTAGCCACATTTAGTAACAACATTCGCGTCATAACTGCCTATCAGATTACCCGGTGATTGCCTTCCCCTTCACGATTTAATTTTTATGGATATGACTATAAGCCTATCATCAACACTCGTACTGCACACTATTATATTCAATTTTAGTACCATGTTTTATGGTATAATCGCTGACTTCCCTCCTACTCTTATTCGCAGGCTCATCCTTGTTGCCCACGAATGAAAAAGTTTCCGAAATCTCCTGTGCACAGTTCTATTAACAACCATATTACCATTTCGTACTATCCATTTTCATCCATGTCTTGGTCTTCCGAATCGTTCATTAACTTTTCTTATTAGTGTCGTATATTTTGCTGTTACTACCTCATTCTTTCACTTTTCAATTTATCTCCTGTAGCTGTTAATAAACTTGCCTGTTGCCTTTCCTTTGCACATATCTACTGTATATTCAAGCTTCTTCCCTTTTTCATACGAACGGTATATAGCCTACAAACGGTATATTCACGCTACTGTCCTTCTCTCAGTTGCTTATTCATCCATTTTCATCTTTTCAAATATTTTTTTCTCATCTCCTGATGTTCTCACTCGTTGAGTCACCTTCCTTACCTTCTCGTACGCCCGCCACTCACACCTAAGCGGCACATCCGTATATTCAGCTCTTTCCTCTCCTTCACACACTCCTGAGTCCACCTCTCTCCCGCACTCCTTCTCCCACGTAATTTGGTCTCTCAAATCACCTGTTCAGTCCACTCACGCTTCTCCTCACTCAAGCACTTTCCTCCTCACTCAGTGCCACTTCAGGTACCCTTCAGGGTCTAGCTTCATCCCAAATTTTTCTGCTTTGTCTTTATTCCTTTTTCATCCTTCCCTTTTCGTCCTCCCGTCTCACCCTGTTCGTTTATACTTTTCTCTCTCTTTTTTTTTTTTCATTTTCCATTATACTCACTATCTTTCTGCCTCCGTTTACCCTGTTTTCTTTGATTCTGTTTTATTTTCTTCTAATTAGTTTCTCTTTTCTTGTCCTATCCTCTTCTCGGTTCCTTGATTTTCCTCATTTTTCCTCTTCCATATCTTCCCTTCTTATCCCGCCTCTTTTTTCTTTCTTTTCTACCTTTGTCCTATGTTCTTCCTTTTCCTCTTCCTGCTTTTTCACACACTCTGTCTTTCTCCATTCATAAATTTCCTATCCATCATTTACCAATCAAGGCAGAACTGTTAAAAAACCATGCGCACTTTTCCATTGTGCTTTCTTTCATTATCAAATTTTCTTTTCTTCCAATACTTTAATCTTTCTTTCCCATCCTCATCATCTACCCTTCCCTTCCTTCACACACACACACACACACACACACACACACACACACACACACACACACACACACACACACACACACACACACACGCACACACACACGCACACACACACGCACACACACAAGCACACACACACACACACACACACACCTTATTCGTCTCTCTCTCCCCAGTATGGTAATAATTTTGGTTTGTCCTGTATTACTAGGTATCTTCTCCACCTCTCCATGTATTCCACCGTTTTTCATTATTTTTCACATTTTTAGATGAAGTAGAATTTTTAGGACCAGTAATATGCAATTGTTTCCAGTGTGAGATAGTGTTGAAAGTTTTTTTCCGGCATGTGATACATTCATTCAATAAATTTTATCAAATGAAAACTCATCTATAAAGGCATAGAAACCTCTTGGAATCTCGAGTTTTTCAAGGGAGTCTCCAGCTCTAATCCTTGATCGCCTTAATTACGAAATCAAATTAAAGATATGCCGTCACAACACTGTTCACAAAGAGTACTGGTTTTCATACCCAGTTTAGACCCTGTATCACTCACTCAGGCCCAAACACTTAAATGATATTCCTAAAGCCCCAGGTCCCTCAGGCTTAAACATCTATTTAGTAGTTAAATGTTGGACGGTGGAAAGCTTCACTTAAGGTGCATGAGACGGTTTGAAATACATCTCTCTCTCTCTCTCTCTCTCTCTCTCTCTCTCTCTCGTATCTATATATCTCGAGATATATGTATGTATCTATATATCTATATCTATCTGTCTATCTTGTATCTATAGCCATCCACCCATCCATCATCCATTCTTATGCTGCCCTATGAGGAGCGTAGGAGCCCGGGGCTAGGCAAGTTGATCTTGACATTTTAAATGAGTGACCAGCCTCACACATCCTTGAGTGGCATTAAGTAACCATTAAACCCCAACCAACCCCTTGGATATAAACCTGCACCGGCTCAATCCGACTTGAGCGCCTTAATTACTCACTAAACCACTGGGCGCCATAATTTGGTTATGTGTTTACACCCCAGCGGAGTAAATGGTTTCCTGGTGTACAGGAAACCATTTGGCTTGTCACTCAGTGTAGAGTCACCATTAGGCAGAAGGAAGAGGAAAGAATGAAGGAAAGAAAGACAGAGGAGGGATTGTAAAGTCACCCGTAGGCAGAAGGAAGAGGAAAGAATGAGGGAAAGACAGACAGAAGAAGGAAGGAAGAGAGGAAATGGCAGACAACCAAAACAGCATTACATCCAGTGAGAGGGTGGTGAGCTCCCCCACCTACCACCAAGCACCTATATTATATATATATATATATATATATATATATATATATAGAGAGAGAGAGAGAGAGAGAGAGAGAGAGAGAGAGATATATATATATATATATATATATATATATATATATATATATATATATATATATATATATATGCAAGGAAGAAGGAACCAAAGGCCATAAGCCCGCAGTAACAGTTCCCTCCAAGAGGAAAACAAAATACAACAGAGAGCCAAATTCAAGATCCGATCATTTTGAGATGCCTAGACACACTGCTTTTGAAAGACTGGAGATCATAGGCAGCAGGAAATACAGACAGAGGGAGACAGTTCCAGAGCTGACCTGTTGCATAAATGAAAGACAGGGAGTAACGGTTAACTCTTGCATTAGAGAGTTGGACAGAAAAGTGGTGAGAGTTTGCTGCCAGACGGGTGCTACGCGCCCGTCGTAGAGGTGGAGGAATGCAAGCAGACAATTCAGAGGAGCAGTGACCATTAAAGTAGCGATAGAAAAGAGATAAAGATGCAACAGTGCGGCGAAGAGACAGAGGTTGAAGGGAGTCAGTAAGAGGAGGAGAGTTAATGAGTCAAAAAGCCTTTGACTCCACCCCATTAAGAAGAGCTGTATGTGGGGAGCCTCCCCACACATGAGAGTTGTACTCCACACAGGGGCGGATAAAACCCCTATATAGAGTCAACAATTGTGCAGAGGTAAAGAAAGAGCGGAGTCGGCTTAACACATCCAATCTCTTGGAAGCAGATTTTACAAGAGATGTAACATGATCTTTCCAAGATAAGTCCCGAGTAAATGAAACCCCAAGCATGTTCAAGGATGATGCAGGATTAAGCTGAATATTATTAAACAGTAGTGGGTATACCTGTGGAAGATTTTGTCGGGTTGATAGGTGTAAGAACTGAGTTTTAGATGCATTAAAAACACCATATTATTTTTACCCCAATCAGAGATACGAGCCAAGTCAGACATTAGGTGTGCCATAGCCTCATCCCTTGTTTGTTGAAGTAACTGTTGAGATGGGCGTTGCGGGAACCGAATGGAAAGGTGAAGGGTGGAGTCATCAGCGAATGAGTGGATAGGGTTAGATGTACAGCTTAGAAGATCATTGATGAATAAAAGGAAGAGAGTTAGTGATAGGACAGAGCCCTGAGGAACACCACTGTTGATAGATCTAGGAGAAGAACGATGGCCGTCTACAACAGTGGCTATAGAACGACCAGAAAGGAAGCTAGCGATGAAGGCACAGATAGAAGGATAGAAACCGTAGGAGGGCAGTTTGGAAATTAAAGATTTATGCCAGACTCGATCGAAAGCCTTTGAGATGTCAAGTACAATGGCAAAGCTTTCGCCACAGCCCGAAAGGAGGATGACCAGGAGTCTGCAAGGTAGGTGAGAAGATCGCCAGTGGAGCGTCCCTGACGGAACCCGTACTGATGATCAGAAAGAAGGTTGTGATAGGAATTGACTCGAAAACTTTTGAAATACAGGACGTTAAAGCAATTGAACGATAGTTGGAGGGTTGGGAGTGGTCACCCTTCTTTGGGACTGGCTGAATGAGAGCAAACTTCCAGCAAGAAGGAATGGTACAAGTTGACAGACAAAGGCGAAAGAGTTTGCCTAGGCAGGGCGTAAGCTCAGAAGCACAGTTCTTGAGAACTACAGGAGGGACCCCATCAGGCCCATATGCCTTGTTAATACCAAGGCCAGTGATGGCAGAAAATACATGAGCTGAAGAAATTTTAATGTCAGCCATGAGGAAGTCAGAGGGGGGAAGTGATGGATGAACAGCACCGGAATCGTCTAAGGTGGAATTGGAGGAGAAAGTCTGTGCAAAGAGATCTGCTTTATCAGTAGAAGAAATAGCTATAGAACCACCAAAGTAGAAAAGAGGAGGGAAGGATGAAGAGGTAAAGTTGTTAGAAAGGTTTCTGGCAAGGTGCCAGAAGGAGCGGGAAGAATTTGAGTTGGAGAGTTGAGAGCATTTAGTACGGATGAAATTATTTTTAGCAAAGCGAAGAACAGACTTAGCACGATTCCGGGCAGAAACGTAAAGATGATGGGATTCAGAGGTGGGTTGGCTCCGGTACCTTTTGTAGGCCCTCTCCTTGTTGCAGACAGCATTAGAACAAGCATGATTAAACCAAGGCTTTCTTGCGTTAGTCAAAGGATATGAGAAAAGAATGTATGCTTCCATGCCCGAGAGAATAACCTTCGTAATGCGCAAGGCACACTCAGATGGCTCACGGCCATGGAAGCAATAATCATTCAAGGGAAAATCAAAGAAGTACTGCCTGAGGGCCTCCCAGTCCGCAGCTCCAAAATGCCACAGACGTCGTTTCCTTGGAGGGTCCACAGGCCGTACCGGAGTGATAGGACAGGTTAAGGTGATAAGGATGTGATCGGAGGAGCCCAACGGAAAGAAAAGATTAACAGAGTAAGCAGAAGGATTAGTTGTGAGGAAGAGGTCATGTATGTTGGAGCTCTCTCCAAGGCAGTCAGGGATACGGGTAGGGTGCTGTACAAGCTGCTCTAGGTCATTAAGGATAGAAAAGATGTAGGCTTGTTCAACAGGTGGATCAGTGAAAGGAGAGGAGAGCCAAAGGTGGTGGTGAACATTGAAATCTCCTAGAATGGAGATTTCAGAGAAAGGAGAAATGAATAGAATGTGTTCCATCGTAGAAGTAAGATAGTCGAAGAATTTTTGATAGTCAGTAGAATTAGGGGATATATATATATATATATATATATATATATATATATATATATATATATATATATATATATATATTTATTTATATCTGTCTAGCTATCAATCTATTTATCTATCTATCTATATCTATATCTATCTATCAATCTATTTATCTATCTATCTATATCTATATCTATCTATCTATCTATATATATATATATATATATATATATATATACACAGTGGCAGGATCCCACTCCTATTTGGTGCATCCCCGGGTGGTGGCGAAGGGAATGCCTCATATATATATGACTATGGGACCCCCAGTAGATAGACATTAGCACTTCCCCTTAAATATTGTGGGACTAACTAACGGACTTTCCATCACAAAATGTTTGGAAATACCATTACCTTTGTTCCCTTACTGTTATTGAAGCTATAGTGATCACTGATGTGCAGAAAGTTGGGGGGAAAAAAATGCATATTTTTGCCTGTTGCCTTTTCCGATAATTTCTCGCCATCACGTCGCCAAAAATCTTGTTTAGTATTGTTCAGACTTCATGGGCTTACCGCAATCTCATACAATTAGGTCGATATCGATTACTGTTCTCATGAACGAAGTGAACAAACGCAGAGACAAACAGTTTTGCGTGTCGCGATTTCCGACAGTTTCATGCTGCTGCGTCGTGCGCGATCGTAATTTTTTTCTGACACACCCTGGATTTACCCAGACCTATTGCAAAAGAAGTTAGATTGATGCCCATTTCCGTCTTCGTGAAAGAAAGAACAGAGACAGACATTTTCGTGTGTCGTAACTGCCGACTATTTCATTCCGTCACGTCACGCGAGAACATAATTTTTTCCATTTTCCTGATGCTCCCTCGACTTGCTCCGATCTTGTGAAAAAAAAAAAGTCGATATCTATTACTGTTCTCGGGAAAGAAGTGAACAAGCACACAGACACACGCATGCATTGGTTTATTATTATCTAGATAGGGCTCAACAGATTATACTGAATAACGTGGCACAAAAAATACATCTCACCAGAAACTATGTGGCAGGGAGGTGAGAGTAATAGCCACAATCCCCCCAGTCCAAACATGAATAATACCGGTAATGATTTTATGGGCGTTACTGTTATAATATCGTCTACTGAAGGTTCAACTGGACTGCCTCCTGGGCTTATGAGTAGTGTGCCAACTCTGATAAGTAGGCACTGTCTCGGCAAAGCACAGACCGGGATATTAAACAAACTGAAATCCACCAAAATCTACTTATACAGTGTGAAAAGCCTTGCAGTGTGCTTGACGGACTTGCATGGATTGTAATTAGATTATGCAAAAGATACACTTTGAAAGTAATGCAAGTATATGACTCACTTCTCAAAGCACAGATGAAGAAATAGGAACATTCCTTGACGACATCTTCGAAATTATGGAGGAAGAAACGTCGAAATACTCGTATAGTATACTCAAGGGAGACTTTAATATAAAAGTTGGCGATTCGGAAAATGGAAAAACATGTACGGGAAAATTCTGAGCAGGACAGAGGAATGACAGGTGAAATGATGGTAAATTTGTGGAAATGTATAACATGAGAATACTCAACACATACTTCAGCAAAAGAACAGGAAGAAATAGGATCTGGTAAAGCCTAAATGAAGAAACAAAAAATGAAGTCTATCTATCTATCTATCTATTGCCAGACGCCTCAATCCCGTTTGGGGTGACCACAAACAAATCACCTCCAAGTCGCCCTGTCCCCCGCCATTTCACTGCCCTGCTCCAAACTCACACCCTCCTCCCTCATATACCTCTCCACCCCATCCCTCCATCTCATCCTCGGCCTCCCCCTCCCTCTTCCCCCCTCCACCTCACTCACATACACTCTTTTCGTCAGTCTTTCACCCTTCATCCTCTCCACATGGCCAAACTACCTCAGTGTGTTCCTCATAACGCTTCCTATCACATCCACATCCACACCACAACGCTCCTTTATATCCTCATTCGTCAGCCTCTCTCCATGTGACTTCACAGGCTCCTCTTAAATAACTCATTTCCAATGCTCTCACTCTTGACTTGTGTCCTTTCAACAACGTCCAAGCTTCACGTCCATACGTTAGAGTTGGTATCACAATACTGTCAAATAGTAACTTTTTCACTTCCATGCTCACTTCCCTGTTTTTTATCACTGTTTTCAAGGAACCAGCAACCTTTCTTCCCTGCTGTACCTTTTCAAGCACTTCACCCTCCAAACCTCCATCCTTACTCATCACACTACCCAAGTACTTAAACACACTCACATTTTCCAATTCCTCACCATCCAACCTCGCTGTACATTCACTGACTTCACCTCTCTCAAAGACCATCGCTTTACTCTTCCCTACATTCACCTTTAGATTCCGTTTCTTACACACTCTCCCAAACTCATCCACCAAGCCTTGCAGCTCCCCTTCATCTTCACTCAACAACACAGTATCATCTGAAAACAACAGTACACGGAGTTTCCAAACACTATCCTCTCTCACCAGGGCCACTCCAACATCCACTACCCTACCTTATACCTCTTTTATTACCCCATCCATATACAGATTGAACAACCATGGAGACATGATACATCCCTGTTTCAACCCAACTTTCAAAGAGAAAAATTCACTTAGTTCACCATCCACACGCTGTACAGCCTTCACACCATCGTACATACTCTTCACAGCATTCAACAACTTCCCCTCTACTCCATATATTCTTAACACTTTCCACAATCCTTGTCTATCCACCCTGTCATATGCTTTCTCCAAATCCATGAAAGCCGCATACAACTTCTTTCCCTTCTCTAGAAACTTTTCCATTAATGATCTAAGAATGAATATCTGATCTACACAACCTCTTCCCTTCCTAAAGCCTCCCTGTTCTTCTTCAACTAATTTCTCTGTTCTTTCTCTAACTCTGTCAATAAGTATCCTACCATACACTTTTCCTAATATACTAAGAAGACAAATGCCGCTATGATTACCACACACTTCTTTTTCCCCTTTTCCTTTGTACAAGGGGATAATTATACCTGACTTCCAATCCTCCGGGACAATACCTTCCTCCTAGGCCAATCTGCACATCTTCCACATCCATTCTACTACTATCTCTCCCCCATGCTTCAGCATTTCACCACACACTCTATCAATTCCTGGGGCTTTCCCCGATTTAACTTCCTTCATTGCTTCCACAACTTCTATCCTACTGATTTCTTCCTGTCTTCTCACCTCCCTCCTTCTCCCAGCCATTCCCCAGCCACTTATATTCACATTACTTCCATCCTCTATGTTCAACAATTCCTTAAAGTGTTCTCTCCATCTGCTCACTTTTTCTCCCTTCTCCACTAGTAATCTACCATTTTTATCTTTCACTCACCTGCTAACTTCACTTCCACCCTGTCTTACTCTTTTCACCTCTTTCCAGAACATTTTCTTACAGTCCCTCCATTTTACACTCAAATTCCTTCCAAATTCCTCATCCACTCTCTTCTTACTCTCTCTTACTAATCTTTTCACCTCTCTCTTTCTTTCTACATATAACTCTCTCTTCCGCCTGTCAACTTCTTCCACGCCCCTATTTCTCATCCATTCATTGTATGCTTTCTTCTTTTGTGCCACAGCCTGTCTCACCTCTTCAGTCCACCACGCTGTTCCTTCCACCCCCCCTCCGTCTTCTCTTCCTTCCACACACCACATCACATCTATCTATCTATCTATCTATCAATTGTCAGACGCCTCAATCCCGTTTGGAGTGGCCACAAACAAATCGCCTCCAAGTCGCCCTGTCCCCCGCCATTTCACTGCCCTGCTCCCAACTCACACCCCCCTCTCTCATATACCTCTCCACCCCATCTCTCCATCTCATCCTCGGCCTCCCCCTCCCTCTTTCCCCCTCCACCTCACTCACATACACTCTCTTCGTCAGTCTTCGACCCTCCATCCTCTCCACATGGCCAAACCACCTCAGTGTGTTCCTCATAACGCTTCCTATCACATCCACATCAACACCACAACGCTTCTTTATATCCTCATTCGTGAGCCTGTCTCTCCATGTGACTCCACAGGCTCCTCTTAAATAACTCATTTCCACGGCTCTCACTTTTGACTTGTGTCCTTCCAACAACGTCCAAGCTTCACTTCCGTACGTTAGAGTTGGTATCACAATACTGTCATGTAGTAACTTTTTCACTTCCATGCTCACTTCCCTGTTTCTTATCACTGCTTTCAAAGAACCAGCAACCTTTCTTCCCTGCTGTACCCTTTCAAGCACTTCACCCTCCAAACCTCCATCCTTACTCATCACACTACCCAAGTACTTAAACGTACTCACATTTTCCAATTCCTCACCATCCAACCTCGCTGTACATTCACTGACTTCACCTCTCTCAAAGACCATCGCTTTACTCTTCCCTACATTCACCTTTAGATTCCGTTTCTTACACACTCTCCCAAACTCATCCACCAAGCCTTGCAGCTCCCCTTCATCTTCACTCAACAACACGGTATCATCTGCAAACAACAGTACAGGGAGTTTCCAAACACTATCCTCTCTCACCAGGGCCACTCCAACATCCACTACCCTACCTTGTACCTCTTTTATTACCCCATCCATGTACAGATTGAACAAACATGGAGACATGACACATCCCTGTTTCAACCCAACTTTCAAAGAGAAAAATTCACTTAGTTCACCATCCACACGCACTGCAGCCTTCGCACCATCGTACATACTCTTCACAGCATTCAACAACTTCCCATCTATTCCATATATTCTTAACACTTTCCACAATCCTAGTCATATGCTTTCTCCAAATCCATGAAAGCCGCATACAACTTCTTTCCCTTCTCTAGAAACTTTTCCACTAAAGATCTGAGAATGAATATCTGATCTACACAACCTCTTCCCTTCCTAAAGCCTCCCTGTTCTTCTCCAACTAATTTCTCTGTTCTTTCTCTAAATCTGTCAATAAGTATCCTACCATACACTTTTCCTATTATACTAAGAAGACAAATGCCCCTATGATTACCACACACTTCTTTTTCCCCTTTTCCTTTGTACAAGGGAATAATTATACCTGACTTCCAATCCTCCGGGACTCTACCTTCCTCCCAGGCCAATCTGCACATCTTCCACATCCATTCTACTACTATCTCTCCCCCATGTTTCAGCATTTCACCACACACTCCATCAATTCCTGGGGCTTTCCCTGATTTAACTTTCTTCATTGCTTCCACAACTTCTATCCTACTGATTTCTTCCTGTCTTCTCACCTCCCTCCTTCTTTCAGCCATTCCCCAGCCACTTATACTCGCATTACTTCCATCCTCCACGTTCAACAATTCCTTAAAGTGTTCTTTCCATCTGCTCACTTTTTCTCCCTTCTCCACTAGTAATCTACCATTTTTATCTTTCACTCCCCTGCTAACTTCACTTCCACCCTGTCTTACTCTTTTCACCTCTTTCCAGAACATTTTCTTACAGTCCCTCCACTTTACACTCAAATTCCTTCCAAATTCCTCATCCACTCTCTTCTTACTCTCCCTTACTAATCTTTTCACCTCTCTCTTTCTTTCTACATATAACTCTCTCTTCCGCCTCTCAACTTCTTCCACGCCCCTATTTCTCATCCATTCATTGTATGCTTTCTTCTTTTGTGCCACAGCCCGTTTCACCTCTTCAGTCCACCACGCTGTTCCTTGCACCCCCCTCCGACTTCTCTTCCTTCCACACACCACATCACATGCTGCACATATTTCTTCTGTAAATATTCTACACACACCTTCCACGTCCCCCATCTGCTCCAACTCATATTTGCCCAATCGTTCCTCCACTTCTCTCTTATACTCTGCCTTTTTCTCATCCTCTTGTAACCTTTCCACTCTCCTTGCAACTACTCCTTCCTCTCGTCTTTCCCTTCTTCTATTCCTCCATCTTACTTGAACTTTAGCTCTGACCACCACCAAGTAGTGGTCAGAAAGTCCACTCCCCCAACCTCTATAAACTCTTGCATCCAATATACATCTTCGCATCCTTTCATCCACACACACACACATAATCAATCATTGCCTTCCTTTCATTCAGTTCACCACCCACCCTTCTCATCACTCGCCATGTATACCTGTGGATCATTTTATGCCTGCACATATTTCTTCTGTAAATATCCTACACACACCTTCCACGTCTCCCATCTGCTCCAATTCATATTTGCCCAATCGTTCCTCCACTTCTCTCTAATACTTTTCTCATCCTCTTGTAACCTTTCCACTCTCCTTGCAACTACTCCTTCCTCTCGTCTTTCCCTTCTTCTATTCCTCCATCTTACTTGGATCCTAATTCTGGCCACCACCAAGTAGTGATTAGAAAGTCCACTCCCCCAACCTCTATAAGCTCTTGCATCCATTACACATCTTCACATCCTTTCATCCACACACACATAATCAATCATTGCCTTCCTTTCATTCAGTTCACCACCCACCCTTCTCATCACTCGCCATGTATACCTGTGGATCATTTTATGCCTGAAGAGGGTGTTGGCTATCACCAACCCCCTCCCAGCACAAATGTCCACTAACGCACTCCCATTCTCATCTGTCTCAGCAGGCACACCCCACTCACCAACTATTCAATTCACCTTCACATTCCCAACTTTACCATTCATATCACCGATCAAAAACACTCTCTCATTCCTTCCAAAGTTTTCCATGAAGTCGATTTTATTAAAGTAGATAAGAACTGGTATCATTAACGTCACACTTATTAACAAAGTAATTATGGGAAGCGACCATAGAAGGCTGTCTTGCACAGCCCGATTCAATTTCAGAAGTGAAAGAAAGAAGCTGACTACCTCTGTCAACGAAGCTGTAGGAGGTTGTGTATGCACCTATGTTTGTCTGTTTGTTTGTCCACACGTTATCTCCAAAAGTTCTCAATTAATTTCAATGAAATCTTGAGGAAGGGTGGGCTATGGGCCAAGAAAGAATTAATTAAATTTTCAGACGGATCCGGATCCAGGTCCTATGTATAATATCTCCAAAATTTCTCAATGAATTTCAAAAATATTTTGTGGAAGAGTGGGCCATGGCTCAAGAAAGATTTTATTAAATTTGGGGGCAGATCCGGATCCTATATATTCCACACATTACCTCCACGGATGGCAATGGCCTTAGCGGATGCACGCGCTCTTTGAAAGCTTTGTAGTTCAAAATAAAAAGGTATTCCATATTAATGTAAGTGAAAACAACGCTGCCTTTCATTAAAAAAAGAAAAAAATCATTCACTGTGATCCTTGTATACCGAGTGTGACATTGCTGGGTTGAAAGGTAAGCTAACAAATGCGTTAGTGGAATCAATGAAGGTAGCAGGGAGAGCTAATACGACCAAAACCAACAAGTTTTAAAAATAGTCCTTGTGCTGATGAAAAGAAAAATGAAAGTAAAAACAATATAAGATGAAACAGAAAGAGCGGAATTAAATATGCTTATCAACACCAGACAGAGAAACGAAAAACGAAAAAGAAAAATGGATCAGATAAAAGAAACTATCAAATAAGGAAAAAGTTTGAAACAGGTCAGAGTCAAAATGGCTCTAGTAAAGCAAAAATTAAATCACTGAAAGACAAACATTTTGAAGTCATTATGTACAGAGATATGGTGGAAAAAGCCGAAGAATTTTACAAGGAACTATATGTATCAAAGACTATATCACCAACAGGTAACTTTTCAGTTTACAAATGTGTAGTACCTGAGCTAACATCACACGAGGTAAACTTTTAGAAGTCTGAGAAGAGGAAAGGCCCCAGGACTGGATGGAATAGCAGCAGAGTTAATACTGAATGCAGGAGAAGTTAAAAACTTGCTTGTCCACTTATTTACCCAATGTTTAAAGAAGAAAAAAAAATCCCTAAAACGTGGTGTAAATCAATAGTTGGTGTAACTCAATCGTTATTTTACTTTTCTAGACAAGTGACTCAAAGGATCTTAAGAACTATCTACCTGTTAGCTTCTTATCAGTTATTATCAAATTCTTCACTAAAATCGCTAAGCATTACAAATGAATGAAAAGATTTCGGTAAACTTAGAGACGTAGTGAAAAGTAGCTTGTCAGAATGTATGAAACGAAGTTTTTTAACGAATGTATAATCCCAGATATGCCGGAGGGAGGTGAGACCTGGGATCTGACAAAATCAGCGGAAAATAAACTAATCCGTTCTGAAAGAGCAATGGAAAGGTAATTAGTGGGATTCTCTTTGAGAAACTGGAAGAGATCAACGTGGGTGAGACAGCACTTAAGTATCAAAAACATTATATAAGTTAATAAGGAGCTGAAATGGAGGTGGTTAGGTCATGTGGCAAGAATAATGAACAAGCGATGGAGGAAGAGGTTGAGTGACCTGGCTCCATCAGTTTGCAAGCATAGCAGAAAAAGGCCAGGCATTAGGTGGAGAGATAAAACAGAGAAATTTACAGGTAAAACCTAAGAGAGGCTCGCACAGTCATTTTCGTGGAATAGGTTGGGGAAGGCCTTTGTTCAACAGTGGATTTGTACTTCCCACATCCGGCTTCCTTCCGGTTTCGTACGTTAATTTGTAACAGAACACGTCTGCACCACTCTCACGTAGAATAGCAAGGGGGAGATTCGATATGAAGGTTGTTTGAGTACGAAGTCCACTCCTGAAATGAGTTATTGATTATGAGTGAAAATATAATGACACAGAGTTCATGACTTTTCCTTCCTCATGCTTCTGTCCGAAGTTATAGCTCTCACAAAAGTAAAAACAGATAAAAGTGGCTTTGAGTTTGTTAAAAATTATATGGTAGGATTGGGCGCCCAACATCCACTCATTCGATAAAAGATTGTCATCAGGTGACTGCACTTAAGTGAATGAGGAGCCAAACGGTATACTGAAGCCCATAAAACCACTGATTTCGGAATGGTAAATATAATCGTATAACCAAATGATGTCTGATGATTTAGTGTGTCATGGCGCTCAAAACTGATTATGGCTTGTAAGAGGGTTTAGGTTAAATGATCATACGTTGCCAGTCAGTGGAAATTAGGCTTTTCACGCTCGCCTTAATTTTTGGAAATGAGTAATCGAGCTCCCGGTCCATAAGCTCTTAATTTGTCAGTAAAGGACTGGATAAGGGATGTTTGATGTACAGTACATGTCCTTTCTTCACCTGTTTTCTTATCAGTGATCTATTATTTTCAATCTTCTTCGTTCTCTGTGTCGTCCATTATCGTACCCCCATACTTATTTTTGTTCGCCTTGTGGAGTGCATGGGTGAAGGGAGTGAGCAAAATGCTGAGTCCCAGTATTTACTCAACATTAAATTTCTGCCCAAATAGAGACTGAATGAGTCAAGATACCCACTAGACGTAATTTACAGTCTGAACAAACTATGGTATTAAGAACCTAACTTGCACTAAATGTAGCAGAAGTTAAATAATATAGGATCACTGAAATGGCGGTTGCTATCACGTGCCATCAATGATATTTTAATTTCCGTTTATGACAAATATAAACAATTCACGCTACGTATTATATACGTGTTCTATTTGTATTATTTATATTACGGTATATGACATTACTATGATTCACAGTTTCACACAACAGTGTAGATATCTAACAAAGAAAAATATGCTTTTTAAACAGCGCGGGGATGTGTTTTTTCCAATGACGGTGACATCAACCGAAATATTAGCTTTGAAAGCACCCCATTATGGTCCCTCCCCCCGAGGACTCCGAGGCATGGTTAATGTGAGCCATTTCTCTTTTAGTGTGTACGGTGCGTGTAGATTGGTGTTGACAGGTAGAGAAACTTGTACTGAAGCATGCTGGAGCATGTGTTACTGAAACAATGAAAAAGTTCAGAAAAGGGGGATGGTCAGGAACTAGTCCCAACGGCTGATGAAAAGGGAGCTCCAGCTCTCCCTGTCGTCAGCTTCCCATCCACCTTGGGAGTACTGCCCTGCTCGACTGGTGCTATAGTCTACTCCTCCATCTGTCTTTAACAACTTTCAAAGCTTCTCTTACTTGTCTGCCATATAAAACTTCAAAAGGAGAAAACTCCACGCTTTCCTGCTTAGACTCTCTTACTGAAAAAAGCAAATAAGGTAAAGATTCATCCCAGTCATATTCATTTCGAAGACAATATTTATGCAACATAACTTTAAGTGTCTGCCATCCCTCAGGTGATCCTTGGGACTACGGGTGGTAAGCACTTGACAATTACTGTTCAATTCCAAGTTTTTTTTTCAGAACTTCTGAAAATAGCTTGCTAGTTAAGTCTGACCCTTGATCAGGGTGAATGACTTAAGGTATACCAACACGAGTGAACATCACAGACAGATGGTTAACAACACTTTTGGCAGATATGTTCTTCAAAGGGAAAGCATCAGGGTACAGAGTTGTAGGGCACATGACTGTAGTAAATACTGATGTCCTTTCCTGGTACGAGATAGTGGTCCTACACAGTTATGAATCATTCAAAAAGTACGTGACTGGTATTGACTGCAAAGGTGCTGGTGAAATGGGCCGATTCACTTTCCCTACCATTTGGCAGACGTGGCAAGACTGAAAAAATTCACTGAAATCCTTCTTCTATTCAGGCCAATAGAAGTTATCAAGAGTTTTATAGTAGGTCATATAAACTTAATGACCACTGATACCATCATGACCCAGTTCCAAAAATGACCTTAGTGGCTGAGGAACAACAATCGGATGTTTGTTTGCCCTATGGTCTGCCGAGGTAAATCTAGGTGGTCTACACAGACGCATTAGAATATCATTGTCGTAATAAAAGGATGTTATTTTCCCAGTGTTATCTTTCGTCATAACAGACCTAATACTGCAAGATAAAAGTGTGGGATCTTGAGTTTGTGATACTATCAGCTGATCTCTAGGTATGATATCTGAACCAAAAGGAATTTGAGGGGAGTTTTCCCCATCCGTCTTACCAGCAGCTGCTTGGGCTCGAGTTACCACATATACAGGGAACAATTCAGGTCACTTTTCCTTAACCTGAGAAGTAGGAGACCTTTCTAAAGGCTTGCTTGTAACCAACACTTTAGGCACCACCAAAGTACCGGCCAGGTCATTACCTAGAATGAAAGTAACATGTTTAGTAGGTAAATCATCCACCAAACCCACTTTCACTTGTCCAACAACCAAGTTAGAGTCAAGGTAACCTACCGTTAAGTTCACAGCTGGCAACTAAGCTTCAACCACATGCAGTGTTATTTTGTCTCCTGTGGTGTTTTCATCTACCCTGGCAAACTCTTCCAAAGGAGAAGACTTTGTGATAAACCATTACCTCTCAAAACTACCACAAGAAGCTTGAGTGAGGTGCTGCTCAAAACTACGTGGCCTTTGAACTTGAACTCGATAAAAGAATCATGATTATCTGTGTTAACAACGTGGGATATGATTTCACTGGGCTCCTGAGGTTTTATGACAGTCTTAGAAAATGTGGAAATGTTTGGATAGCCGACATTTTGGATATTACAGTTCTTTAATGTATGCCCTTCTTTCTTACAATAAAAACCAAACAAGGGTGGAGTTTGCTTAACAGATTCTCATGAGTGCTTTCCAGGTACAGCCACAGGAACGTTACCTGAAGAGAAGTTTACATAACCTCGATATTTACTTTCCACATTTGGGGCAGAAGTGGTAACAGACTTATGGATTACGGAATATCAATCAACTATAATAGCTGCCTTACTTAAGTCACTCTCTTGTTTGTCTGCAATGTGCATTTTTATTGCCTGAGGAATTTTTCTAATGAAGTCTTCAAACACCATTATGTTTCGAAGCTGCTTGAAGGTAGAGACTTCTGTTTTGTTTAACCACTTATCAAACATCTTGAGTTTCTTTCCTACGAACTCTGCATAAGTCTTACTTTGTGGCTTACTGTATTGCCTGATTGACCGCCGATACCACTCAGTGGTGAAGGAATATGCACTTAGGACTGCTTTCTTGACATTTTCATAATCATTACTTTCTAGAGAAAGTGTGAGAAAAACTTCAGCAGCCTTAGCTGTTAGTTTGGGCTGCGGCAACCATATCCACTATTCTGCAGGCCACTCCAAATGTTCAGCAGTTTTTTCGAAAAGTTTGAAATAGTCCCCAGGATCTGATTCTAGAAAAGAAGGTACAAGTTTAAGAATTTCTCCCAAATCCAACTGTGGAGGTGAGGATGGTATCTGTGATTGCAGGTGGGCTAGCTGAATTGCATTTTGCTGTCTCGTTCTCTATAGAATTCCCTCTCAGCTTCTTTGAAATTCTCAGGTTCGAACTCTTCCTTCACAAGAGCAGCTCTACGTTCGAACTCTTCCTTCTCAATAGCAGCTGTAAGCTTCTCACGTTCGAACTCTTCCGTCTCACGAGCAGCTCAATGTTTCTCACGTTCGAACTCCACCTGAGCTAACTTATAAGCTGTCTCAGGATCAGTGATTCAGGGGGATATTTCTTTGGTTTCACCGTCATCCTCATTCTCAGACAAATTAAGTGTTCCTTCCTTTTTTACTTCTCTTTCGACTAAGTAATTTAATACCAGCTGAAGGCGTTACTTACAGGTAGTTGCACTGGTATATGTTACATTCCATTTCAGCAGCAAGTAAGTCAGTTCATCTTTGTTCGCGTACTGCAGAGTGTCTTGCCCTACTTTGGGATTATTCTCGAATTCCTGAGTGTTAAAAGACATGGTGGTGCATTACAACACAATTATCGTAGTTGATGTGGGAGCGAGATGGATGGTCAAAAGACAATATATTCTAGATGATGGTTAAGTGGAGGTGAGTGGCCATAAAACGCACCCAAGGACATTAATCTACATGATTCAAGGAAGAATAATTCTGCTAAATAGGACAATGCCTATGATAGAATTAACAATTAGTTGTGACGTTCAACAAAATGACTAATGATTGTGCTTTATCGAGAACAACTGAGCTAGTCTTCGTAACACATCATTAATGTTACATGAAAAGTTAGAGACCATGCCCTCATACCCCAAGAACCTTGCGTTAAATAAAACGAGTATGATCATGTCAGGTTGAGTTGTGAACTTCAGTTAGACTAAATTTAAATAAAGCAAGGTTGCTAGAAGCAACGGATTTTCTATTGATCACGAACCCCCACAAAGAGTAATGAAATGGGGATAAGATGTGCTACCAATCCAGTCCAGAGAATTAAAGTTGAATTTATACTTCATGTTAATCTCTGAACTAATACGAGTGATGACTATCATCGGGTCAAAATTAGTGGGAAGTCCAGCACTTGAGATCCCGGACAGGCCCCCAAACTTGTAACAACCCCGAGTTCAATAGTGATTTCTAATGTCAAATATCGTGAACTTGAGACCAGATTCAATTAGCACAGGTTATTACAAGAAAATAGCAAATCTCAAGTGCGCAAGAACACATGAATTATATGGAAAGAAATTAATACAAAGTTACTTAGTATTATGACAAATAGATACCCAACACCCAAACATTTTAACTATTGAAGTGTGATGCCCGATCCCTTTTATTGGATGTTATTGTTTGAGGCTGACTTACAACGAGCACCACAATTGTATCCCTAGGGTTCGTTCGACCCTTATCCTGATATTGTTGGACTAACTGTGGAATCGGTTGGGATCCGAGATTATTCAAAATTAATTTAATTCTCTCTATCAAATATCACACAAGGAAAATTGGCCGTTCTGAATAATTACTACTAGGAAGGAAATTTGGTAGCTTGATCGTGAGTAGTGTAACAATAAGAGAATTTTTAGGTAGCGTAACAATCACAACTTTGGGTAGCGTGACAATGCAATAACAGAACTTTATACTCCCAAAACCGATTCAGCACAGGGGTCGAAAACAATTCCCACCAAGGCACGAGGGTTATGAGAAGAATTTATACAGGATTTGAGAGATATAAGAGAGGAATGACAGTGAAACTCAATAAACTTTACAAAATGCTGAATTTACTAATATCTCTCCTTTCTTTAAATCACATTACATTATACTATTCAATTTACTAATAAATGACAACTTAAACTGATTTTTCCTCTAAGAAATGAAACTTTACTTTTTGATAGAACTCTAGATTTTACAATCATTTAACATTTTTATTTATTCACAGTACACAGAATTTTCTCCACAACGAATTTTATATAGGCACATATACCTCAGTTACCCAACAAATGTTATTACTCTTTAGATCTCACTCCTCCCCAACATGAGTGAAGCTTAACATAACGGTTCGCCACATTCAGTACACTCGTGGGCATATAAGCTTTCTCCGAGCACATCAGGTGAGGGAGTTTGCCTTCGAGACTCACTAAACAATTGCATAATCAAAAGAACTAATCACTGTTTTGTGTAAATGGTGAGTGTACAATGTAAATCCTAACGAACTTTGCTAGGACAGTTACAATATGGCGGTTAGAGGGAGTTTTTGAGATGGCGTTTTCACTGCATCTGTACGTGGTATGGGGGCAAAATTGAGAGTCAGTCTCACTACAACTTGGGTCACAACGGCACACATAATATCACTGAACTTTCACAACGCCAGTATGAACAAGGAGGAAGGGAAGAAAACAGAGTAATGAAACTCACCTGTACGTGGCACGGGGGCAAAATTGAGAGTGAGTCAGGAGCTGGCCGACATCACCCCTGCCACCCTTCCACGTGGGAAACTAAGCGACTTGGATGACGTGTAGGGTACTTTTGCTTCACCCCCATATGAGGGTCACAACTCGAAACTTCTGATTCTGAACGGATACAGATATTAACCCTTACACCGCGGGCTTGTTTTGCTTTGACTTGCGGCTCCCGCGGGCATATTCGCGCTCCGACAGACTCTCTAAAAATATTTGCCAAAAATCAGTTATTAGTCCTAGAATATTAAAATCACATATACTTAAGGCACATACCTTCAGCTTTCTCCTTGGGTGTTTGTTGAGCCTTCGTCGAGTACCGTAGGACTTGTGGAGACCTCTGAAGTTGGGTAACGAAGTCTCCACTTTACACTTCCCGACAACCCGTAATATGATTACCACAGCCTGATATTATCAATAGAAACACTGATCTATGATTCTCAAATAGTTTGGAATCCATACTCCAAAAAAAAAAAACACTGTGAAAGCAATGAAAATTACGAGGGCGTATGACCATCCCACTTCCGATCGTTCCCCGCTAGTGTTGTCTATTATTCATAAAAACACTCACAGTTTATATTTCTGTTACTATATAACACTTATATATATCTACAGTCTTTATCCATAAGTTTCCTTCAGTAACAGTAGTTTATTGTCACTGTAGGGATTCAATTTCGTTCAGTAAAATATGTAGCATTCACTTTCTCGTCCTGTATATTAGCATTGAGAGTGAATGTCACTTTCACCTTCACTCTCATAACTCATAGTATTCATACATGCCAGAGTGAAACTTAACTTTCATTACTCCTAATATATATACTCGTATTCTTATTATACTACTCATTTACATTTTTATTTACGTTCTCTATTTTATTTACGTTATTTACATTTCTATTTTATTTACACTGTTATGCACTGTCACTTGATGTAACTTATAAAACTATTTTCCACTGTTCACGTATATTTACATTCATTACTTTTACTTGCTGTTTACACATTATTTACACATTATTTACAATTCCACTTGCACTGTTTTACTCAATAGAAAGATCGTAGTCACTCTTTTATCAATTGTCAGCCCTTTACCTCTTTCCACACGAGGTTTAGTAGGGGGTAAAGGTCACAGGGCCCTTTGCATGAGGGTGAAAAGTGGCTGAAGTTAGCAGGAGCAAACAGACGTACCTTCACATTGGAAGATGACAGTAAACTGATAGGGGTGGCCTACCTAGGGAAATGCATTACTGCCAACGTCAGCCTCTTGACAGTGCTAATATATAGCAGTGAAATGATTGGCAGGAAATCTAGACAATACATTATAAATTAGGTAGTTCAGGTGAATGTAAATAACACTTAGGCTTCTCCCTTCCTCCCCTTATATGTATATTTATTACGAAAATAGATTATATGTTATATTTCAAGGGGAAATAAACAGCTAAAATTAGCGAACGAGTGCACGTGAGGTGTTGTCAGGTAATAATTAGCCAATTCCAGGTGTATGGCACTATCACTTACCTTATTTCTTTTTGGTATATATTATTTGGTATAAGAATAGGGCATAGGGCTTATTTCAATGGATGAAATCAGTGGAAAATTTCAGGGAAGATTTACTTAGCGTTGAATACAGTATGGTGGCCTGCAATAATTAGGTAGTTCCAGGTGAATGTAAATATCACTTAGGCTTCTCCCTTCCTTTCTTACATAAAATTTTTATACGAAAATAGATTATACAGCATATTTCAAGGGGAAATAACAGCAAAAATTAGTGAACGAGTGCACGTGAGGTGTTGTCAGGTGATAATTAGCCAATTCTAGGTGTATGGCACTCTCACCTTATTTCTTTCTTGTATATATTATTTGGTATAAGAATAGGGCATAGGGCTTATTTCAATGGATGAAATCAGTGAAAAATTCCAGGGAAGATTTACTTAGCGTAGCACGGCCAGGCAGGCGAGAGGATAGGGTAATGGAGGGGGGTTAGGGAGGGGAGTCAAGAACGGGGAGAAATGGCTAAATTGTCAACAATGGATGGGAGTACAGATGGGATTAGGAGTGCTGACAAGTGTTGGACATTGGCAGTACTGATAGATGATACAAGCCACCACTTGAAAGCCAGGGTGAATTCAAAATAAAACAGAATCAAAAAAGTGATGCCCCGCAGTATGATCCCTTGCTCCCAAGCGTCACGAAAGTGACGCCCCGCAGTTAAGGGGTTAATTGTCTTTACTCTCAATCTGATAGGGAAAATTTAGTTATTCTAATTATCCCACACAAAGAGTCGTAAATTGAATCAACAGTGGTCGCTAGCATCCTTTCGGCGGAGGAATACATTACCCAACGATTATGTCATGTCCTCGGGCACTAGCTAACTAAAATTTTTAACGGCTTTCCCCCCCTATACGATATTATTTCTTCTATAAGCATGTTAATCGACATCATTATGACTTTACTATGATTGCATCAGATCTGATTCAATAGAAAATAGTACAGACGATACGCCACTCAAATACCCCACGTATGCCTCCAGCAAAATTTCATCTACAACATGTACAAATATTCTTAAGGACTAGCACAGTATAAATGAGATTTATGATCTTACAACTACAGAAATAATAATAAAAAGAACATGTATCAACTACTAGGTACAAGCATGTTTCTATACCTTAAGCCTAGAATGGATTAGGGTATCCATTTACAAATGTATAGCTTACGTACTAAAGCCTTAACTTACATGACTTTCAAATGTGTATAGCTTACGTACTAAAGCCTTAACTTACATGACTTTGTCATAATGGACTTTGTAGTAACTTGTAGAGAAGTTTTGTTGTTTAGTTGTCACTCTCGATTTCTTGTAGTAGGGATTAAAGATGAATACAGTGAGTTGATCTTAATTTATTATCTTCAGAGAAAATCTAAGTTGAGCAGGGTATGTCTTACAGAGACAATATAATAAGTAAGTCTAGTTGGGCCCCTCTTTCTTGTTCACTCTCTCCACTACCTGTCGGTTCTATGGCCTGTCTCCTTCTGAGCTCTGCTTCCTAAATTCTGGTGAAACAGGGGTCGTGTCACGTGTGTTACACTGTGGTTGGAAAGTTCCAGAAACCTGTGTGTGAGTGTGTGTGTATGTCACTAGGCTTTGTTCGCCTGCTATCTCGCTGACACACTACCTACATCATCCCCTGACTTTGCTACTTCCTGTGTATCGTCAACATTTCCTCAGTTAACTTGCAAGATCATTTCCCTTTCCCAGGCTTGCGTGGAGCTCCGTATATCTATCTATTTATCTATCTATCTATTATGATTTGTAATTATAATATGGACTCATAACAACTTTCCCATGTTTTGACTCTTGTGGCATTACAGAAGAAGTAGAAAATCAAACAAAATAACATGGGGCTGAACCTGTTAAGTAAACCTCTGTGGTTGACATAAGTAAAAATAAACACTGAAACTAACAAGAAACAACATTAGAAAATATACAGATTAAGGACTGGGTGTGTAGCTGAGTGGGCTAGTTCCTTACTTTTTTTCTTTCTTTCCTTCCGTTTATGGCTATTGGCCATATCCACGGCCATTTTTTTTTTAATGCGAGCAAGAAGGTACCAAAGGCTGAGCCTGCAGAACATTCCATCCAAGAAAAAAAAAAAAATACAAAACAGAGCCTAATTCAAGATCCATTTATTTCGAGATGCCTGGACACACTGCGTTTGAAACACTGGACTTCATAGGAAGTAGGAAACACAGAGGGAGACAGTTCCAGAGTTGACTTGTAGCATAAATGAAGGACTGGGATGGTTAAATCTTGCATTAGAGAGTTGGACAGAAAAGATATGAGAGTTTGTTGCTAGACGGGTGCTACGCGCCCGTCGTAGAAATGGAGGGATGCAAGCAGACAGTTCAGAGGAGCAGTGACCGTTGAAGTAGCGCTAGAAAAGAGATAAAGAAGCAACAGTGCAGCGAAGAGACAGAGGTTGAAGGGACCTAGTAAAAGGAGGAGAGTTGATGAGACGAATAGCCTTTGACTCCACCCTATTGAGAAGAGTTGTATGTGGGGAGCCTCCCCACACATGGGAGTTGTACTCTAAACAGGGACGAATAAAACCCGTGTATAAAGTCAACAACTGCAGGGTTAAAGAAGGCACAGAGTCGGCTTAGCACACCTAATCTCTTGGAAGCAGATTTTACAAGAGACGCAATATAATCTTTCCAAGATAAGTCCCGTGTAAATGAAGCCCCTACCATGTTCAAGAAAGATGTAGGATTGAGCTGGATATTATTAAACATTAGTGGGTACTCCTGTGAAAGATTTTGACGGGTTGATAGATGTAAAAACTGAGTCTTTGTTGCATTAAACACAAGATTATTTTTACCCCAGTCAGAGATATGAGCCAAGTCAGATATTAGGTGTGCCATAGCCTCATCCCTTGTTTGTTGAAGCAACTGCTGAGATGGACGTTGCAGAAACCGAATGGAAAGGTGAAGGGTGGAATCATCAGTGTGTGATTGGATAGGATGAGATGTACACCTTAGAAGATCATTGATAAATAAAATGAAGAGAGTTGGTGATAGGAAGCCCTGAGGAACCCCACTGTTGATAGATCTAGGAGAAGAACGATGGCTGTCTACAACAGCAGCTATAGAACGACCAGAAAGGAAGCTGTTTAGCCAGAAAGTCATTCATTCATTCATTCATCACATAATCCTATGTTGCCCCATGTGATGCATAGAAGCCCAGAGCTAGGCAAGTTGGTCGTGACATTTAAGATGAAAGTGACCAACCTCGTTCATCACTGAGTGGCATTATATTAGCAATAAGCCCCACCCACTCCTTGGATATAAACCTGCACCGGCTCAATCCAACTGGTGCACCTTAATTGCTCACTGAACCACCAGGCGCTACAATTTGTTTATATGGTTACCACTCAGCATGGTAAATGGCTTCCAAGTGTACAGGAAACCATTTGGCTTCTCATTCAGAGTAGAGTCACCCATAGACAGAATGAAGAGGAAAGAATGAAAGAAAAAGAGAAGAGGAAGGAAAGAAGGAAGGATGAGAGGAAAGGGCAGGTACTGAGAACAGCACTACATCGAGTGAGTGGATGGTATGCACCCCCATAGAAAGTCACACATATATATACATATACATATACACAGACACATATACAAATAAATATAGATACACGTACTGTCCACAGTGTACTATATAAACAGTAAAAAAAACGGCACATGGAACAAAAGCAGGAGCAATTGGGTAGGCAGGCAGGGGCAGCAAGACTAACGGCTGAAGGCTAGACTGTTGGTGCATCAGAGTCAGAGGTGGAGTCAGGACCAGTGGCTAGGTAAGACTGCACGATCCCAAGGGTGTAGGAGAGAATACGACACTCCTCGTGACCAGTATAAGCCTGGGCGGACCCCCGGCTCAGCTTGGTGAAAGAGAACAAGGCCTGTTGGATGTTCTCCTCGGCAAACTCCCACATGCCAGACTTGACTGGCGCTGAGACCTCATTGTGGCACAGCTGGTTCTCCAAAAGCTCCAGGCCAAGCTGGGGGAGGGAGGCAAAGTCTCCCCAAGAGAGTTGCTGGGCCTAACTAGAAAGCCTGGTGCTCTCCGATGCTGCCCCATTGATGGAGGAGGAGGAACAGCAGGAGTCACCACAGAAGCCACAGGGGTGTCAGGAGCAGCAACCTAAGATGGCAACGGGGGTTCAATATCCCCAACCTCCATGGGAACCTCAGGCAGGGGCTGAGAGGCAGACTGGTGGGAGACAGCATGCCCAGACAGCTGGATCCTCATTGAGGAAGTGGAGGGCTGCAACTGCAGTACCAATGGGACCAAGGAGATGGGGATCAAAGAGAGCCCAAGATGATGATGACGACAAGGAGCCCCCCTCCTTGGCATCCTCCACACCATGGGTGGGGCAGGGAGCCCATTGGCCTGGAAGATGAGTGGCAGGTGCTGAGCAAAAACCGCCAATCTCCCTCCGAGAAGGCCTTGACAACCCCCACACACATGGCGATGATGGTAGAGGCAGAGGAAGCAGGAGCAGCAGATGATGGCTGACACTGACGCCGACAACGGGGGAGGGCGTGGGGTGAGGCCTGCACCACCTGGCCTGCAAGGCCGGTGACAGAGTCAGCTGCAGGACCCTTGGCACCCTTCTCCACCACAAATTCCTCCACCTCACCAGCAGCAACAGAAGCACAGGGTGAGCAGGGTTAGGGGTCACGATGAAGGAGCGGTGGATGAACACATCCCCTCGCCACCCATGTTCCAGCAAGTCTGGAAGCCATAGCCCCTCCAGAAACGGTACCACTTCACCTGCCCCTCAACCTTGGCTGTCATGGTGGAAAGTGCTCACTCTAGTAAAGGTGGACTGCAACTCCCTTGTAGATGTCAGGTCCGGCTTGATTCTGCTTGAAGTTGGTTTCTCCGTGGATTGCCCGGTTACTGAGTTCCTTACTGAACCACCCAGCCCAAGTCCATCCAAAGTAACCTCCGACTAGGTAATTGTTTCATCCCAATTGGCTGGGAGTGAAGTATATTGATTGGCCTGCACCTGCCGGCTTCATTGTGGCACCAAGATTTGCAGGCAGACAAAACCACTGGCGCCAACTGCCAACACTAGCCACTGATGCTAGGCACCGGCATATCAGTATAAAAAGTCATGAATCAATACACAAAGGCTTTGATGCATATATGAAAAGAGATCAGTGTTGCCACTTCTATAGATTAAACTGATATCTACAGATTTTTTGCTTCATTTCAGATTGTCAGATTTTTTTCCAAAAAAAGAGGGAAATCTACAGATTGTTCACATCGACAAAAAAAAGATAAATTAACCCTTTTGCTGCCATTTGACTGTAGGAGGTATATCATATATTAGGTTTAACTGCCAATTACGACTGTAGTCGATTATCTCCAAAAAATGGTTTGAATTCCCCCCCCCCCGGGTAACTTCCCATAAGTGCTGCCACCACATGGCTACAAGACAAAATATTAGGCTACCCAAACACTTCATCACCTGAGTTGGTCAGAGGGGTAAGTCATCGTTTCTTTATATTTTTACTAATAAGCGGCCATAAGATATACATTGTTAAGCAAGTATTTGTAAGACAGGAGATTAGTGAATGTACGAATATAAGAAAAACTAAAGAAACATGAAACGTTTGTGATAAAATGAGCCACATGTTTCGTTCGTTTGCTGTGGTGTATTTTGGTGCATGGAATGTCGGGTAGTTGGGAATTGGGATTGTGCATGATTGCATGTGCCTGGACCATAGTTAGTAACCTTGTTGCCAGGGCTTCCACTTTAGGGTAAAATACTCCATTTTAAGGAAATTGGGCCCTCTCTAGGGTGCAGTTTAGGGTAAGCTTAAATTTTGTAACATCTAGGGGAATCGAGCACGTTTGGGGGTGTATTTGTTAATTTTTAGGGTATTTGATAGTCTTTTTATCAACATGACTAAAGTTAGTACCTAATTATATGTGGTTAGAAAAAGTAGACTTATTGATGTCTGCCATGAACTAAATAAAAGAAAATGGGTCTGATCAGACCCATTTCCTGCGGTTGAGGACGGTTTTGTTTTGACGCGGAACAGCTGAGCTCATGTGTGGGGAATAAGAGTTAACGTAATTTTTTTTTTCCTTTTTTCTTCTATACTCGTTATATTATTTTTTTTTTCCTCTTTTCTTCTATACTCGTTATATTTTCTTGACATAACTGTTGTTGCACTTTTATTAATATCTGTAGACACTCTTGACATAGTACAGATGGGTGACAACTGTCACTGCTGTAGCCGAAATTCGATATATACTGTAGACCTAGTGATCTACCAGGGTATCAACAAGTGCAATGTTTTTCCAGTCAGAATACGAGTGGAACAGTCTTATATATTAATTTGTACACATAATACTACAAAATGAAAAAGCACTTTCAGTGAAGTGTGTGACGGAAGATGT
This sequence comes from Coenobita brevimanus, assembly GCF_032717465.1. NCBI lineage: Eukaryota > Metazoa > Arthropoda > Malacostraca > Decapoda > Coenobitidae > Coenobita > Coenobita brevimanus. Next base: position 27,980,575 of record NC_136966.1, read on the forward strand.
ACTGCACACAAATGGCAGTGGAGAGAAAAAAAAAAAAACTCAGTAAAACACAATTACGTGACTTTTATTAGTTTTTTCAGTATTTTATAAAATTTTAAGACAATTTTCTACAATGGCATTATTGCCGCAAATTATTATTTTGCTCTTGAAAATAAACTAACCTAACCTAACCCAACCTTCAAGAGTAAAAAAGTAATAATTTGCGACGAAAATTCCATACAAGAAAAGTGTCTTAGAATTGTCTGAAATACTGAAAAAAACGGATTAAAATTTCGTAATTGTTATTTGGGTTGAAATGATAATAGAACCAAAAACTCTTTCCAAGTGATGAGTGTGTGAGAGGAGTCGTTGTGAGAATTCATACCAAAGAAAAACTATTTCATTGTGATGTGTACTGTATAACTGTACTTATTTTTTTTTTTAATACAGTACTTGAGAGTGGTGCATCATTATGGGTAATGCAAATATAGCTAACTTTTTTCTTTTTTTTTATCACTACCAAGTACAACCATAATTCATGAAATGGTAGCACTGGTAGCTTGAACCAGACAAATACATATGTACAGTAGGTAAATTGTCGGAAATACACCCAGCAAACGGACACTGAAATTAATATGCTCATTGCTGAATTTAAACAGTTCTTAGCATTTTCTCTTATATAAGCATTCGTCGCAAATGCTCTTCTTCGTACCAGGCACATAAGAAAGAAGGTGGGGGGGGGGGAAAGACTACAGCTCCTATCTTAGTCTATCATTGCATCTAATGTAAATTAACCTTACCTAAACAATCCAAATTTAATCTAACTTAACCAAACCTACGTTAATTTAATCTAGTCTGGACATAGATTCGGTACCAGATGGAGCTACGTGCTGAACAACCCCCACTCCCACTCCTTGTCTACTAGCTAAGTACTAAAAAATGCATTTGCGACGGATGTATGTAGAAGAAAAATTGATTAAAATTTCTTAAACCAAATGGCGAACATAAGAATTTCACTCGACATTAGTTGGGTGTATTTCAGAAATAATACCGTACAGTGTTCAACATAAATGCTTTTTCGGTTTAAATATTTTGAAAATATTTATGATAACTAGCTAGGTGAGGCCTGTACTATCATATTTGACTGTTATTTTTATTATTCAGAACCTACGTCATCATCATGGGTGATAACTCAGATGAATCGCCGACAACACCGCCAAAAAAGGTTAAAGGTCCAAGGTGTTCAGTGAAAATTTCTCAGCAAAAATGAAGGGAATCATGGAAGGCTGAACCAAAATTTGCTGGATGGTTACACAGATCAACTAGATCCACACATGCAAAACATTTAGGTTATTGTGCCATCTGAAACTCAGACATATCATGTAGTAATTCTGATATTATGAGGTATGCCCTCAGCCAAAGACACAAGAATCTTTCATTACAACACGCAAGTAACAAATCTATTTATTCTTTTGTAACTGCCAATGACCCTTTGGAAAGAGCTGCTCAAAAGATTGAATTAAGGTTGTGTGCATTTCTCTCAGAGCCTTTTTTACCTGTGTCTTTGAGTGAACCAATGCTAAATTTGCTGAAAAGTATGTTTCCTGAACAGGCAGTGCTTAAAATGATGTGCTTGGGTAAACAAAGAGCGTCAAATATCACACACCAAGTTTTTGGGATACATTTGCAGAATGAACTTTGTGCAGTTCTTAGGCAGACACTGTTTTCCGTTGTTGTTGATGAGACAACTGACAGGAGTACATCCAAACAAATGAGCATAATAGCACAGTAGGGAAGAAGGTGTCATCAAAAGTGCATTTCTAGATCTTGTGTTGGTGCATGAATCATCTGCAGACAGGTTATTTAAAGTACCGAATAATGTTTTAACAGAGAAACATATTCCACTAGAAAATGTAATATCCTTTTGCTCTGATACAACAAATGTGATGATGGGTGGTAAACATTCTGTAGCAACTTTACTTAACGATGAGTTACCTAATTTGATACTTGTAAAGTGTTCTTGCCACCTAATTCCCCCGTTCCCTTGCGCGTTGCCATCGTGCGGGGCTTCGGGGGCATCGACTGGGGCTTGATGTGTGGGGAGTTCTAGAAGGGTACCTTCATTCCCTCCACAGACGTGGAGGCCTGGCTGCAAGATGGCCTTCCAGTCCAATCTGCTTTCCCTTCTCCCCCCACCTTGGGTCCCAGTCATTGCCTCAACTAATTTTGCAAGGCACTTTTCTTTTTCTATCACTTCTTCTTTCGTTTTCTCATGTCTCTCTCTCTGCTATCATTTGGCTTTAAATGGCGTGGACTTTTCCACATTCATCAAAATTCTCATCATTGACCATGCATAAGTTGTAACAGGAAAGACTGGGTGTGCCCTTGGGCTATTGTCTTGGCCAGTGGTGGGGATCATGGTGGTTCAGCACCGCCCCAGTGTGCGGACCTCTGCAGGGGGACCCTCTGTGGAGGTGGGACCGCTGCTGGGCTGCGGCTGTCGGTTCCAGGGGTGCCGTGGCTCAGCGGTGGGACTCTCGGTCATTGACCGGTGACCCTTTGCTGTGCAGGGAACCTTTGTTCTCTAGAGCAGTGTCGCTATCCCTTCCAGGGTAGGATAACGGGTGCACACTGGAGTTTGACTCCCACTGGGGTCGTTGGCCGGGCCTCTAGACTCTGGGTTTCGCCTGTAATGGCCTTCCTTTCTCAACCGTCAAGATGAGTCTTTCCTGTTTCATATACCATTATCGATTTAAATATCAGCTCCCTCTTCCCCAGTTCTGCCACCAACCTAACCCAGGTAACGACCTCAGCTTCTCTTTGGGACGTCTGACCAACTACCTCCACTTTTCTGCCTCTTTTCTCCTCCTCCTCACCTCCTTCATCTTCTTCTCCTCCAATTTCTGCCCAGTCCTCCTCTGCTAGCTCCTCCTCTATCATTACTCTAGAACCTTATCTTCCTTTTACCTCTTCTACCTTTTCCATGCATATCTCTCGTCCTCGTCCATCTCTACTCCCATTTCCTAAGCAAACAGAACACGACAAATTCCAAGCATTGTTCGGCCCCCGAGCCTGGACCAAGTTTTTTTTACATTTCCTTGACTGCCCCTCTAGCAGGTGACGACCTGCTTTTTCAGTGTTGCCTATTGAAGCAGGTGGGCAAAGATGTCCAATTTACGTGATGGCTCTCGTATTGTAAAAGTTCAATCCGAAGAGCAGGCAACTGCGATGACCAGTTTACTTAGTCCTGCCAGTACACCAATTATTGTATCAAAAAATGTTTCCCTCAATTCTTGTGTAGGGACAGTCTTGGTTCCCACTTATGTCGGTCTTGGTGACTGTCAGTGGCCAGAGTGTTCTTCTCTTATCCAGGAGATTTTAGAACTCTAGGGTCATAAAGTTCTCACAGTACACTGTTACTCGCTTCCTCCTACGCATTGCCGCCGCTGTTCTATAAATAATGTAAAAATCCGTTTCGACAGCCATACCTTACCTACCACTGTTATCCTTGGTGGTCTCAAGCTAAATGTTAAAGAATTTACCCCAGTTCCTCGTCAATGCCGTGCTTGCTGGAGGTTTGGGCACCCTCTGAAATTTTGCAGATCCACCCCTATGTGCCGCCTTTGCTCATCTTCAGATCATAAGGATGATGAATGCCCCTCGGGTCATCACTGCTTTCCTAATTGTAGAGATGGGCATACCGCCACTGATCGTCATTGCCCTTCGTACAAATTTGAATGTGAGGTTCTCCGAATCCAGCTGTCCACTGGACTCCGCCAGGCTGAAGCTCGCCAGGAAGCACGACGTCAAGGCTGTACAGATGCTACTACCACAGCCTATCGTCTCTATTCTTTTGCTGCAACCTCAGATGTCTGTGTCACTTCTTTGTCCACTCCCTCGTTTTCTTTACGGCCGTCTTGTTCTCTTTCTGTCTGTTTCTATCTCAACCACTTCTTGCCCTTCTTCATCCACCCCTATTCTGTTATCAAATTCTTCTTCAGTTCTCGGTCCTTCTACTTCTACCTCTCTTTCCTCTACCCCACCTACATCGTCATCTACTTCCGTGCCTGTGTCACATCCTTCCTGTTCTCGGCCACGCCCCTCTCACTCTGCCTCTCCCCTTCAATCGGTCAAGAAACGTAAAGCCCATCATGGGTCACGTCCTGTTCCCCAAAAGCACTGCATGCCTCCTCTCTCCTCCAGATCTCACTTCCATCCTCCTCGTCGTGCATCTTCGGGTGACAGTTCTCCCGAAATTATCCATAAAGTTACAAGGTTTCTTCAGGATACTTCACCATCGTTTGTTCCAACCACTGCTGCAACCGTCCTCATTTCCACTTCTGCAATTACCGTTTCTGCCGATGTTCACAACTCTCCTCTCACTCGTCCTTCCACTCCTCTTCCCCCTGAGGCTGCAGCCTCCACCTCCTCAACTTCATGTGTAATCTCTCTGTTACCTCCACCTTTCTCTTTTCCCCCTACTTCAGCTTCAAGTGAGCCTATCATCAAATCCCTTTTAGACCGTCTTTTGCCTCCAAGGGATGAAACCCCCTTCCCTTGCCGCCGTTCTTCATTGCCCGAGTCATGCCCTTCCACCACTCAGTTCTCCAGTGGTTCTTTGATACCCACCATCCTTACTCAAAGGTAACCACTTCTCCAACAAACATAGTTTTTTAGCACCATCAGCTTTGTCGTTGTTCTGATCCTCTGTTTTATGTTATGATGTCTATTTTTCAGTGGAATTTACTCAGTTCTACCTCACAACATAACAACTAATATACTTGCCTTCTGTTCATCAACCTATGGTGCTCTGCTTACAGGAGACTCGCTTTCAGGGGTCCCCACTTCCAATCCTCAACTATACCGATTTTAGCTCTCGTCATTCCATTTCTGATGTTTGCATTTTGATCCATCATACGGTTCCATTTAAACCATTACAAATTTCCACTGAGCTCCCCTGTGTCCTAGCCCGCATATTTCTTGGACATTGGTTAACAATTGTCTCCCTCTATTTCTCCCCCTTAGTGGCACTTGATTTTTCGGCATTAGCTATCCTGCTCTCCAGTCTCCCTTCTCCATGCCTTTTACTCGGCGATTTTAGTAGTCGAAATCCCCTGTGGGGTGATTCTGTTATCAATCTTCGTGATCGACTGATGGAATCTTTTATTTACCATCATGAGCTTTTAGTCCTCAATACCGGTGTTCCCACCCACTTCGATGCACTTATACATACCTTTTCCTGCATTAACCTTTCTTAGTGTTCTCCATCTCTTGCTCTTGACTTCACTTGGTCTGTCCTTCAAGATATTCCGTTTAGTGATCATTTTCCAATACATCTTCAACTCATGTCGTAATCTCCTACTCCACGCCCTCCACGTTGGTGTTTTGCTCGAGCAAACTGGACACCTTTTACTTCTTATATGACTCCTCTTTCTATTCCTTCTTCTGTACGAGATATGCTCATTCAGTTCCTCGACGTAGTCCTAAATGCTGCTCATCAGGCAATTCCAAAGACCACTCATCCCTTTTCATCTAAGTGTGTCCCCTGGTGGACGCCAGAATGCTCAAGAGCCCTCCGCATCAAACGAGCTACCTGGAAAAGCTATCGCCGCAAACGCCATACCGCTGAAAAAGTTTATCACCTTGTACTTTTCCGATGTGCCAGCACTGCCTTTCATCGAACAGTTAAAGAGGCTAAGAAATCCAAATGGAAGTCATATGTTTCTCCACTTACTTCTAACACACCCATCTCAGCGGTTTGGGCCCGTATTCGTAAGATAGCAGCTTAACTGCTACCATCTCCTGCTCTGGTCCTCCATCTGCATGGTACTTCCACAGCAGATCCCTACTTAGTTGCCAGTGCGCTAGGCGAACATTTTAATGAGGTTAGTAAAGGCTCTCATCTGACGAGTGACTTTCATAAACTTCGTTCGACAGCAGAGCATCATCCGCTCCACTTCCACTTCTCTGATGAAGAACATTATAATGCTTCTTTTACGTCGGCGGAATTACGTGATGCGATTCGTTCTTGCAGAGATACATGTGAGGGTTGGTGTTGTTCGTTACAATATGCTTAAACACCTCTCATTGGCAGGGCTTCAGTTTTTATTAGCACTTTACAATCGTGTTTGGACCACAGGCGAATTTCCCCCAAGTTAGCACATTGCGCTTATTATTCCTTTCCTCAAACCTTTTAAAGATGGCCATCTTCCTCAAGATTATCATCCAATAGCTCTGACAAACTGTCTTTGCAAAGTCCAGGAACACATGGTTAAAGCTAGGCTAATGTGGTTGTTAGAATCTAACCATCTTTTATCTCCAGCTCAGTTCGGCTATCGAAAGATGCGAAGTGCTGTGGACCCATTGATTAAGTTAGAAATGTATGTTAGGGCTGCGTTTTCCAAAGGTGAATCAGTCCTTGCTGTATTTTTTGATCTTGAGAAGGCATATGATACAGCGTGGAAGTATCATATTCTCTGTACAGTCCAATTAGTTGGTATTGTTGGCAATATGAGAGTTTTTATTCAAAACTGTTTGACAAATAGGTCATTTTCTGTTTGCATCCGTGATAGTTTGTCTGATTCCTTCCCACAGTATGAAGGAGTTCCTCAGGGCGGGATTTTTAGCACAACACTTTTCCTTATTGCAATTAATGATATTGTTGCTTCTCTCCCAGTAGTTGTACATTCTTCTTTATATGTTGACGATTTCATTGTCTATGCTGCAGGCTCTAATTCCAGTGTTACAGAGTCTTCTTCAGTCTGCTGTTACGAATGCTTCTTCTTGGGCTACTGCTCATGATTTTTGGTTCTCCTCTTCTAAGTCGTGTGCAATGACCTTTACTTGAAGTCCTCAGTCGCTTCACCCACCTCTCTATCTTTATCATCATCCTCTTCAGTATCGGGTATCTACTAGATTCTTGGGCCTGATCTTTGATTCTGAGTTGACATGGGATGCTCATATTTCGTCTTTGAAGGTGTCGTCTTTACAATGTCTACGTCTCCTGCAAGTTTTATCCCATGTGTCTTGGGATGATGACCGTACATGCCTACTTAACTTTGATCGAGCCCTTATTTTATCAAAATTACTCTTCGCTACCTCTCGTACGATACGAAAACTTGATTCAGTACACCATTCTGGTCTTCGTTTAGCGTTTGGTGCTTTCCACTCCTCCCCAGTAAAAAGTCTTTATGCGGAGTCAGGTTATCCTTTTCTTTATAGACATCGTGCATTACTTTCTCTTTGCTATTTCTTGAGACAACATCAGTTTCAGTCTTCTTCGGTGCTCAGAATATATTCCTCCGTTGCAGATTATTATTTAACCCATCCCCATCATCAACCCCCTTTCATACTCCATTGTCAGTTCATCCTCTTGTCCTTCTCAGTTTCCATAGACAATGTTCTCTTATTTCGCCCTGGGCGTTTTCCACCTTGGCTGCTGCCATGTCCCTCTGTTTGTCCTTCCATATTGCCTTCCTCAAAGTCGTCTACCTCCTCCATAGTTCTTAGATCTTCCTTTCACGCATATCTTGTCAAGCATGCTTCTGCAGTCCATGTCTATACAGATGGATCAAAAATGGCACACGGTACTGGGTTTGCAGTTCAGTTCCCTGATCATTCATATCAGTATAGCCTTCCTTCAGTAGCTTCAGTTATGATGGCTGAACTTCATGCTTAATTACTTGCGGCCCGTAAATGTTACAGCCATCCTTCATCGTCCTTCATTCTATTCTCTGACTCCCTTAGTGCACTCCTTCTGTTGCAGTCAACTTCGCGCTTCCATCCTCTCGTCTTAGAGATTCAAGAGTGGCTGTTTTGTCTGTCTGTTAAGAAAAAATCAGTGTCTTTCTGCTGGGTGCCAGGTCATGTCGACTTCCTGGTAACGAAACTGTGGATGCCTTGGCTCGCAAAGCCCTCCAGTCCCCTTGTGTGCCCTTTCGATCCTTTCCAGTTTCTGATTTTTTTCCTATCCTCTGAGCATTCTTCTGACAGCGGTGGCAGTCTTGCTGGTCCTTGTGAACTGGTAATAAACTCTGGACTGTTAAATCTTCTGTTTCTCCATGGTCCAATCCTTGTCATCGTAACCGCCGTTGGGAGACTGCCCTTGCTCGCTTTCGGATTGGCCATACTCGTCTTACTCATGGTTATTTGATGTCTTGCGATTCGCCACCTTTCTGCCCTGCTTGCAATGTTCCCCTGTCAGTACACCACATTCTCATTGCCTGTCCTCGACATACAGAAGTTTGCCTTCGACTGTTCCCGCTTATATCCTCCCTTTGCAGACCTCCAGAGTTAAGCAATATTTTAAGTGAGTCGCGGTATTTTTCTATTACCCGTTTAATGCCCTCTATAACTCATTTAGAGATTTTGTATGATATTTAATTTTATCTTCCGTTTTTCCCTTATTTTCCTCCTTTACCATATTTTCACTCTAGTGATGCGACTTAGTTCCATATGGTCTTTGTTACCTGGTGGTACCTTTTCATTTCATTTCATTTCATTGTCATCTAATTCACTTTTATGCATCATATTATGCATGTCTAAAATTACCAAAATCTTTGGAAGATCTCTATCGTAACATTTTCACTCATTTCAGCTTGAGTTCTAAGCGACAAAGTGCTTTCAAGGAATTTCAAGACTTTGTTGGAGTTGAACCACATAAAATACTAGCACTTGGACAAACGAGATGGCTTTCCTTGAAAATGTGTGTTAACAGGTTACTGGAACAGTGGGATGCTTTGAAGCTATATTTTACTGAGTTATCTTTCAGTGATCCAACTAATGCAATAGTGCAAGAGCTCACGAGTAAGTTTTCCATTGCATACCTAGAGTTAGCCTACAATCTGTCACGCTTCAATAGTTTTATACACAATTTCATTCAGAAACACCAAACTTTCATTGTCTTAAACAAGAGGTTGCCAGACTTGTGAGGAATATTTGTTCATATTTTATGAGTATACCTTATGTCAAGCATTGTGATTTAGCTGCTTTAAGACCAGATTATTATTTGTTTTCTGCCAGTATGGTTTCCCCTGAAAATATCTACCTAGGTGTGGCAGCGATGGAAACAATGAATGAACTTAAGACCACCTGTAAGGCTGAGGAAGTAGATAAGTTTTATAGCACCTGTAGGCAGTTTTTAATTGAAGCTGTCAGACTGATCCATAGCAGGTTTTCTCTAGAAGAGCCCATCCATGACCTAGTAAAGTGCCTAGATCCAAGGAATGCTACAAACCTGCAGCCACAATCATTATCAAGTTTGTTCAGTGTAATCCCTTAACAGTCAAAATTTGCTGATGAAAATCTAACTGATCAAGAATGGAGAGATCATTAACTGATGGAAGAGTTGTCTAGTTAGCTCCAGTGTGTAGAATAATGGAATATAGTTTGTAACTAGAAAAATGCACCTAACCTTTATTGTTACCCAAACCTCCGAGTAGTAATATCCACTCTTTAATCACTTCCTTTTTCTAATGCACCTGTTCAAAGTTTTTTTTTTGTTTGTAAACTTAACCTAACCAAAACTTGCCAACGTTCTAGTCTCAAAAATGAGACATTGTGTGGATTACTGCACATGGTTTATTACCTTAAGAATATTAACTTTACTTCAGACAATTTTCATATTGATGAGAAGATAATTGCAGCACTTAAATCTGTTAAGAGCAATGCAACTTGTTCTGAATTAGGCCGCACTTCTGGTTGTGATTAGATAGCACAATGTAATGGGGATCCATGTACTTTGAGCCTAATGGCTAATTGGAAGGATTAAGGTCAGTTTACCTCAGTTGATACAGTAGTGTTGTGGTCGGTGGGGTCGCTCACCATCCACTCACTCCATGTTGTGCTGCTTTGTGTGTCTGCCCTTTCCTCACTTCCTTCCTTCCTCTTCTGTCTTTCTTTCCTTCATTCTTTCCTCTTCCTTCTGCCTACGGTTGACTTTACACTCCTTCCTCTGTCTTTCTCTCCTTCAATCTTTCCTCTTCCTTCTGCCTATGAGTGACTCTACACTAAGTGACAAGCCAAATGGTTTCCTGTACACCAGGAAACCATTTACTACGGTGGGTGGTAACTATATAACCAAATTATGGCGCCTGGTGGTTTAGTGGGTAATTAAGGCGCTCAAATCGGATTGAGCCTGTGTAGGTTATATCTAAGGGATGGTTAGGGTTTGTTGCTCATGTAATGCCACTCAGAGATGAGTGAGGCTGGTCACTCATCTTAAAAGTCGTGACCAACTTGTCTAGCCCCGGGCTCCTCACGGGGCAATGGAGGATTGGATGATGGATGGATAAAGTGGTGTTTATGTAATGCCACAAGAGTCAAAACATGGGGAAGTCATGTAAGTTAAGGCTTTAGTACGTAAGCTATACAATTGTAAATAGTTACCCTAATCCATTCTAGGCTTAAAGTATAGAAACATGCTTGTACACCCGCGAACCAAAGTTTCGGTACCCCCCCGATGGAAGGAAGTGGAAGTCAGGGTTAGAGAGAGGGCAGGTGAACGGACAACCGTGAGTGGTACTTTGGAACTGAGCTACGAGGCGATTAGTGAGAAACCTAATGACAGTGGATATGAAACATTTCCATGCTATTCACCTGCAAAACATTATGCGTTCGTAACATACATACTGTAACATATAACATAGACTACTGTGTTATCATGGTGTCCTGTGATACTGACCCATCTGTTTCGGATCCTCATCACACAAATAAAGCACCGAGCCAGTTGTATATAAGATGCAACTTGTCATTATAACTGCAGTCATAATTTTTGTGAATGTTATCCCTGGATTGTCTATAGCTATAATATAGAATGATTGTGAATTTAATGTTGATTCTCACAGTAGTTGTGCGAATGGTTATATATGTGGCAATTATTTTATCTATCTATCTATCTATAGCCCGACTCCCTAATCCCGCAAAGGGTGGCCGCAGACAAAACGCCTCCAAGTCACTCTGTCACCCACCATTTGACTCCCCTCCCCCCAACTCACCCCCCCCTCCCTCATATACCTCTCAACTCCATCCCTCCACCTCATCCTCGGTCTACCCCTCCCTCTCCCTCCCTCCACCTCACCTACATACACCCTCTTATTTTATGTGGACGACTAAACCACATTGTGATGGACAGCGGAGAGCATTCGCCAATGATTTATTATAACCAGATGAAATTAGATGCAAACAACACAAAATATTATGAGACAACGAAGACACAGCTGTGGTATCCTGCTCCGCCTTGTTATCAAGGCCTTAACTGTGGCTTCACCTCATACGTGCATTATTTTCCTTCAGTCTCTGCCTCTTTTATTACTCTTACTTCCCGGTATCCTCTTACTGCGAGTCGTCATATTCCTTGGAGGGTTTCTCGTCGTTCGGTCCTATAACCCGCACTGTATTACAATATTCCTCGCATCATCACTCCCAGACAACGTTAGCACAAGACTGCTGAATCTGTTAATACCATTATTGCCACTGCCACTACTACTGTAATCCCCCTTTTCCTATTGTCTAATTTCCCTCACAGTACTACTACTGCTGCTCCTATTACTACTCCACTATAAATTTGTATAATAATACATATGATTGTCCTTATGTCTGTGTATCTGTTAATCATATTGTCCCTGTCCCACCGTCGACAACTCGTCACTTACCCCGCACCGCTACCCCAGTTGCACCCCACCCCCCTCTCTCCCACCCGCCATGAGCTCTATTCCTCCCCCACTCGGAACCATTTTACCCCTCACCTCCTTCTTGGGCCACCAGGCCTGTTGTTCACCTTTTACCGGTGAATATACGTGGCATGCATTAATAAGAATAATTATAAAATTGACAGCAACAACATACATCTGCAGTATTCCGAACATTACATAATTACAAAAGTCGCAGACCCAAACGTGCCTATATTACGGAGCTCTGATATATTAACCACAGAACCGACCACAGACCGTTCCTATCATTGCCACTGGACCTTACCTGTAGCACTTCACCATAGTAATACAACCCACTGAAGTCCTTTGTGGGATCACTACATATGTTTGGGAAAAATAACAGTGCACAACATGCCTACAACCCATTAAAATACACCTGTGACGTTTCACTGACATCCATTAAATTGCCTAGAAGTTAGCGGACAAACAAACACACGGCTGGACATAGACTGAGGCCGAATGTCTCGCATCGGTATATGACAACCTGACAAAACTATTATGATCCTGCTTTGTAGGTGTCATCATAGTTATAATAATAATAATAATAATAATAATCGTAGTAATAGTAGTAGCAGCAGCAGCAGCAGTAGTAGTAGTAGTAGTAGTAGTAATAGTAGTAGTAGTAGTAGTAGTAGTAGTAATAGTAGTAGTAGTAATCAAATGTTAATATCCATGATACAGAGGAGGACAAACACCATAATCTCCCTGATAAAACAAGTGAAAACAGCTGTGACATATAAAACCAAACAGTGCCATAATATGCTGTAATGGTAGGTTATAGTAATACTAAATTAATGTTTGACAGCAACCCAACCTTCTGTCATGGCAAACAGATTCTGCATTGCGTCGACACATGCTATTCCAGTGTGTGTCCTTCTCAGTATCGTGCCTAATAACATGTTTAATTATTTATTATTATTATTATTATTATTTTTATTATTATTATTATTATTACTGTGATGACACCTCCAATGCAGGATCACAAGAGTTTTGTCAGGTCGTTACATACCGATGCGAGACATTCTGCTTCTGTCTGTCTGTGTCCAGTCGTTTGTTTGTTTGTTTGTCCTCTAACTTCCCCTACGCTATTTGATGGATGTCAGTGAAACATCATATGCTTATTTTAGTGGTTTGTAGGCATGTTGTGCACTGTTATTTTTCCCAAACACGTGTAGCGATCTCACAGAGGACTACAGTGGATTGTATTACCATGGTGAAGTGCTATAGGGCAGGTGTAGTGGTAATGATAAGAACGGTCTGTGGTCGGTTTTGTGGTTAATATATCAGTGCTCCGTAATATAAGCACGTTTGGGTCTGCAGTTATTAAGTGTAATGTTAGGAACACTACAGCACACATCTACGATGTTGTTATTATTATATTATTATCGCCTACCTTTAGAAGGCGGAGCAATCATGTTTTTAACTGCATCTGTGTGTGTGTGTGTGTGTGTGTGTGTGTGTGTGTGTGTGTGTGTGTGTGTGTGTGTGTGGTGTGTGTGTGTGTGTGTGTGGTGTGTGTGTGTGTGTGTGTGTGTGTGTGTGTGTGTGTGTATGTGTGTGTTGTGTGTGTTCCTATTATATCTCATGAACGGCTTGAGCTATCAACATGAAGCCTTCAGCGTATCAAGATATGACCAGAATCTTGGAGGAGTTCGAAAATGGCAACTCGGGGTCAGAGTCAAGGTCACCAAACTAACTGCTAAAGGTCAACTAGTTTTTATTGCCTGCCTTTAGCACCATTAAATCTCATGAATGGCTTGAGCTATCAACATAAAACCTTCATGGTATCAAAATATGGCCTAAAGTTTGGACTTGGCAAACAGAATATTTTAAAGGGCGATTACCGTTTAGCTCTCAAATGCCTTCTTTTTTATTATTAATGCATGCCACGTATATTCACCGGTAAAGGGTGAACAACAGGCCTTCTGGCCAAAGGATGAGGTGAAGGGTAATGTGGTGTCGGAGTGGGGGAGGAGTAGAATCCATGGTGGGTGGGAACTGGAGTAGCGGTGCCGCGTCAGTGACGAGTTGTCGACGGTGGGACAGGGACAATATGATTAACAGATACACAGACATAAGGACAATCATATTTATTATTATACAGATTTATAGTGAAGTAGTAATAGAAGCAGCAGTACTAGTACTGTGAGGGAAATTAGACACAATAGGAAAAGGGGAATTACAGTAGTAGTGGCAGTGGCAATAATAGTATTAACAGATTCAGCAGTCTTGTGCTAACGTTGTTTGTCTGGGAGTGATGATGCGAGGAATAATGTAATACAGTAGGGGTTATAGGACCGGACGACAAGAAACCCTCTTAGGAATATGACGACTCGCAGTAAGAGGATACCGGGAAGTAAGAGTAATAAAAGAGGCAGAGACTGAAGGAAAATAATGCACGTATGAGGTGAAGCTACAGTTAAGGCCTTGATGACAAGGCGGAGCAGGATACCACAGCTGTCTTCGTTGTCTCATAATATTTTGTGTTGTTTGCATCTAATTTCATCTGGTTATAGTAAATTATTGGCGAATGCTCTCCGCTGTCCATCACAATGTGGTTTAGTCGTCCACATAAAATAATTGCCACATTTATAACCATCCTCACAACTACTGTGAGAATCAACATTAAATTCACAATCATTCTATATTATAGCTATAGACAATCCAGGGATAACATTCACAAAAATTATGACTGCAGTTATAATGACAAGTTGCAACTTATATACAACTGGCTCGGTGCTTTATTTGTGTGATGAGGATTCGAAACAGATGGGTCAGTATCACAGGACACCATGATAACACAGTAGTCTATGTTATATGTTACAGTATGTATGTTACGAACGCATAATGTTTTGCAGGTGAATAGCGTGGGAAATGTTTCGAATCCAGTGTCATTAGGTTTCTCACTATTCGCCTCGTAGCTCAGTTCCAAAGTACCACTCACGGTTGTCCGTTCACCTGCCCTTTCTCTAACCCTGACTTCCACTTCCTTCCATCGAGGGGGGTACCGAAACTTTGGTTCGCGGGTGTACCTAGTAGTTGATACATGTTCTCTTTATTATTATTTCTGTAGCTGTAGGATCATAAATCTCATGCTGTGCTAGTCCTTAAGAATATTTGTACATGTTGTAGGTGAAGCGTTGCTGGGAGCATACGTGGGGTATTTGAGTGGCGTATCGTCTGTACTCATTTTCTATTAAATCAGATCTGATACAAGCATAGTAAAGTCATAATGTTGTCGATTAACATGCTTATAGAAGAAATAATAGCGTACAGAGGGGGAAAGCCGTTAAAAATTTTAGTTAGCTAGTACCCGAGGACATGATGTAATAGTTGGGTAATGTATTCCTCCGCCGAGAGGATGCTAGCGACCGCTGTTGATTCAATTTACGACTCTTTGTGTGGGATAATTAGAATAACTAAATTTTCCCTGTCAGATTGAGAGTAAAGAGAATTAATATCTGCATCCGTTTAGAATCAGAAGTTTAGAATTGTGACCCTTATATGGGGTGAAGCAAAAGTACCCTACACGTCATCAAGTCGCTTAGTTTCCCGCGTGGAAGGGTGGCAGGAGGGGTGTTGGCCAGCTCATGACTCACTCTCGATTTTGCCCCCGTGCCATGTATAGGTGAGTTTCATTACTCTGTTTTCTTCCCTTCCCCCTTGTTCATACTGGCGTTGTGAAAGTTCAGTGATATTATGTGTGCCGTTGTGACCTAAGTTGTAGTGAAACTGACTCTCAATTTTGCCCCCGTGCCATGTACAGATGCTGTGAGAACGCCACCTCAAACACTCCCCTCTAACCGCCATATTGTAACTGCCCTAGCAAAGTTCGTTAGGATTTACATTGTGCACTCACCATTTACACAACACTCAGTGATTAGTTCTTTTGATTATGTAATTGCTTAGTAAATTTGTCTTGTGAAAGGAGAATAGTTATGATTTTTTTTCTTTTGGTTTATAATGTATCAGGTGAGCTCGGAGAGCACCCTAAGTCCCCAAGGCAAACTCCCTCGCCTGATGTGCTCGGAGAAAGCCTTTATGCCCACGAGTGTCCTGAATGTGGCGAACCGTTTATGTTAAGCTTCACTCATGTTGGGGAGGAGTGAGATCTAAAGAGTAATAACATTTGTTGGCTAACTGAGGTATATGTGCCTATATAAAATTCGTTGTGGAGAAAATTCTGTGTACTGTGAACAAATAAAATGTTAAATGATTGAAAAATCTAAGAGTTCTATCAAAAAGTAAAGTTTCATTTCTTAGAGGAAAAAAGTCAATTTAAGTTGTCATTAGTAAATTGAATAGTATAATGTAATGTGATTTAAAGAAAGGAGAGATATTAGTAAATTCAGCATTTTGTAAAGTTTATTGAGTTTCACTGTCATTCCTCTCTTATACCTCTCAAATCCTGTATAACTTATAACCCTCGTGCCTTGGTGGGAATTGTTTTCGACCCCTGTGCTGAATCGGTTTTGGGAGTATAAAGTTCTGTTATTGCATTGTCACGCTACCCAAAGTTGTTGTTGTTACGCTACCTAAAACTTCTCTTATTGTTACACTACTCACAATCAAGCTACCAAATTTCTTTCCTATTAGTAATTATTCAGAACGGCCAATTTTCCTTGTGTGTGATATTTGATAGAGATAATTAAATTCATTTTGAATAATCTCGGATCCCAACCGATTCCACAGTTAGTCCAACAATATCAGGATAAGGGTCGAACGAACCCTAGGGATACAATTGTGGTGCTCGTTGTAAGTCAGCCTCAAACAACAACATCCAATAAAAGGGATCGGGCATCACATTTATGCTAAAGATTTTCATTTGTTATTGACATACCATGCAAATATTACTGATAGAACTAAAGCTTTTTAATATTGTACTACACTACTGCACGTTCTGCTGGTTGAAATTATTGTACTAAACTAGCCTACTTTTACTTGTGAATTACTGGTACTTCTGCTGTGATATGGCAATCACCTCTCATATATTAACACAAATGGATGTTAAGATTATATGACCAAGTTGTAAGTTATTCTGATTTTGTTGTAGACTCAGGAGTCTGATATACTTGCGATAAATACTCTGTAGATTTCCTCCTGTTAAGCCTATCCAAGTGAAATTATTTAACAGAAAGAAATAATGGTATTTTAAAGTCATGTGTTTCAAAGGTGATACTGTTACAGGTGCTTACTGTATATTTGTTGTCACTATACTCTGTGATAAATAGTGGCTTAGTATTTAAAGCATAAAAGTACAGTACTCATATTTACATGTAGGAGTTTACTGTAAACATTAGATTTCCTGCTTTTAGGCCTATCCAAGTGAATTTATTTACTTCAGAAAGAAATAATGGTATTTTAAGTTCATGTGTTTCAAAGGTGATACTGTTACTGGTGCTTATATTTGTTGTCACTATACTCTGTGATAAATAGTGGCTGGTTATTAGTATTAAAGCATAAAAGTGCTCATATTTACATGTAGGCGTTTACTGTAATCAGTAGATTTCCTCCTGTTAGGACTGTCCAAGTGAATTTAACTCCAGAAACAAATAATGGTATTTTAAGTTCATGTGTTTTCACTGTACTCTGTGATAAATAGGGAATAAATGTGATATTTTTATTATAATTATTATTATTGGTGGTGGTAGGTGGGGGTGCTCACCATCCACTCACTCAATGTAGTGCAGCTCCCGGGTGTCTGCCCTTTCCTCTCTTCTTTTAATCCTCTTCTTTCCTCTTCTGCCTACGGGTGACTTTACAATCTCTTCTGTCTTTCATTCTTTCCGCTTCCTTCTGCTTATTTGTGACTCTACACTGAGCAACAAGCCAAATGGTTTCTTGTACACCAGGAAACCATTTACTACGCTGGGTGGTAACCTTATAGCCAAATTATAGAGCCTAGTGGATTAGCGGGTAACTAAGGCATTGTAGTCGGATTGAGCCGGTGCAGTTTCATATCCAAGGGATGGTTGGGGTTCATTGCTCACTTAACGCCACTCAGAGATGAGTAAGGCTGGTCACTCTCATCTTAAATGTCGGGGCAAACTTGCCTAGCCCCGGACTCTTACACTCCTGGGGCAACTGAGGATTGGATGATGGGTGGATGAATGGACTGTTATTATTATAATTATTATTATTAAAGCATAAAGGTGCTGATATCTACATGTAGGTGTGTATATATATATATATATATATATATATATATATATATATATATATATATATATATATATATATATTATATATATATATATATATATATATTATATATATATATATTATATATATATATTATATATATATATATATATTATATATATATATATATATATATATATATATTTATAAAAAAAAAATATATATATATATAATCAAATAAAATTTTATGGTAAAATTCAGACTTTTAGGGTATTTCAGGAAGATTTTTAGTGTAAAGGGAAATTTGATCGTGGAGACCGTGCTTGTTGCTTTCTTTGCCTTGTTAATAGGTATGCTATGGATAAATATATATATATATATATATATATATATATATATATATTATATATATATATATATAAGTAAAATTTTTAGGGTAAAATTCAGACTTTTTGGGTATTTCAGGAAGATTTTTAGGGTAAAGGGAAATTTGCTTGTGGAGACCCTGCTTGTTGCTTTCTCTGCTTTGTTAATAGGTATGCCATGGATTCAGACGAGAGTGATCACGAGGGTTATAATTCTCAAGAGGATGAAAGTAGTAGGCTTACAGTGCCTGCTGCAAAGAAAAGGAGATATTCACAGAAGTACTCTAAGGAATTTGAAAGTGATCCTCAGCTGAAAGGCTGGGTGAAAGCTAGCTCAAAGGGAGATAGCCATGCATACAGTACTGCATGTGGTGTTAACCTTAAACTAACTGCTGGTAAATCTGATTTGAAAAGACACTTAAAAAATATTTGTGTAACTCAAAGGCAGCACAGGGTCAAAGGTTGATATATTCAGTTGTGTCCTCAGTGAATGATGATGTTACAGAAGGGGAATTTCGAATATCAGCATTTCTTGCTGAACATGACTTACCTGTTTCCCTCGAAGATCATCTCCCAAAGCTAATGAAGGTTGTTTACAAAGACTCACAGATTGCAGGTAAAATAAAATGTGGTCGAACCAAAGTAACTAGTCCATAACGTACTTGGGAAAGAATTCCATAATAGTCTTATGCAGCTGCTTAGGACCAACAAATTTTCATTGACTGTAGATGAGTTTACTGATAAAGGTTGTGTTAAACATTTATATTTGGTTGCAAGAACTAATGATAATGATTCAGTAAGTGATTTCTTTTTAGGTCTCATTCTTTTAACAGATGCTACAGCTAACACACTGTACACTAAGGTTGTAACCTTTTTCACTGAAAATAACATTCCTTACAAAGACGATCTGATTGGATTTGCTCCAGACGGAGTTGACTCCAGGCTTGGTGCACATCACTCTTTGTCATCCTAATCAAAAGTAGATTTCCCCCATTCATTTGTCATGAAATGTGTATGCCATTCATTTGCCTTGTGTGCATCCTATAGTTGTTTAAATCTACCTAGGTCACTGGAAGATCTGGCAAGAGATATAATTATACAGTTATTTAAATTGCAGTCCCAAGAGGGTAAGAGAGCTTGAGGAATTCCAAAATTTTGTTAATGTAAAACCCCACAATATCTTGCATCCATTAGAAACTAGATGGCTTTCTTTGCACATGGTAGTGTCCAGGCTAGAAGAACAGTACAATGCTCTTAAACTTTATTTCACTAATTCTGTCTTGTGTGATAAGCTTATTGCCACTGAAACAGTCCTTAACAGGTTGTCCAACCCTTTCACAAAACTCCATCTTCTCTTCGAAATAATGTCTTCCCAATTTTCAGTAAGATTAACAAGCAGATGCAGTCTGAGAGTACTCAGATTCATGTCCTACACAGTTCAGTATCATGTACTCTCAGAACAATTTGGGATTGCTTCATGAAAAACAGCTGCCAGGCAAAGACACCATTGAACCAAATATGATTCAATGATCCAAGTAATAAAAAAAAAAAAAAAAAAAAAAAAGACATGGACTTTGGTGTTCAAGTGGGAATGGAAGTTTGTTCAAACCATTATGAAAAGAATGATTTTGAAAGGTTTAGATTGAATTGTTTAGAGTTTTACATTGAACCTGTATCCCAGATCTACAAGAGAATTTTTTTTTATTCTGTTGATGTAGATACTTTGAAAGTTCGAAGTCCAAAAGTGGTGTTTGGAAAGGAGATCCCATCACTGATAAATCTGCTTGAAAGGTTTAGTCATATTGCTGAAAATTTTCAAGATGTAGATACTGAATGGCGGCTGCTATGTAACTCTTGGAACTCTTGTTAATGTCAATTCCAGCATGAAACCTGAGGAATTTTGGTGTAAAGTCAGTGAAACACAAGGAATGGACAATAACCCCATGTTTCCCAATCTTGCTAACTTCATGAGGACACTCCTTTGTTTGCCTCACTCTAATGCCACAGTTGAGAGGATTTTCTCAGCAGTTAATAGAATGAAAACCAAAACAAGAAATAGGCTCTCAGCTGAAAATCTGGTAGGCTTGTTGCAGATTAAGCATCTAATAAAAGCCTCCAGTAGCTGTGGTTTAAAGATAACCAAGTCTTTGAGTCATAGAGTAAATACTTGCAAAGCTGGAAACCCTACATGATCAGTAGGGTGGTAACAAATAGGCCTACATGAAGATACTGATACCTATCATGCCATGTAGAGTAGGGTGGATTGTTTTTACACTTTTTTAGAAATTCAAACTCCAATAGTGTTCAAAAGTTGTGTACCCATGAGAAAAAAATTACTGAAATATCAGGTTTCTACAACAATATCTTCTGCCTCCCCAAGGTGCACAAACTTTGCAAAATTCAATAAAATATATGATACATTTTGGACTTTTTAACTATACTAAGCAGGGCATAAATCATATAGCAATAGTTATAAATATTTTCTAGTTTGCTTCCTAAACATCCAGAAAAAAGTTGCTCTTTACTAAATAATATCTACTGCCTCCCCAAAGCATCAGTTTATAAACAAATTTTCCTGAAATAGCCATTTTTTCATATTTCTAAAAATCACAATAGAGCCAAAAACGCTTCTAATAGTTGAAAATATACTATTGGGCAACATAAATGTCTGTATTTCAAGTCTCAGTGCTGTAGTCTAATATCTTCTGCCTCCCCAGATAGGCTTCATGTCATGACATGTCACTACATGTTTCCTCTTCTCTCACTGTCAGTCAGTCTTTACTTGTCTGTTATTTTATGTATGTTTACTTGTCTTTACTTGTCTGCTCCCTACAGAAAGGTCTGATTTGATTCAAAGGATGGCCTGCCACGAAACAAGACTTGCAAGTATGTGTCCCATTTTTGGGACACCAGATGATTTAAATATGAACTCTCTCCCAACATATCATGATGTAATGAGATATTATTTGTATGTACGGCAAAATCTGAAGACTTCTAAAAAGGAGCCAACATTTTCTGAGATAAGTGTTGCTGTCATTTCAAAGGTGAAGTCTGTGTGGCAGCGAGCTTCAATTCCAACTGTGTCTGATGAACGAGTTAGGCAGATGTTGAAAAGCTATCACAACAAATACAAAATATTACAAAAGCCAGGAAAAGAAAGGAAGGACATTAAGACTTACCAAGAGAAAGTACAAGCTTTTCAAAAAGATGCTTTGGACAGATTATTTGATATTGCAGCTTGCAAATGTAAGTACTTCAAGACATGCAAGTGTGAGAAGGAGAAAAGAGAACTTAGCAAGAATTTTTAGTGGACCAGAGAACAAAGAGAAAAATGGTTATTGGATCCTTAGATGCTACCACAACTAAAAGAAATGTAAAACGACTGAGTAGGTAACAAATAATACCTGGACCAAGTTCAAGCACTGACTCCTGTGAACTTGTATTGTAATACAAGTTCAGCAAGTGAAGACGATGAAGATGATTTTGCCCAACATCTGCCTGCTAGAGCAAAACAGGCAGATCTTGAGCAAAATCATCTTCATCGTCTTCACTTGCTGAACTTGTACTACAATACAATTCAAGTTCACAGGAGTCAGTGCTTGAACTTGGTCCCGGTATTGTTTGTTTTCTACTCAGTCGTTTTACATTTCTTTTAGTTGTGGTAGCATCTAAGGATCCAAACACCATTTTTCTCTTTGTTCTCTGGTCCACTTAAAATTCTTCCTCCATTTGTTGTACTCTTTTCTCCTTCTCACACTTGCATGTCTTGAAGTCCTTACATTTGCAAGCTGCAATACCAAATAATCTGTCACAAAGCATCTTTTTGAAAAGCTTGTACTTTCTCTGTCCTTCCTTTCTTTTCCTGGCTTTTGTAATATTTTGTATTTGTTGTGATAGCTTTTCAACATCTGCCTAACTCGTTCATCAGACGCAGTTGGAATTGAAGCTCGCAGCCACACAGACTTCACCTTTGAAATGACAGCAACACTTATCTCAGAAAATGTTGGCTCCTTTTTAGAAGTCTTCAGATTTTGCCGTACATAGAAATAATATCTCATTACATCATGATATGTTGGGAGAGAGTTCATATTTAAATCATCTGGTGTCCCAAAAATGGGACACATACTTGCAAGTCTTGTTTCGTGGCAGGCCATCCTTTGAATCAAATCAGACCTTTTTGTAGGGAGCAGACAAGTAAAGACAAGTAAACATACATAAAATAACAGACAAGTAAAGACTGACTGACTGAGTGAAAGAAGAGGAAACATGTAGTGACATGTCATGACATGAAGCCTATCTGAGGAGGCAGAAGATATTAGACTACAGCACTGAGACTTGAAATACAGACATTTATGTTGCCCAATAGTATATTTTCAACTATTAGAAGCATTTTTGGCTCTATTGTGATTTTTAGAAATATTATGAAAAAATGGCTATTTCAGGAAATTTGTTTATAAACTGATGCTTTGGGGAGGCAGAAGATATTATTTAGTAAAGAGCAACTTTTTTCTGGATGTTTAGGAAGCAAACTAGAAAATATTTATAACTATTGCTATATGATTTATGCCCTGCTTAGTATAGTTAAAAAGTCCAAAATGTATCATATATTTTATTGAATTTTGCAAAGTTTGTGCACCTTGGGGAGGCAGAAGATATTGTTGTAGAAACTTGATATTTCACAGTAATTTTTTTCTCATGGGTACACAACTTTTGAACACTATTGGAGTTTGAATTTCTAAAAAAGTGTAAAAAACGATCCACCTTAATGTAGCGCATTGCATGTTTCTATTAATTGTGGGTTCTCTGACAATATACATGTATATGTATATATCTCATCTCATCTCATCAGCCGTTTGAATGTCCACTGCAGGACCGGCCTATCCCTACCGAAGTGGGAACTATACAGCCAATGTATCTCTACCAAGTGGCTTAGGCTGTCTGGTAGAGATTGTATGAAGGGTGAGAAGTGCTTGTAAGTGTAATTGGAGTGTTGTAGTGGCTTTGGATGTGTGTGTAGTCTGTGAACCAAGTGTAATCGGCCCACGCAAGCCGACTGGGTGCAAGCATACTTTTTACAGTATGCGACACTGGTTCAACCACAGCACCCCTGATGTACGTGGTCAGAAGAACGTTCCCAAAGGAACTCTCGTTCTTCAGTGTACGAAAACGCACACTTTACCACAGAGGCTCCATATATATATATATATATATATATATATATATATATATATATCATCAGGCATAAATTGTCCACTGTTGAACAGAGGTCTCCCCCAATCTTTTCCACGAATTCCTTGACTGAGCCAATCTTTCCCACGTTTTCCACGCAAATTTCTCTATCTCATCTCTCCATCTCTTGTCTGGCCTTTTTCTGCTACGCTTACAATCTCTTGGTGTCCAGCCAGTCAGCCTCTTGCTCCAACGGTTATCCCTTATTCTTGCTATATGGCCTGCCCACCTCCATTTCTGTTCTTTTATAACTTCTGTAATATATTTGACTTTAGTCTGCTCTCTCACTCATGTTGATCTTTTCCTGTCTCTAAAAGATATTCTCATCACTGACATTTCCATTCCTCTCTGAGAACGGATTAATTTATTTTCCATTGATTTTGACAGTTTCCAGGTCTCATAACCATACGTCATAGCTGGAATTATACATTCGTTATATACTTTTCGTTTCATACAAACTGGCAAGCTACTTTTCATAATGTCTCAATGTTTACCAAAAACTTTCCATCCAATTGTAATGCGTCTTTTTATTTCGCTATCATGATCTTTTGTTTATTTTAGTATTTGTCCCAAGTAGTTGTACTCCTCAACTTCAAGAATTTCCTCGCTTATATATATATATATATATATATATATATGTAATTATAAATATATATATATATATATATATATATATATATATATATATATATATATATATATATATATATATAGATAGATAAGATAGATAGATAGATATAGATAGATACATAATACTGTACCACTGTGACTATACTACATTTCACATTTCTTCATGTGGGATTTTCATGTAAACTATAATGTAGTCTGTCTTTTGTATGATGTCTGTTTTTCTAACATACTATTCTTATGCATGTTTCTCTTGTGATTCTTGTGAATATTTGTGGGTTCATTGAAGAAAAACTGTAAAATACTTTCCCTTTTCTTCATGTGGAATTTTCAGATGAACCATAATTAAGTTTGCCTTTTGGATGATATTTTTCTGATATTACTTACTATCCTCTTTATGATTATGTAACAGGAATGTATAATACTGTGGCCATATAACCATATTACTGAATCACACGTTATGAAGTAAATGTATCAAAGTTTACCTTGCATTTTCTTTTCATAACAGATACATTGCTTAACTACTATAATTGTTGTAAAAGACATTTAATTTTTTTTTTTTTTTTTGATATACCAATAGTAGCCTACGTATACATTTTAAGATCTACAGATTTCTACAGATTTTTTTCTGCATCCATCTCATATTTCCAAAAATTTTTGGTGGCAACACTGAAAGAGATACACACATACTCATAAAATACACATATATTGGGTGCTCTTAATAAAATCACACACACACACACACACACACACACACACACACACTGTGAACCAGTTAAGGCAGAGCTCTTTACCTAAAGCAATTATAATCCTATGAGGTCATTAAATCTGATTACAGCCAAAGTTTAACGTTATGACTTTGACTCAGAAACTTTGAGGCAGTTTCTCTAAAAGGATTCTTCTTATTTGACTTGATTATATAGGTAGAGTAAAAGACCAATATGTGTTTGTAAATTAATCCATCCATGATAAACACAGCCTCAGTACTCCACATCAGCTAACATCTGACGATTTCAGTGAACTGAAAGTTAGTCATCAAAACTTGAGGGAGTTAATGTTATCACCAATAAACCTTTCACAGTCGGGACTCCCGGGAACAGGTTAGGATAATGGTGAGGAATGTGTAAGACCAGATTTTTAAATAAATTATAATGAGGCTTAGAGTTGCATTCTCGAGAGATAATAGTGTTCTTACTCCCCTTTCATGTTCGTTTATTATGACATTGTCTTGTTTTTATAGTGTACTTGTATTGTGAAGGTTCAGTCAATAACATGTAGAGAAATTTCCAGGCAAACAGAAGGGATCTCATACGTTACACACATTCATTTACTAGTAGAGAGTTCTCGAACGTTTACCTTACGGCCAGTTGAAATCACCTAGGTCATAATTCATCAGCATCATTGTTATTATCGTCATCATTATCATCATCGTCAGCATTATCAGGATTAGCAGCCTCAGTCATTCAGAGGGTTCCTCTCAAACTGTCCCTTCATGATTTATTGATTGTGTGCCAGATCCATCCAGTACCAGCAAGTTTCCGAGTCCCATCTTTTCATCTTGTCCTCTGCCTGTTTCTTCTTCCAATTTCATCACTAGACTTCACTCAGTAACCGTAGCTGTCCAACTGTAACAGTTCAGCGAAGGACGTGACCTGCTCACATTTATAACCACGGCTTTTGTTCCCTGGTGTCAGGAAGTTCTTTTCCTAAGGTTAGGGTCCAGGGTTTTCAACAGAGTCCGTGTCTCTTAGAGCAAAAGGGATTGTACAACCGTCTCTGGCATTACTGCAATTGGTTGTCCTTTTGCAGGTCCTAAAGCCTTTTAGTCTGTTTTTCGTGTTTCCTTGATTCCATTACCATGAAATACGTCTCCCTGAACTGCCTGCCCTAGGGATATGTATACCTCAATACTTTCTTGTTCTTAATTTTCTGCTTACACTGGAGATAAACGAACATTTCTCATGAACATAATTTTCGTCTTCCTCATTTTCATTTTCTAGGCTCTCTTGAGACTTCCTGTTCAGATCAGACTGGTTTCCTGTCACCGGAAAAAAAAAAAAAATCGTGTGCAAATTTAAGACTGCTCAATCGATTACCATTAACTTCTTTTCATTGCTAATCTAAATAACCAAAACGATCTCTGGTCATTCACTGAATACTTTGGGAGAAATTGTGTCCCTGCCTGGTACCCCTCTTTACTGATGCTTTCGGGCTACCTTTATGAAGCTCTTTGATGGTGTTATGGTCTTCTAGTATTTTAAATTAAGTTTCTTTTACACTTTTACCTTCAACTGCTCTGCACGCAGCATTTGTTTCAGAAAAAATTGGGTGCTTTCTTATGATCAATAACTGCTTTGCATAGAGTTTTATTCATTTTTTAAAATCACCTGATTAATAACTAGAACAGGGACTGTTGTCAAGTAACCTCAATAACTTTGGTGGCTTCTCCTCTTACCTGTGCTAATTTAGGTCTGGTTTGATTTGTTATGACTTTTGCCAAAACTCTGTACTCAGCAGAGGTAAGACCTGATGGTGGTTCTTAGATTTTAAATTGTCATTTCTTGTGATGCACAATAACACATTTTTTTTTTTTTTTTTTTCAAGATCTGGGTATTGCAGTGATTTCTAAGCATTTCATGGATTTCATGAATAGCTTTGCAAGTTCATTTATTTCCATGTCACGTGCATCCGTCATTATATCAGAGATGATCGGGCATAGCTGTTACAATTTTGTTCCTAGTTACATCAGTAATTGTATGTATTACAGTAGTGGTAGGTGGTCGCGACCATCATCCACTCACTTGATGTAGTGCTGCCTATTTCTTCCTTAGCTTTTATCATTTTTTTCCGTGCCTGCCTTCCTGTCTTTCTTTTTCTCCCATCTTTTCCGTCACTTCTTATTGATTTTCTTTCCTTCACAGGTGGTTTTACACTGAGTGACAAGCCAAATGGTTTCCTGTAAGCCAAGAAACCATTGACAACGCTGTATGGTAACCATATAACCAAACCATACGTGCTCCCCACTCTTCATCAAGTGGGTTGGTGGAGCGTTAGTGCCCCTCCCCGTAAAACAAATAACTCAGTCAAATGGCCACCCCTTACAGGATTATGGCGTGTGGCAACAGACGCTGAGTTTAAAAATGTGTTTTTATTATATT
Source organism: Coenobita brevimanus (assembly GCF_032717465.1). Classification (NCBI taxonomy): domain Eukaryota; kingdom Metazoa; phylum Arthropoda; class Malacostraca; order Decapoda; family Coenobitidae; genus Coenobita; species Coenobita brevimanus. Next base: position 28,007,782 of record NC_136966.1, read on the forward strand.
AGTAGACAAAATAGAACATTTGTTTTAAGCGGGTTGTGTAAAGATTTTTGAGACCATGTCACCAATCACATATTATCCCAGATACGAGGGAACTTGTTACGTACCCTGAGGTAAGTTTATGCCTGTCATTTAGAAGCAGAAAAATATTCATATTTTGTTCGATATCCTCATTATGCGAGTACGGATATTACAGTCCCTTATCCTAGTAACGAAAAAATATTTGTGTACTACCGAAATTACATTTCTACAGATTATAAAAATGAAAAGAGAATAATGAAAAAAAAAAAAAAATCGTCCTGCCTCAGTTGGGGATACAAGTAGGTATTATCTTTGGGTTGACATCAGTCAATTTTGTAAAGTTTATTGAAAAGGATTCATAACGATAACTTCGTTTTCATATGAATCAAGCTAGACACAGATTGTCGTATCGATTATTTTCTCATGATACAGTGAACGGTTCAGCTACAACTGTTTTTTTTAATAACCCTATATCAAAAAGACTTATTCATTATTTTCTGACGGTATAAATAACAAAATACAATCCGAGTGTGCATTCAGCTTTGTTCAGCTAACATCAGACTAAATAATAAGGTCATGCTGTTTATGTGTGTCTGAGAATTTATCCTTTTTTTTTTTTTTTTTTTTTAATGAGAACGGAGATAGATATCGACCTAAATCATTCTTCATTAGGTCGGGGTAAGTCGAGGGAGTGTCAGAAAAATACAAAACAAATTTGTGGCGATCGTGCCCGACGTGATGGCGCTATTTTGTCTGAAACTGCGACACATGATAGTATGCAAAAATAATTTTCTTCGACTTTTTGGTCAAAATTGGTCATCAGGGGCTCAGCAGTGGTATGGAAACAAAGATTATGGTATCTGCAACCTTTGTGTGATGCATTTTTTTGTGGGCAAGCACTACTATTACTAATAGTTTACCATCACCTGATCCTGGCCTCCATCTTTTTTGTCTCTTGAAATATGCTTTTCTCTGTTACATGCACGCATATAATTTATCCGAGCTAATATCAGTATACATTAATTTTTTATCTGAGAGTTCCTAGTAGTAAGAGGGTTAAAAACCATCATACTTATTTCCTTTGTTGGTGATTAACGTGTTATATTGCTTGAGAAAAATCCCAGTCAAAAGGAAAAATTTCTCCTCATCAACTTCTCCATTATCATGTGTTAGTTCTGTATCATTCTAACATCTATTGACCAATTATGCACTGTGGGTCACAAAAGTATAGGTGCACAGGGGGTCCGATGCCCACGGAAAACAGTCAAACAACTGCTGATATTACCAACGCCCCATTGTGTATGAACAATGATTATATAAACAAAACATTTGCTATTTATTTGCAAGAGCATATTGCTAGTTGGTGATATAAGACACCTCCCAGCATCAGGGATACCAACGTGTGGTAGGTCGGACACTAATATTTCAGTGAACTTCGTTCTATGGTACTAAATGTTTCGCGCATATTGTGCACTGATACTTTTGTGACCCATCGTTTATAAGTCGATGTAGATTTCTAGGCGTGTGACAAAAATTCAACAGGTATATATTGGAAAAAAAATTGTTTTTTATTTTATGTAATTTTTATATATTTTGGGGTGCTGAATTTTTTTTTTTTTTTCTGCATCACTTAACATTTCCTCACAAACCCCTTTCTATATTTTCCATTTTTTTTTTTTTTTTCATTTTTGCATTATGAAATTTACACATGGATATTTTATTGCAATGATGTTTGAATTAATATTTTCTGCTATTAAAATCCACATTCAAAACAACGCAATTATATATTTGATAAGCCAGAATACAGCTGGAACGCAACACAGGAGCAGTATTGGAATGTAGCAAACATACCGATATCCCATTATGACTCAGGTAACTTGTGTTCTTGTAAATTGCTTTCAGTAGTTTTTTTTTTTTTTTTTTCACAATGATATTTATTTGAAAAAGGGGTATTTTATTGAAGATGTAATGATATTTATTGAAGCTTCTTTTTTTCCTTACAGATAAATTAAAATATTGTTATGCTGTTAATGATCATATTATGGTGTCTAGAGGCTGTGTGAACAGTCCTATCTTTTTTGTTAAATTTATGGAAAATTTGTAGTGAAAAAAGACAAAACATGACAGATTTTGTATTTAAAAAAAAAAAAAAAAAAAAAAAGCTGGTTACACCGACGTTGGAAAAAAACTTGTTGACCAGGTTCGTACAAAAAAGGAGCTCCTCACAGTTTCTGCTCTTTTGTGTTATGGAAAAAAACAATGAACAGAAGGTGAAAAGAAGGCTTTTGTATTCCGATGATATGGAGGAACCTAAAATCATAGTAACAATTGTTCCTTTTGTTCCTGCATAATTCAAGGATATAACACAAAGAATCAGGACGACAATTGTTTATGCTAATCATCCATCAGCAATAAAACCTGTACCACATGGATGTGATCTACAAATCCCTACTCCACCTGATAGTCTTAATTATGTAGAACCTCACTCTGAGGAACAAGGTGCTGCAGTAGACAATGAAGAATTTATCCCAACGTGTTCAAGCAATACGCCAAAGCCATTCACTGAGGGTGAACTTAATATTTAAGAGACCTCAGTCTTCCCAAAGATGCTGCTCTTGGGGTCCTGATGAGATGAAAACTTATTTCATCCAGATACAACTTTCTCTTGGTACCGAAGAAGAGAAAAAGAGTTTGCACCATATTTAAAAAAAAAAAAAGATGAATCCTTGGATTATTGCAATAGTATAAGTGACCTAGTGCAGAATCTTGAAAGAAATTATAATGCAGAAGAATGGAGACTATTTATAGATTCATGTAAAAGAAATCTGAAAGGGGTACTTCTTCGTAATGGTAATATATATACATCAATAGCTGTTGCTCATTCCGTGCATTTAAAAGAAACGTACCAGAATTTGACAAATCTTGAGAAAATCAACTAAAATCAGCACCATTGGTTTAGTATTTCAAACGCAGTGTGTCCAGGCATCTCGAAATGAACGGATCTTGAATTTGGCTCTGTTTTGTACTATTTTTGTTTTTTCTTGGAAGGAATTGTTTTCCATGCTCAGCCTTTGGTTCCTTCTTCCTCGCAAAAAAAAAAAAAAATGTGAAGAACTTGAAGTTTTGGGTATGTTACTGGGTCAGCAGTCAGGGCATACACAATTCTCATGTTTTATCTGTGAAAGGGACTGGAGAGCCAAGAATTTACATTTGTTCAGATGGAATGGCCAAATAGAAAGAATCTACAGCTTGGTGCCAAAAACATCATCAGACCTAGCTTGGTGAATCCAGCTAAAGTGCTGCAACCACAGCTGCGTGTTAAGCTTTGATTAAAGAAGCAGTTTTTCTAAGCCCTATCAAAAGATGGAGCATGTTTTATGTATCTATGCAAAATGTTTCCTGGTTGGTAAGAAGCTAAATTGAAAGAGGGAATAATTACTGGACCTGTTATTAGAAAACTGATTTCTGATGCAGAATATGATGGTGCGATTAATGACTCTGAACGAGAGGTTTTGGTACGATTCAAAGAAGTAATTTCAAACTTGGGAGAGAACAATGGATCCAAATTAAAAAAAAAAAAAAAAAAAAAAGAAATTTGTTGGTCAAGTTTAAGTAGTTGGGTTGCAACATGAGTCACAGAGTTCATTTTTTGGATTCACATTTGGAATTTTGCCCTGAAAATCTTGGAGTGGTGAGTGATGAGGAGGATGAAAGATTCCATCAGGATATCGAGGACATGGAAAGAGGGTACCAGGGACGTTGGGATATCAGTATGATGGCAGACTACTGCTGGATGATTCATAGAGATGCACCCCAAAAAGTGTACACATGACTGACCACCGAACGAAGTTCTGGAGCAAAAAATCTGAGAAGTTACAAAGACTAGAAAAGTTATATGTGTGTCATGGAATATAGTGTTGTTTCCTTTATGTATAGGTTAAAAATAAGTACTTTGACTAAATATTTTAATTTCAGTTAATAAACAATGTTGTACAGATCGATTGAAATTTCTAATTTGCTATATTTTAATTCAATTTCTTTTTAATTTTGTAATAAAATGAGATGTGATGGAAACATTAGTAATGTAACTTTTTATTGCGTTGAAAAGTGCAATAAAAAATAACTGCTCACAAATAAAACAATTTTAATTACTTTAATTTTGCAGACCTGTGTTATCTCCCTTAAAATCTTCCATACGAATGACCTCACTGTGCAAGATAAATAACTTCTGGATAGTAAGAGTTGGTTGCAAGGGACATCGTCCTTCTAAAGAGATTAACCATGTAGCTGCTGTTAATTCGGGCAACGTTCAGACAAATTTGTTCAGGTGAGGGAGATGTGAAAGTTTTTGTTGTTGGAACCCAAGTGTCACCTTAAAGTGAGCTCAATGGACTGTAAGAAACTGGCCACTTCAACCGGTTGCTCTCAGAAGTCATTTGTTGTGTTATACCGATGGCAAGTCTGTGTTGTTATACTGTGGAGAATGAGTGAAACGAGTTTTGGTTTGTGGGGTGGCTTCGTACAGTGAACATAGGGGTTTGTTTGTGAGCTGTAGTTTGCGATGGCCCTGTAGAAAGGAAGTGTTGACTGCATCGCAGTCTGGCTAGGTTCATTTCTGTCTTTCAGGGTAGGGCTGATTTTAAAGGCTGAATAGCTGGTAGTGGCTCCTGAAGATTCTATATGGCTGAAGGTTTTGGATGCCTGAAAAGACTATGTGTTTATGTGTGTGTTTTCGAAGGATAAGGGTGGAGGAGGTGGGTGTTGCATATACACTGTGTGTGTGTGTGTGTGTGTGTGTGTGTGGTTGCAGCCACAAGGGCATTGTGAGGAGGGCTGTATGGTAGCAGATCAGAGCAACTAAGTTGTAAGCACGTTTTAATGTGGGTTCACTTTATTTGCCAGCATCTATATGCAACTTTTTGCTCCATTTGAGGTCTGTATATTTGAGATGTCCGAAGTTTACTTCTATGTCTCTGGCTAGGAGGAAGACGAGGTACTTGCAGACAAGAGTAGTTGCAGGGCCTCTGACAGGAAAAGCTGAAGGGGTGTATCTCCTGGAGCATTCAGAATGTTTATGCATTTTTTTTTATTTAAACCTTCGATCCCTTGAAGTAATTGAGATAAACGAGCATCTCTCGGCTCTGACCGACCAGTCACCTTATGTATCTTCATACGTAAGGTGTTACTCTCGATGGAAGATCCTTCACCTTCTCTTCCAATGGATCTTCACACATACTGAGATTTACTATGACAAATCTCTTTGATGCTTCACTTAAGCTCTTTATGTATTTTCACATGCAAGACACCACTTTAACGGAGCTCGATCTGGATCATCGTCTACCTAGCATTTCTTTACTTGTTACACTTTATTCTTAGTACTTACAGAAGATTTTAATGGACGTAGGATAGACCTCTAGTAGTGAGTGAATTGATGGCTGCTACATTTAACTACTCCAGTTCCATTGTTCTCTTCATAGCTGAATAAGATAATTTTGGGGCAGAGTATTAAGAATAATCAAAACTATCTGATTTGAGTGAAATAGTTCAACTGCCAGTAAAACACATGCAAACCTAGTAAGGGATATAATTCTTACTCCTCCTCCAGTTAGTTAACTTTAAAGTAATCGTCGTCAAATGCTTTGCTGGCTCTCCATGAGATAGTATCTCTTTACTGACTCCCTGAACATTATAACCCTTCGTGTATCAAACTCCACGTATCCCTAAATATTATATGTCAGGTTTTTGTTGTATCTTCTTTACTGAACGAGTGAAAGAAGTCTGTCATCTACCCCGTCAATATGTAAGTAAAGTTTTGCTATCGAATAAGCTGTACCTCAGTTTAGAAAGAAATCATGCAGTGAAAGAATTTGAAATGATCACCATTAATCACTCACAACGATCTGGTCAATGACTTTATTCCTGCTTCCGTAACTGTTATAATCATAAGGCAATGGTTTGTACAAGTATCTCTTTGCATTAACGTCGTCTGTAAGTTGATGATGGTTTGCAGTTATTATTGCCGCAGTTTATCATATGGGAGACTTCTCTTACTAAAACGTTAAATGCATTTTCCATATGCTCACATTGAAACAACCCCCAGTGCTACCCCCAACACTGCCCTACCAAACATTTTCGTTCCCACAGGGCTTCACCCACACACAGTCCTTTTTAACAAATTGTCCATTACCACACCGTACAACACACACAGACAGACAGACAGACAGACACACACACACACACACACACACACACACACACACACACACACACACACACACCTCATATTGCCAGGGCAAAAACAACACACTCCTATACCTCACGCACAATATAATATCTCCTGCACCTTCATACTGTCGCGGCACTTCCTGTCGCCTACTGCACAGACATTTTTCTGAAATCCCAAAATACATAACTGAACAGGAACCGGAAGTGGATACTCTGAAAATGAATGAAAGACTCGCTGTCCATCTCTTGCCGAGTTAACACTTCCACCCCCGAACTCGGTGAGACCAACTCCCGCCGTCAGCAGCCGAGGGGAGAAAGGCTTCTCCTCTCCCTCCTGCCGATCTGGACGTCGATGGCCCTCCGTCTCTCCCTCCTATCTGGACGCTGAGGGCCCTGTCTCCTCAGTGCCTACCTGGAATGGCCCTCCCTCCTCAGTTCCTCCAATAGCGGCTGAGAGTTTGGCGAGCCTCACACAATCTACAGCAGTTCTCTTAGAGCCCTTTTAATTTTACAAGCTTTTGTCTGGCGGGACCATATTTGGCCCGGTCCTCCCAAGGGAGGAAAATCTCAACAAACAATATGAAAATTAAGAAAAATGCTTACACTATTCCATTTACGCAGACCAAACGTACCTATTCATTGAGCAGTGGTTAAAAAGCTGCTACTCTATATTGAATGGCAAGAATTCACTCATAGGTGTCAGAGGAAGAGTCAGAGATATGTAAAAAATGCAATTATCCATTCCCTATAAAGACAGAAGCGTTATACTAAGCTTCCGCTACTGCTGGGATAGTTTAATAATTATTCAATTAGTCAAACCTAAGGCCAATAATTTCTTTGCACATCAGAGGGGTTCCTAATCTTTAGGAAGATTACTTTCACATCGTTAGATGTCAGAGATCATGAAGTAATGAAGCATGTTTCCATTCTGTTTAGTTGTAACTGATCAGCTATGAAAGACTATTTAGTTTTACACACGCTGCAGGTAGCCATTGCTGTTGTTCTTACTTGACTTCTGTCTGTCTAGTCGAGCAGACCCGTCGACCACAGGCACGCAAATGCTTCTGTGCAGCCTCTCTACAGATGTAATGATGTACAGTACACACGTCATTTAGAGGACCAGCATCCGCTAATGGTAGACAGCAGCTTCCCAGGGTCAAACCATGTTCCTTCCTCACGGCGAGGTGCAGGGAAGTATGAGTTTTCGTTCTCAGGTGGAAGCTGCAGCCGCGTTTCCCTACCCAGAATACACAGTGCCGCCATGTGTAGGCTCCATTTTAGAAAGTAAACAGGAACAACTGGTTTTTGCTCTACACCAGCAACAACAATTAGATTCATAAAAGGATATCAAAGTCTCTTTTTTTCAGCACTAAATTATATCAGCTGGGAGCATTGTAAACAAAGTATCCTAAGGGAGGAAAAAAGTGCGGTATATTAGCTTTCTTAGACCCAAGAAGACTTTGTTATCCTCATTTTATCACTTTTTTTTTTTGGGGGGGGGGTTATCAAATGTTATCTAGAGGGGCACTCAGAGAGTAGGCCATCATGCACTCCAATACAAGTTTTTCTAACTGTCAACATCAGACTACATGCACATTACACACTACACTTCCTAATCAAAACTGAATAATGGCGTCTAATAACCAAGCCTCGGGGTCCCCAGGGGGAGACCATAAATGTCCCCACCATCCACCCCTTTCCCGATGACGACTTAACGAGCTGCCTGCAACCACTGTCTGACTTCTTTTTCATTTCTTCAACGTTCGCAGCCTTTCCTCTAACTTTACCTCCATTGAGCACCACCTCTCCTCCTCTAAACCTTACCTTCTCTTCTTAACTGAGACTCAGCTGTCTCAGGCAACTGACAGCAAACCCTTTTCTGTATCCTTCTACTTTCACTATAATTATTTCAAAGCCAAAAGTGGCTGTTGTGTATATGTATGCAATGATTTATCTTGCTCTCGTGTTCCTGAACTTGATTCTTCTGAATTTTCCGCTCTCTGGCTTCGGCTTTCCTGTCACTCTGACTAAATATATCTGTATTATTTACTTATCCCCTAATTCTACCATAAAAAATTCTTCGACTCTCATACTTCTACGATGGAACACATCCTATCCATTTCTCCTTTCTCTGAAATCTCTGTTCTAGGAGATTTACATGTTCACCACCACCTTCGGCTCTCTTCTCCTTTCACTGATCCACCTGGTGAACAAGCCTACATCTTGTCTATCTGACCTAGAGCAGCTTGTACAACACCCTACCTGTATCCCTGATTGCCTTAGAGAGAGCTCCAACATACCTCACCAACTCCTGACAACTAATCCTTCTGCCTACACCAGTAGTGTCAAACTCAATCCTCCCCAAGGGCCACACTTCAGTTCTGTTGATCGTCTGAGGGCCAACTCTACCTAACCTTATCGAAATCAGCGTAGGTGTATAAAAGGAGCACATGGTGAGGTGAAAAACATGTTTTGTTATTTTTAACAAACAGGTTTTTACCTCAAGGTTTAATTTATAACATATTTTCAGCCCAACCCGCAATCCACCCTCCCAGTAATAGTCCCTAGTAGAAGAGGCCTAGCTCTGCCTACATTAAGAGGGTTCCAATATGTTTAGTTAGCAAACAAATGAAGGTGGCTTACCAATATAGGTTTTGCATCATACTTCCCTGTGCCCTCGTCATTGCCTGTATTTTATATGAGTAAAAGCAAATTTAAATGCAATTTTACTGTAGGAGAGGTGTCTGTCTATACCATTTTGTGATTAAGTTTTTAGTAACAGAAATAAAACATAAAAAACATCAATTTATTGGGATCAAAAGCTTTTATCGTTTTGCACTGCACTGTAGGCACTTTCCTTCCACAAGTTGGTCAATATTTGGACTGATAGGTTTTCTTAAGTCATCACAGGCAACTTTTTTCCTCTTTGAGGGCCACATGTGGCTCGCGGTCTGCCAGTCTGACACCTCTGGCTTACACTGTTAATCTTTCCTCTCCGTTGGGCTCCTTCAGTCACAACCTTATTAACTCACTCCGTCCTCTTGCTCCGATACGGACTGTGGACTCTCCAAAGAAGCGTCGATTGTGGCAATTTGGAGCTGCTGTTTGGAAGGCCCTCAGGCAGTACTTCTTTGATTTTCTTTGGAATGATTATTGCTTCCATGGCCAGAAACCATCTCAGTGTGCCTTGCGCAGTATGGAGGTTATTCTCTCGGACATGGAAGCATACATTCCCTTCGCATATCGTTTGTCAAATGCATGAAAGCCTTGGTTTTAATCACGCTTGTCCTAATGCTGTCCACAACAAGGAGAAGGCCCATAAAAGGTACCGGAGCCAACCCACCCCTGAATGACATCTTTAACTCTTCGTTAGTCAGGTGGGGTGTTTTGGCACCCCAATTTTTTTTAAAAGCTCATATTACCTAACCGGTAATTCGAATATTTCTCTCCATTCCAGTACTCTCCTGATTCAGTGAGGGGAGGGAGCATGTGGATTGGTTTAGTCCTGCCTCTGCTGTAGTGAAAGAGAGGGGCACTTCCCTCCCCCCCCCCGAGGTGTCCAGTCACCCCATCACACTAACCATTTAGATCATATTGTGATATAGATTTTTTTATATCTTATTTTTGAATATTGTTTATCAATATACGGATTGTAAAAATCACAAATGTGTTTTCCTGTGCGTGTTTACCTGACAAATGAGATATGAGTCCCTTTGTTATTTTTTTACTGATATAGTTTATTGTATTTTATTATTATAAATTAATAAAAAAAACACCTACAAGGCATTCAGTTTTTTCATTGGTGATTGGAGAGATATGCAGAAGCAGCAGTATGAATATATTTTACATGTTAGTAAAACTACATGTATTTTTGTATTAGAATGTTAAAACACCCCACCGGACTAACCACGTTTCAATACCCCACAGGACTAACGAAGGGTTAATATGTTTCTGCCCGGAATTGTGCTAAGTCCGTTCTTCACTCTCCTAAAAATTTCATCTGTACTAAATGCTCTCAACTCTCCAACTCGAATTCTTCCCTCTCCTTCTGGCACCTTGCCAAAAACCTTTCTAACAACTTAAGCTCATCATCCTTCCATCCTCTTTTCTACTCTGATGGCTCTGTAGCTATTTCTTCTATTGATAAAGCAGATCTCTTCACTCAGACTTTCTCCTCCCATTCCCCCTTAGACGATTCTGGTGCTGTTCCTATATCACTTCCACCGTCTGACTTTCTCATGGCTGACATAAAAATTTCTTCAGCTGATGTATTTTGTGCCATCACTGGCCTCAATACTAACAAGGTATATAGGCCTGATGGGGTCCCTCCTGTTGTCTTCAAGAACTGTGCTTCTGTGCTTACACCCTGCCTAGGTAAACTCTTTTACCTTTGTCTGTCAGCTTGTACCTTTCTTTCTTATTGGAAGTTATCTCTCATTCAACCAGTCACAAAGAAGGGTGGCCATTCCCAATCCTCTAACTATCGCCCAATTGCTTTAACATCCTGTGTCTCAAAAATTTTCGAGTCTGTTATTAAGAGAAAAATTTTAAAGTGCATTCAAGTACTTGGGTAGTGTGATGAGTAAGGATGGAACTTTGGGGGATGAAGTGCGTGAAAGGGTACAGCAGGGAAGGAAGGTTGTTGGTACACTGAAAGCAGTGATGAGAAATAGGGAGGTGAGTATGGAAGTTAAGAAGTCACTGCATGATATTATTGTGATCCCTACCCTGACGTATGGAAGCGAGGCATGGACCTTGCAAGAGGGGAACAAGTCAAGAGTGAGAGCAGTGGAAATGAGTCACTTGAGAGGAGCATGTGGAGTGACGTGGAGGGACAGGTTGACGAATGAAGAAGTTAAGGAACGCTGTGGGGTGGATGTGGATGTGTTTGAGAAGATTAGGAGAAATACACTGAGGTGGTTTGGACATGTGAAGAGAATGGAGCATGAAAGACTGACTAAGAGGGTGTATGTAGGTGAGGTGGAGGGAGGGAGAGGGAGAGGTAGACCGAGGATGAGGTGGAGGGATGGAGTTGAGAGGTATATGAGGGAGGGGGGGGTGAGTTGGGGGGAGGGTAGTCAAATGGTGGGTGACAGAGCGACTTGGAGGCGTTTTGTCTGTGGCCACCCTTTGCGGGATTAGGGCGTCGGGCTATAGATAGATAGATAGATATTTCCTATCATAACCTTCTTTCTGATCGTCAGTTTGGGTTCTGTCAGGGACGCTCCACTGGCGATCTTCTCACATACCTTTCAGACTCCTGGTCATCCTCCTTTCGGGATTTTGGCGAAAGCTTTGCATTGCCACCGACACAAAAGACAGAACAAAACAGAGGCACTCCACCTACATAAAAGACCAGAACTTCCAACTGGGCTTACATAGAGCCCGGTCCCCTATTCACGTACGGGTAAAACTCTAAAGAAGGAGAAGATTTGCCATTGCACTTGACATCGCAAAGGCTTTCGACTGAGTCTGGCATAAATCTTTTATTTCCAAACTGTCCTCTTATGGTTTCTATCCTTCTATCTGTGCATTCACCTATAGCTTCCTTTCTGGTCGTTCTATAGCTGCTGTTGTAGACAGCCATCGTTCATTTAGATCTATCAATAGTTGTGTTCCTCAGGGCTTTGTCCTACCTCTTCCTTTTATTCATTAATGACCTTCTAAGCTGTATATCTAACCCTATCCACTCATACAGTGATGATTCCACCCATCACCTTTCCATTCGATTCTTGCAATGTCCATCTCAGCAGTTACTTCAACAAACATGGGATGAGGCTATGGCAACCTAAAATCTGACTTGGATCATATCTCTGACTGGGGTAAAATATCATCTCATTGTTATTAATGCATCAGAGACTAAGTTCTTACACCTATCAACCTGACAAAATCTTTCACAGGAGTACCCACTAATGTTTAATAATATCCAACTTAATCCTGCATCATCCCTAAAAATTCTTGGGATTTCATTCTCTCTAGAGTTATCTTGGAAAGATCATATTACATCTCTTGTAAAATCTGCATCCAAGAGATTAGGTGTGCTAAGCCAACTCCATACCTTCTTTACTCCTGCACAGTTGTTAACTTTATACACGGGTTTTATTCGCCCCTGTGTAGAGTACAACTCTCATGTATGGGGAGGCTCCTCACATACAGCTCTTCTCAATAAGGTTGAGTCAAAGGCTTTTCATCTAATCAACTCTCCTCCTCTTACTGGCTCCCTTCAACCTCTGTCTCTTCGCTGCACTGTTGCATCCTTATCTCTGATCTGTTGCTACTTGGTCACTGCTCCTCTAAACTGTCTGCTTGCATCCCTTCACGTCTGCGATGGGTGCGTAGCATCCGTCTAGCAACAAACTCTCATGCCTTTTCTGCCCAACTCTGTAATGCAAGAGTTAACCGTTACGCCCAGTCCTTCATTTATGCAACAGGTCACCTCTGGAACTGTCTCCATCTGTTTGTATTTCCTACTTCCTATGATCTTCAGTCTTTCAAATGCAGTGTGTCCAGGCATCTCAAAATGAACAGATCTTGAATTTGGCTCTATTTCGTTTTTTTTTTTTTTTCTTGGAAGGAATTGTTTGCTGGCTCCCGGCCTTTGGTTCCTTTTTCTTTGAATAAAAAAAAAGTCTCCGACAAGGGCAACGTAATTTTCAAACTACCCTCTATAAAAGGTTAGGTTTTCTCATCACTGGTACCAGTTTTGCAAAAAGTGTTTTCCGGATCTAGAATGTGTAACACAATCCGGATCGGTCCCAAAGGTCAATCGATTGTTCCCTGGGACGTGGGCTATCTTCTGACCAAATTTGATGCAAATCTCTCTTTTAGTTCGTTGAGTAATACTCCTAACAGACAAACAGAAAGGGGTGGAAACATACCCTCCATGTCGGGGAGAAAAATGAATATTCCAGTGGTTCCCAAACTGGTGGCTAGGGTGCATTGTCAGGGAGGCCATGGGCAATCTGAATTAAGATTATAAATATGTTCAAGGTTTGATATTTGCAAGGATCTACATTTTTATTTTTTATTTATCAGTCCTGTGAAGCAAGATGGTATCATTTTTGGCAATGCACCCCATATAGTAGTGCTATACTCGTGTGTGTGTGTGTGTGTGTGTGTGTGTGTGTGTGTGTGTGCACCCCCAGGGAAGCCACCTTGTCGTTATGGGGAGCTTATGTGCCTTGTAAATCTGGTGGGTCATACCAGCAGGGGGAGATCCCCCCTGGACTCAGCAGAACAGGGTTACCCATGCTGAAGAGGCAATCAGTGAGGAGTCAGACTAAGAGTTTCCAGGCCTTCTGCCTTGTGGATTTCACTTGGATGGGATAAGGCTATGGGAGTAAACCCCGAACTGAATATCTGTGAGTGAGTCCCACGAAAGGCTGAGCTCGACAGGCAGAGCTCCGAGCAAATTCCTACAATCCTGCTCAGTGAATGGCCTTCGTGAATCTTCTTGCTACCATCAAAAGCTGAGAAGCCCAAGTTATGTGGTCGTTAGGACTGTGCTCCTTCACTGCTGTACTCCCCTCTCATTTCATCCTTTCTTCAAAATTAAAACACCTATGGCGACAGGATAGGGTGTCAGTGACAGGTCATGGATGTGGCTGGAAGTTGCTAGCTCGAATCCTGCACATTGGTGGCATAGGCCAAGTAGTCGCTGGTAAGATGGCTTAGGAGCAGGTCATGCCTTCGTGGCATCTAGTGCGAATAAGCAGCTGGAAACTGATGCCCAACTGTTTACCCCTGAAGGGAAAGAGTTAATAAAAGGTAAACTTAACATTTGCTGCTCAGCAGCAATAACCCCATCTATCAAGACATCCCCCAATGTAAAAAAAAAAATAGGATTGTCTCTGACTCGTTACTTGGAATATGCCAAACTTGCTTGATGCAGACCATGACGGACGACCACACCGTAGAACTGCCCTTATTGCCCATGAACTGAAAAGTTATAAAACTGACATCACTGCCTTGTCTGAGGCTCACCTCTCAGGAGAGAGCAACCTAATAGAAGTAGGTGAAGGGTATACCTGTTTTTGGAGGGAATGCCCAGACAATATAAGAAGAAACCATGGTATTGGTTTCGTAGTCTGAAACAGCCTACTACAGAATATCCAAGAAACACCTGTGGGTATATCAGTAAGGCTGATGTCTTGGAATACAGGGCTCTCTAAAGATTAATATACAGTACTTGTCAGTGCTTGTCCCCCAATACTTGATTCTGAGAACATGGTCAAAGATTTCTTTTATGACTCATCGGATGCTACCCTTCGCGCAGTACCACGTAATGACAAACTGATCCTGCTTGGAGATTTTAATGCCAGAGCAAGAAAAGACAGCCACCTCTGGCAAGGCATTATAAGGTGCTGTGCTATTGATAACATGAACAACAACGGCCTTAGACTACTTTCCTTATGCTTGGAACACAGTCTGGTTATCACAAGGACCATTCATCAACATAAGACTAAACATAAGACCACATGAATATACTCACGATCTAAACATTGGTACCTAACTGACTATGTCATTGTAAGGCAGCAAGATTGAAGAGAAGTTCTTATAACTCGAGCTATACGAGGTGCTGAGTGATCAACAAAACATAACCTTATTGTCAAAAAATTGCAACTAGCCAAACGCCCTTAAATGTGCCACAGACCATCCACCAAGAAACTAAACTGTAGCTGATTGACCCCCACTTTGCTCATTCTTATCAACTTGATTACCTTTCTTGAATCATTGTTTTAGGGCATTTTTTTATAATATTAAGTTGATTTTTTGTCATTAGATCAAGTGTTTCTGAGCTCGAACTCTTCACCACCCTTGTTTTTTTGTAATTAACACCTCTTGGGTGGGTGTGAGGGTGGCGATAAGTCACCAGCACCGTGGGAGGTAGACAAGCGTGAATCCGCCATTGCTGGGCAACAAACGAGAACTGAATTACTACATATGCAATATTTGACAACTGCAGTGTAGAAGGGCTTGGCAACAGCGCCTGGCGGTGTAGGGGGAGACTCAACGTTCCCATGGAAACCACTGATGCTTCCTCATGCTTGAAATAATGGCACAGAGGCCCATTGCCTCATATGAGGCTATCTGCATGGCCAGGAGTGGCCTTCATATCTACATTACTAAATATGCAGTATTTGGCAACTGCGGGATGGCAGGGTTTGGCAACAGCTCTGATACCGTAGAGGGAGGGTCAACGTTTCCACAGAAACCACTGACGCTTCCTCGTGCGTGAAATTATGGTGCAGAGACCCATCATCTCATATTAGGCAATCAGCGCAGCCTGAGGTAGCCTGCATATCGCTTCATATGAGGCGATGAGCACGGCGGAGGTTAAAGGATGTGGAAATTTGTATCGCCTTCTACAGCACTATTACAGACAAGCTCTTTCAATATCCCTCACTTGTTATAACCAAAAATGCAACAAAAATAGATGCTGAGTGGCTGAACATTAAGACCTGCTCCAAAGCACTGAATAAGAAAAAACACTAGGACTTTGTGTTCACTGCCATAAAGGCTGGTTTGATGAAAATGCAGAGGGCTTACATGACCTTCTTCAGTGAAGAACTGAGCATATAATAACTGCTTGGCTCATCCTATCTACTTAACTCTAAACACTGAATTCTAGAGTCTCAGAATGAAACCCAGAGAAAACTGCATGACATGGAGAACAAATTCCGGATTGAGCAAGCTAATAATGAGCTGCAGAAACTGGCTGATATTAAGGAATAACAGGTCCTACAAGTCCTCATCTGTGGACCAACCCAATACAACATTTACCCTGTTCGATCAGTCGAAAGAAAGCTCCTGAAAGACAAGCAAGCAGTCCTTGAAAGATGGGTGCAACACCTCAACACGCTACTGAATCTAAGAACTCGGGTCGAGCACAATATCCTCGATAACATCCCAAATTCACTTAAACAGTACACCTGGGTCTGTGAGACCCGGCCACTTTTTGCCACTTACTGGTTCAGCAACTACTATATGCCAGGGACCCCTGTCCTTCCCAATAGCTTCCCAAGTTTGGATGCCCATGCTAAAGGTGGCTGTGTGGTTTTCCAGGTCTCCTTCTGTTTTGGTGTATAACACACTAAAATCGTGGTCGGGTCTGTGAGACCCAGGTGTCCTGGATAAGGGGGGCTGAAATTTACTGTTCTGTGATGAAAATTTTTTCACCCTCTGAATTGCCCTCTCCACACCATGAAGACCCTTCATGCCACTAGCTTTGACAGCAGTGTGAGCATCATTGTGTCGTTTCTTTTCTTATGGGGTCCATGTAAACAGAAGCGGTAAAGATTTTTTTCAAAAATTTGCCAAAAATGCTTTAAATATGTTAATTTTAATTGTATATTCATTATTGCATAGTAAATTGAACCAAAAAGGTTGTAGATTGGTCAAAGATTCAGTAAATAAAACACAAGTATTTTTTTTTATTTTTGTATTTGGTGGGTTTGTGAGACCCAGGTGTCCTAATGGTGTATAGGCACAACTAGGTGTCCTGTTTCAGGGTTAAGTGGCAGATCTCAATGACCCACCTAAACTTGCAGAAACTGTTCAGACCATCCAATCTCTAAAGAAGAACAAAAGCCCTGGCCCTGATGGCATACTATCCACACTGATCAAAGAGTGGCCAGTTACTTCACCATCGCCTCCATACGCTCATACTCTCTGGAACCAAAATCGAATTCCTTCTGGATCCAAGAGCAAATTCCACCTGAATAGTTTACTTCTGATATTGTAACCATCTGCAAGAAGAAAGGAAACTGCTCAAATTGTGACGACAGTAATGGTATCTCCCTCCTCATGAATCTTTGCAAGTACTAGCCAAGATAAAGTTATCCAGACTGACACATCATTTGACTGAGTCAACACTTTCTGAAACACAATGTGGATTTTGAAAGGAATGAAGTACCTGTGATATGATCTTTGTTGCCTGACAGACACAAAAGAAATGCCACGAGGAGAACCGTGACTTGTTTATTGCATTCATCGATCATGCAAAAGCATTTGGCACTCAACAGAGAACTTTTATGGAATCCTGTTTCAAAATTTGGAGTTCCAAACAATTTTCTTGCCATTCAAAAGAAATGCCACAACAGAAAGATAAAGGTAGATAATGAATTTTCCAATTTCCACTATTAATACCAGCGTGCCACAAGGATCTGTTCTGGCTCCAACCCTATTCCTAATTTGTATTAATAATTTCTTATGCCACCCATAATCCAATCCATTCATATGCAGATAACTCAACACATCACAGTTCATTCACACTTAAACACCCATTCACCAACACTAATATCCTAAACTCAGAACTCTGTACAGCCATCTCCATGAATCAAGACTTATCCAGGGTCAGTGAATGGGGACAAAATAACCTAGTCTCATCAAATGCTAGTAAAACCAAATATATACAGTTTACTAATAGACAGATATTGCCAGATTCCTATATTATCTTCAATGCTACTAATATTCCAATCTCCAAGAATATTGAAATTCTCGTTGTTTCACTTAGCAATGTTCTCTGCTGGACCTCTTATGTCAGATCACTTGCCTCAAAGAAACTCGGATTATTGTACAGAGTTCGTAGCTTCTTCACTGACGAGCAGTTAGCTGTAGTTTATAAGAGTCATGTGCACTCCCAGCTGGAATATTGCTCACCCTTGTGGAATGGGTGTGAAGAGGTTGCACTAAAAACAACTAGACAAAATTCAGAACACAGGTGTTAGAATTATTAATAATCCTGCTATTACAAATAATGTACAGACGACAGCAGAAGTTCGCTGCAAGCCTAGGTGAGTGCTGAGGGTCAGTTGGTCTGGCAACAGTGTGTATAGATGAGTTGCCACTGGTGCAAATACTGCTATTGTATTCTTCAGTATTATTGTCATTAATAAAGGAATCTGAAGGGGAAATTATATCATGTATAAATTATGTATTTAGCAAAAAATAACGTAAACACCGTCGGATCATATTATAAGTAATTATATGATTCAGAATATTTATGGCTGTAAACTTGTCCTCCCTCTCTCTCCTTCCACCATCCTGGTGTTCCTCCCCCCCTCCCTCCATTCCTATTACCTCTCTCTCTCTCTCTCTCTCTCTCTCTCTCTCTCTCTCTCTCTCTCTTTTATACAGTCGGTGGGGTCTCCACAAATCAATGAAAGTAAAGTAGTTCAACTGTATTATTTTCCATTTCTTACCCACTCTTATCTTAATCCATTCATAAACGTAGCAGCCGTTACTTTTTTATTACAAGATATTTCTGTTTAAATCTTCGTTAGCAAATGACTTCACTCCTTAAGTTCTCATGCACCCATTCCATTTGTCTTGTTTTTCAATTGATGCCGTCCCCAGCATTTTGTGAGTGATATTGTCCTTGTGTTCGGCTTATACTGGTGTATGCTTTTATTGACCTCCTGATTGTTATAAAATATGCCGACTATATGAATACGATTTGTAAATTTATAATTTTCCATTTCTCCTTCGAAAGCGTAGCAAAAATAATTTTGTCTTAGCATCGCGCACTTACAGTTGCATAGATTACTTTCACCAAAAGTTATGATAAACACGATGATACCGAAATTATGTATACTGTAAGGATAACGTATTACATATGGTGCCAAGCATGAATATTGCCATTCTGTATAGGTCTGAATCAAAATCACCGATAATTTATGTCCATTTATTACATATAATAACATGCAAAATTAAACAAAATGTTTCACTTACCCTTCTAAATACAGCAATACATTCTTTTGAGTAAAGTAATACACGTAATTAACTTATTCCTAACCAGGTTAATGAACAGGCCATTAACAAAATAAAAATATAATAATAGGAACTAGTACTCACTATGAGCTAACTGAAAACATTGTTTTTTTTACTAGACAGCTACGACATCTTATACCAGACCACACTTCATTTCTCCATTAGTACCCAATCCACCCACCGCCGTTTGCAATGATTTTCTGAAGCCTGTCCCTCATTGAAGCAACTGTGTTGTAAATATCTTCTTGCCTCCCCCGGAATCTTTCCCACTCGACTTTCGTGTGCTGAAGGAGTTGACGAGAACTTCTTTCTTCTCCAGGTATCCACGAGTTGACAATGCTGCCCCAAATGTTCTCAATAGGATTCATGTCACAGCCCTTGCTTGGCCACTCCAACAAGTCTATGTCCCGTTGCTCGGCAAACCACCGTTGGACGATGCGAGCAGTATGGACTGGGCAATTATCCTGTGAGGGGAAAAACAATATATTCTGTATATCTATTTATCTTTGACACATGTTCCTAACAACTCCCTCTATGGGAATGGACACTGTTTGCGTTTCCTTAGCTATGTTATCTGAACACCTCGCCAGATAGTTGCAGTTTCGCAGTAGGCAGCTAACTTGCCTGTTTACCCGCACCCACCATGCCTAGCTATGCTAAAGCCAGGCGCCTGCCGGCGTGCTCTCTAGCTATTACACTCTCAAGCAGATTATCTGCCTGGAAAAGTTTCCCCCCCCCTGCTTCCGATATATATATATATATATATATATATATATATATATATATATATATATATATATTCATAAAACTAAAAGCTACATATATTCATAAATCTAAAAACCAAATGTATAACATTACAATCTATGAAAGTATGTTTTATTGGCGTCATTAGAGTAATTCTGTATTTACCTGCATAAACTGAATCCGCTCTGGGTAAGGAAGCGCTATTGCTCACACAGTGTGGACCATCACCTCCTCAAGCAATTCCAAATACTTTTCAGAAGTAAATCTACCTTCGATTTCAGCTAGTTCTCCAATGCCGTACAGATGGATCCAGCCCCAAACATTACAGGTCACATGGCCGCTTCTGGCAATTTCACATATGTTCTCAGGAGAATATCTGGTGCCAGCTGGGCGGTAACAGTGGAGTTGGCCATGTGTTGTTGAGGCAAAGGTCTTCTCATCTGAAAAAATTGTCGTTCCCCAGAATGCAAGGTCCTTGTTCACATGGGTTTCTGCAAATCTTAGTCGTAGTTCACGGTGTCTCGCAGTCAATTTTTCTTTTTCAGCAGGAATTCTGTTTTATGTCCCTCTCCTTCAAACGACGTCGCACTGTATCACTTGATACTTCTAGTTGGAGGTTGTTCCTAATTGCCACAGCATTCGTAATCGGATTCCTTGTTGCTTCCTCAATGATGCCATTGTCTTCCACAGGGGTAGTTCTTCTAGGTGCCCCTGACCTTGGTCGATCTCGCAAACCTCCCTCTGCTCTCCACCTTCTCCACCATTTATCCACAGTTGTGTGAGACACTCCAAGTTCATGACAGACTTCAGCAGTGGTGTGACCTGCTTCCTTCATACCAATAATACGTCCGCGGAGGGCAATCTTATCGTGTATCTGGGCCATGATCTTGTAGATATTGACTGCGAGGTTTAGTGGTGTTCTTATGAAAGTCGTAGCAGCCATTATGACTACACTTCTGATAGGGTTTATGATACTGTTCACTGACTCACGAAGCAGAACATGTAATGATTCCGAACACTGCATTATCAGTGCGTCACTGTTTAATGATTCCGAACACTGCATTATCAGTGCGTCACTGTTGTGTATGCAAAAATGATAAAGGGAGGGGAGGAATAGGGAAAGAAATACAGCTGAATTACTATATTTCCACTAATTTGTGGAAATTCCCACCGAGATATACCGAATTCAACTGTGGCTACAGATTACACAAAAGAGAGAGAGAGAGAGAGAGAGAGAGAGAGAGAGAGAGAGAGTGGAGGGAAGTGGGAGTGGTAGAAGTAATAGGAATGGAGGGAGGGGGGAGGAACACCAGGATGGTGGAAGGAGAGAGAGGGAGGACAAGTTTACAGCCATAAATATTCTGAATCATAGTATTACTTATAATATGGTCCGACGGTGTTTACGTTATTTTTTGCTAAATACATAATTTATACATGATATAATTTCCCCTTCTGATTCCTTTATTAATGACAATAATACTGAAGAATACAATAGCAGTATTTGCACCAGTGGCAACTCATCTATACACACTGTTGCCAAACCAAATGACCCTCAGCACTCACCTAGGCTTGCAGCGAACTTCTGCTGTCGTCTGTACCTCCCCTACAGATAAGATAGAATGTTGCCTCCTTTGCATTATTTTACATATACTTTTACGGCCAACGCTCAGACGAAGTTACATCCATTGTGCCACCTCTCCATGCCTTCCCCTGTGCTACACAGGCATCTGGTAGCACCCATGACTGGACTGCCACACTACCATATTTCAGAACTTCGGCCTATCAGAAATATTTTATTCCCCGAACTGCATCTCTTTGGAACTCGCTTGCCAAGAGTTGTTTCCCCCAAACTTCAACCAACAGCTGTTCAAGTCCAACTTTCACAGATTTTTTTATGAATGGAGGATATCATTAATCTGGTGTATGGCTTTTTTTTTTTTTTAATTTATTTTTCCTTCCTCTGTTCTGTTATTGAAAAAAAAAAAAATGCCCTTGCATGAATCAACCACATCTCAGTCTCTTTTGAACGTCACAGTTCCATAGCCTTTGAAAACACCAAATTAAGACTTGACACGAAGGTTTCCATATGTACAGCTGTTTGCCTTTCCACCTTCTGATATGGTGCTAAATCCTGGGCTGCTTACCAGCGTCACATCAAACAGCTTAAACGTTTTCATATAAAATATATAACATGTAATAAGCATCCACACTGAAAGTGTGGAACGTGCTCGAGCAAGCAAGCGAGCAAGTCAGGCTTTGCTGAATATTGTCTCATATTGCTCATCACCTTCCTCTGATTTCCTGACCTGAAAATACTAAAAAGAACTTACTAGATTACACCAAAAATATTCCCTCACACTTCTTAAAACCAATACTCCTCTTGTATTAAATTTAGGTCTAGGGCTTGGGACCAACCAGGTTAATAATGACTTTGTTTACTTTCACCAAATCTCTTGGTGCACTCCAATTCGAATCAGATATAGGAAATTCAGAGTTTCTTTTCGTCGATCAGGGTATTGTATTATTCTGACTCGGATTCAGTCAAAAATTTCCAAAAGAGCCACACAGAAGGTATTATTTGTTTTGAAAAGGCAAAACGTTATTGCTTTCAGCAATCGTCGGAAAATGCTGCAGCACTGCTCATGCAAATGTAGACTATTACTTATTGCGCAGACGGCTGTTACACTAATCTACCTTATTAAAAATCGTCTTCTCGAGTTACGGAAAAACTATTGGGAATATATTATGGGTTGAGTATGAAATGAAATTAACTGAGGATTTATATGTGATTTCCAAATTGGTGTATATCTTTCTTTTTAACTTCAAAATTGGCTGAGAATCCAAAAAAGGTCACTACTGTACAACAGTTTTCCTCCCGAACCCTGCCTCCATATATATATATATATATATATATATATATATATTTATCTATCTATCTATCTAGATATATATATATATATATATATATATATATATATATATATATATACAGTAATCCTTCCACTATCCTATGTAATAGAGCCAAAGGCATGTCCAGAAAGTGTTCCCATACGGAAAATGGGCCCCTGCCTGTGGGACTAATACTTATGAACCCTAACCCAGCCTAACTTTGAAAGCCACCTAAATAAATCCTTACCGGACATGCATAGCACCTATTGGACATAAAGCATGAAATAAATGAAAAGGAACCAGAGAATAAGGAATTAGAAGTGGTTATGGATAATATTTTGCAGTGTACAGGGTACTTACAGAACGTATGTGGCCACCTCCTCAAAGGCTCTGATAGTGGTGAAAATGCTCTTGAAGCACGTATAGGTATCCAGTGTTGTGCTACACTTAATTCTTTGCACTGTGAGTTATAACTGTTTAACACTGCACATTCTGTTCTTAATTGTGCCACGCCAGTTTCAACCGCCACTTTGCACTCCACACTTAATCCATTGCATTCTAAACTCTAATAATCTTAACACTGCACAACACTGTAAATTCCCTTGTGGTCTAGTGGCGAGGTATTGCAGAGTATTCACTGTTTATTCACAAAAACGAGCACGTGAGGCATCCATTGCGATGAATATCTACCCTGTACAGTGGTTAGGCAGTAACTGGGGAGCGGGGAAGGAAGGAAGGGGTGAAGGGGTGAATAAACAATAGGTGTTCAGTGCTGTGTGGTGCCACGCGGCAATTTCAAATAACGAGTGGGAAAAAATTCAGATTTGGGGAGGGATTTTGTTCTCTTTTTGGCCATTTTTGGGTTCTGAAGGTCCAGGCCCACAATGTTCGCTAAGTGGGGGAGTGGGCATCTGGATAGTACAGGGATTACTGTATATATATATATATATATATATATATATATATATATATATATATGACAGAAAGCAGCTATTGGAACATACATATGAATCTAGATTGCGTCATAAACCTGTCATCTAAAGAATTAGATTGGGATATTTTGTTTACCTTAGGTTATTGGTTATAATTTTCTTATGGCAAGAAGATAAACCCAGTGCAGGTTGGAAAGTCCTTGTTTCAAATTGAAAACAGTCAAATGAAAACAGTGAGCTTATTCATTGCATTTTATATGGGACAGCGTTTAAGAAAAATTACAACTCTGTTCCTAGAAGGTTTGTGAAGGCCTTGGACAAACTGAAAAAAAAGATGACTCCCTGCATATAACTACAGCTGATAAAAGTAGTGCTGCAGTCGTTAAGAACAAATGTGACAACAGTGAAAAAGTGTGAACTGTTATGTGACACCAACACCTACAGTGAACTAAAAAGTGATCCAACTAAAAAACAAAGTAGAAAATTCTATAAAGAAATCAAGACTTTGGTAAGAGGAAAGGATGGCTTGATCAATCAGTTCTCGGTGCAAAATCCACCTGCACCATATACATATGGCCTAATTAAAACCCACAAGCCAAACAATTCCATCAGGCCAATCGTAAGCTCTGTAGGCTCTACGACATAGAAAGCCCTGAAAGTGGCTTCTAACACTGTTGTCCCCTGTTGTTTGCACTATCTCCGATTCATTTGTACAAAACAATGAGGATTTGGTAAGAAGGCTAAAATCTCTAAATGTCACGTACCCCTACAAATTAGTGAGCTTTGATGTTAAATCATTATTCACAAATGTTCCTCTTGACGATGTTTTAACTTTCCTGCCAAGCATTCTGAATAGTAACATTGATTGAATTCCTTCTGAAAATGTTATGAAGCTAATTACCTTTGAAGGCAAATATTACACACAGAAATTTAGTACGACCCTCTCCCCAGTTCTGGCAAATATTTACATGGAATTTTGAAAAACATTTACTGGCCTCCGTAAAGGAGCAAAACATAGTTCTGCTCCGATACATTGATGATATCCTGTGCTTCTGGCCTAACAGTCTTCCCATTGATGAATGTCTTCTGAAATTAAATTCGTTAGTTCCATCGATAAAGTTTACTCATGAGGTGAAAATGGATAATGAAGTGGCATTTTTGGATGTAAAGTTATCAGGGACAAAAGTGTTTTGAAGACTAAAGTATATAGAAAACCTACAAATATTATGGCGTATGTGGATTATTATTCAAACCACCACCTTAATGTAAAAGATTTGTGGTCATATCCATGTACTTGAGAGCATATAGAATTTCAGACCCAGATTCTTTAGATGATGAACTAAAAATGATTCAGAGCATTGGAGGGAAGCTAAAATATCCACCAAGTATACTAACCCAGTGCCAGAATACAACCAAGAAACGATTCTTTGAAGGGAAAACTAATAAGCCAGGTCGCCAGAATATATATATATATATATATATATATATATATATATATATATATATATATATATATATAAAACTTGTCCTCCCCTTCCGTGAAAATTTTCTTATGTTGTTCACATGCTGAAGAAACTTAATGTACAAGTAGTATTCACATATAACAAAACAAAAAAAAACAAAAAAAAAAACTCATCAAGAACAGCTCATATAGAAATTAAGGCGTTGTTTACAAAATCCCGTGTAAAAGCCGTAACAAATTTTACAAAGAAATTATTTGGAAACTAGGCTCTCACAACATAAATACAGTGTAAGGACAGCTCAACAGAGTAGCGGTTTCTTTCAGCACAAAGCATCCAGTGATCATCATATCGACTGGGTAGGGTCAAAGACTCTAGCAAGATCAAAAAGCTCTGATGAAAGAAATAGAATCTTGCCAAATTTCTGGCACATATGAAAACAATGTAAACATGAGCTATGGTCATTTTAAGTGTGATAAATTGTTAATTGAATTAATGTTAAAGTGGTCCCCCCCAGACTAACAATTGATTGTTCCTTGTCGTCTCCTGGTAGTGTAGTCACACCTGTGTGGGACGCACCTAGCATTATTCCTCTACAGTAGGTCTTAAGTTAAGCCACAGTTTATACCCCCTTTTGCCAGGGGCATCCCTAAGGAAAAAAGTCAGGTTCCTATTGTTCTGCGCATCGCTCATTTTTAAAATTCAGGTCATCATTTGTTCTCCGCGCTGTAGGTGTGCACAAGTTAAGCCGCAGTATTTACCCTTTTTGTCAGGTGCATCTCTAAGGTAAAAGTCAGGTACCTATTGTTCTGTATTTCGATGAGTTTTAATTCAGGTCATCCTTTGTTCTGTGTGTCACTCCCTACAGCGCGTGTGCATAAAAGACCTCTTCCCTACTGTATACGTTGCTGTATCACTCTGAAGATGCAATATACGAAAGTACTCACTGTAGCTCCTTTCATTTCTCCTGTGGTTATTTTGTGTGTGTGTATATATATATATATATATATATATATATATATATATATATGTGTGTGTGTGTGTGTGTGTGTGTGTGTGTGTGTGTGTGTGTGTGTGTGTGTGTGTGTGTTTTCCCATGCCTCATAGTGCTTGATTTTTCACGTCCAGCGAGTGCAAGTTTGATTCGTAATGTCAGTCGTAATTTCATACCTGCGCTCCTTAAACAAGCTTCAAATAACACAGTATATGGACCATCCTATCCTTTTGAATCACGAGGCCATTTCGTTTGAGAGAGAGAAGCCTTGCACTCGATTTTCCCAATCCCCGCTTCTGGTTGCAAAGACGTATTAGATTCAAACTAACACCATCCCAATAAAATCTATTTAGGGAAATGTTAGCAGTCAAAATATTGGGCGATAATAGTATGTTAACTCGAGCTTTGCCAGTACATGGACGCACTTGGATATGTCGTTCGGGCCAAACCCGGGAACTACTTTAGCATTATATTGCAGTTCATGACAGACAATTTTATTAGTATTCAGTCGAGATTTAGTCACAGGAGAATAAGACTAAATACATGTACCACTAACTCTACCAAGGTAGACTCAGTCTAGTAATTTACTGCAGCTAACGTCAGACTAACTCTGCTAAGGTCGACTCAGTCTAGTAATATACTCCAGCTAACGCCAGACGATTTTATTCTGCTGAAAGTTAATCATGGTAGAGTAGGAATATTAACTCAGGCGCCACTAACCCACTCATTGTCGGGGCACTGCAGTATTCTATTACAGATAACGCCAGACAGTTTTATTCAGTTGTGATTCAGTTACAGGAGCTTGAGAGTTAAATACTGGTATCATTACCCATGTCATGGTTGGGACAGGTTTAGTATTCTAGTCCAGCTAAGGCCAGATGAACTTACACACCTGAAAGGGAGGAAAGGAAACAGTGTTAATATCGGTAATATTACCTTCTCATCGTCGGGACCATTCAGATGTCCTGTTCCAGTTAAAGTCAGAGGATTTTGTTGAACTACTCGTGAGTCATTGATGCCTGAGAGTGTTTATACTGATGCCATTCATTTTTCATGGTCGGGAACTCTATTCATCATGACAAGCTAACGTCAGACGATTTCAGTAACCCTTTCGTGGTGGGGATAACTTTAGTATCCTCTTCGGTAGGAGACTGAGAGTGTTTAGTCCAGAAGGGCAATGTTGTAGAAATTATATATTGCCTCTGAAGACTTCAATATTAACTAGGAACGTCATCCCTCAAAATACTTTTAAGTATTTCATAACAACTTGTACAAAGAGGTTAAATTTCCGTCGAAAACGCCAATGTAATTTCCCTTCGTGTTCCTGTTTCCATCCGCCTCTTCTCTATTCTCTGGGCTGACCTCATGTTCTTTTGTCGCAGAGAATGTCAGCGTGAATTCTGGAGAAAAGCTGCGGGAGAAGAATGGAAAGAGAGAGAGACTCGAGCTATGGTTTTACCAATGGAAAGACTGGAGAATTTCAAAGGCTAGGACGATGGCTGAAGGAAAGTTTGGTCAGTGTCACCTAGTATTTCGAGGAAGGTCTCACCTTGCTTAAATTATGTGTTCTTTTGTTCAAGTCATCATCATCATCAACATTTCCGTCGTCGAAAACATTGTGACACTCACGCTCGAACTATGATCGAAATGAGGTGTAGTTAATTTTTTCAGGGTCATCAAGCGTCTATTCCATCATCATTCAAGCATTTAATTTAGTGAAAATTATGATGATGACAATGATCATAATGATCATGATGATCTGGGAATATACTAGTGGATAAGAGAAAGTATTTAGAAGACGTTTGATGACCTTGAAAGTGGATGGAAAGTATTAAGAATATATGGAGTAGATGGGAAGTTGCCGAATTCTGTGAAGAGTATGTATGAGGGTTCTAAGACTGCAGTGCGTGTGGATAGTGAACTGAGTGAATTTTTCTATTTGAAGGTTGGATTGAAATAAAGATGTGTCATGTCTTCATGGTTATTCAATGTATATGGATGGGGTCATAAAAGAGATACAAGGTAGGGCAGTGGATATTGGAGCAACCCTAGTGAGAGAGGGCAGTATTTGGAAACTCCCTGTACTGTTGTATGCAGATGATACTGTGTTGTTAAATGAAGACGATGGGGAGCTGCAAGGCTTTCTGGATGAGTTTCGGAGAGTATGCAAGAAACGGAATCTAAAGGTGATTGTAGGGAAGAATAAACTTATGGTCTTCGAAAGAAGTG
Source organism: Coenobita brevimanus (assembly GCF_032717465.1). NCBI lineage: Eukaryota > Metazoa > Arthropoda > Malacostraca > Decapoda > Coenobitidae > Coenobita > Coenobita brevimanus. The sequence continues at coordinate 28,036,044 of NC_136966.1, forward strand.
AAGTCAGTGAATGTACAGTAAGGTTGTATGGGGAGAAGATGGAAAATGTGAGTACGTTTAAATACTTGGGTAGTGTGATGAGTAGGATGGAAGTTTGGAGGATGAAGTACTGGAAAGGGTACAGCAGGGAAGGGAGGTTGTTGGTTCACTGAAAGCAGTTATGAGAAATAGGGGGGTGCGTATGGAAGTTAAGAAGTCACCGCATGATAGTACTGTGATCCCTACCCTGAAGTATGGAAGCGAGGCATGGACCTTGCTAGAGGGGAACAAGTCAAGAGTGAGAGCAATGGAAATGAGTTATTTGAGAAGAGCATGTGGAGTCACATTTAGAGACAGATTGACACATGAGGAAATGAAGAATCGTTGTGGTGTGGATGTGGATGTGGATGTGACAGGAAACGTTAGGAAAAACACATTGAGGTGGTTTGACCATGTGGAGAGGATGGAGAGAGAGTAACGAGGAGAGTGTATGTGAGTGAGGTGGAGGGGGGAGAGGAAGGGGAAGGCCAAGGATGAGATGGAGGGATGGAGTGGAGAGGTATATGAGAGAGGGGGTTGTGATCGGGGAGCAGGGCAGTGAAATGGTGGGGGACAGGGCGACATGGAGTCTATTTGTTTGTGGCCACCTCTTACGGGATTAAGGCGTCTGGCAGTAGATTGATAGATAGATACAGTAGATAAGAGAAATTAAGAAGAATGCCGTCATTTCAGTCGGTCTATCTGTCTGCAGCTGGGTTCCAAATGCAAGAGGATTTGTCATTGCGTAATATTCGTATCAGTGAGAAGTTGAGTAAAGATCTGTCATAAAATTCTCTCCACAACGGCAGCCTAGCCTTAGCGTCCCCAGGTGGCAGATAGACGAGGGCCTTGTAGAAGATATACGAGGTGCCGTCTTAGACGGTGCAGACTATGTGATCCCCAATAGTTTTATAGGGCTTCAATGTTTATACTGAATAAGTTAGTACAAAAATTATATCTCAACAGAAACAATGCGGTAGGGAGGTGAGATTATTTGCCACAATCCTCCCAACCAAACATGAATTCTATTCCAAATAATTTGCCAGCCGTTATTTTTGGATCATCGTCTACAAAAGGTCCATCTGCATTGCCTCCTGTGCTTACGGGCAGTGTGCCACCGAAAGTGAGTAGGCAGTGTCTCAGCAAATAAGAGACCGAGACTTTAAACAAACTAAAATCCATGAAGCTCTACACGAACAATACACGAAGCCTCACAGAAGATTACAGACTTCATAACTCAATGACTGAATTAGAAAACATTAGTTGGGATATTGTAGGTCTGAGTGAGATCCACTGAAACGATGAAAAATTTATTCAGCTCAAAGACAGCAACCACCAATTTTACTACAGACGAAGGCAAAATGAAAGAGGAGAGGAGTAGGATTTCTATTTAACAGAATTCTTGCAGACACCATTGTGAAATTCAGCAGTGTATCAGACAGAGTAGCATGGATTGTAATTAGACTACGCAAAACATACACCTTGAAAGTAATACAAGTATAAGCACCAACTTCTCAAAGTTCAGATGACGAAATCGAAACACTCTATGACATCTCCCACATAATGGAAGAAGAAAAGGCTAAATATACTATACTGATGGAAGACTTCAATGCAAAAGTTGGGAAATCGAAAAATAGAGGAGCATGGAAGGAAAAAATTAGATTAGGAGAAAGTAATGAGAGGAGAGAAATAGTGATAAATTTTGCTGAAATGCATAACATGAGAATAATGAACACATTCATTTACAAAAGAACAGGGAGAGAATGGACCTTTAGAAGTCCAAATGTAGAAACAAAAAATGAAATCGTTTCATTACAGCAGATAAGAATAACACGACGATAAATGTGATGGTTACCAGCAAAATAAATATAGAAAGTGACCATAGAATAGTGGTTGCACAGCCAGAGTCAGTTTCAGAAATGGGAGAAAAAATAAAAACGATCCGGATCCGAATGCGCCCCCAAAATTATTATTATTTTTTTTTCCTTGGCCAATGGCTCATTCCACCACAAAATGTAATTGGAATTCATTAGGAACTTATGGAGATACTGTGTGAGTACTCCAAATCCCGATCCAGATCTGCACCAAAATTTAATCACTTCTTTCTTGGCCCATGGCTTACCCTCCCAAAACCTTTTTTTGAAATTCATAGAGAACTTTTACAGATATCATCCGGATAGAATGACATACAGACAGACATAGGTGAATACTTAAAATCTTCCAACTTCGTTGGCGGAGGTAACGAAAAGATATGAGCAATAAAATGTAAGCAGAAAGAAAGCAGCCTTTCAGTTAGAAACAACGAAGATATTTCAGGATCTAAGTTATGCTGAGTGTGGCACTGATGAATTTAATGACAGAGTAATAAAAGTTATAACAGAATCGGCGGAGGTAATAGGGAAAGTTAAGACAATGAATGAAATGCATTCGGGAACCGAAAGCTAATTGCCCACCTGACAATGCTGTTGGCCAAGTTACAAGCTACTTACAAACAAAATGTGAATAGAATTCTTAAAACTTTGCGGAGTTCAGTTATCACGTTTCACAAAAAGCCAATCCATAAAAAAAACTAGTTGACCTTTGGCAGCCATTTTGGTGACCTTGACCTTGACCACGACTGCCCACTTTAGAACTCGTCCAAGATTTTGGCCATATCTTGATACCCTGAAGGTTTCATGTTGATAGATCAAGCCATTCATGAGATATAGTCGTAGCAGATAATCCTAATTAAAACTGGTTGACCTTTAGCAGCCATTTTGGTGACCTTGACCCCGAGTGCCCATTTTTGAACACGTCCAGCATTTTGGCCATATCTTGATACCCTGAAGGTTTCATGATTATAGCTCAAGCCTTTCATGAAATAAAATGGGAAAAGATCCACACACACACACACACACACACACACACACACACACACACACACACACACACACACACACACACACACACACACACACACACACACACCGCTCGATGGCTCAGTGGTAGCGTTCTCGCTTGCCATCTGGTAGACGGGAGTTCCAGCCTCTCTCAGGTTGCGAAAAGTTTCACTGACGAAGTGGGCGGCTACTGTCCCCCTTGAGCAAGGGGACGGGTGTGTGCGTGTGTGAAGGTCACAGCCTTGCCCTTAGATCGGACTATATGAGCTCTCAGCTCCCTTCCGGGAGGGTAAAAGCTGACGATCACGACCATCCAGTGATCCTGACGACCCGGTGAATTACCTGGTGAATTACACACACACACACACACACACACACACACACACACACACACACAGACGCATGGAAAAAACATTATCGCTCCGCCTTGCTAAAGGCGGGCGATAACCAGAGCCAAGAAGTATTCAGACACTTAAGCTCATGAATAGAAGAAAGGAAAGTAAGACAAAGATGAAACAGAATAAGCGGAAATAAATAAGTTTATCAATATGAGACAGAGAGAAGATAAAAGACTGAGAAACAAAGATGAGATATTAGAAACCATCACAAGGGATAAAGTCTGAAACAGGTCCGAAGTAAAATGGCATTGGGTATGCAACAAGTTATATTACTGAAAAACAAAACCAGTGATGACATTAAATCCAATGATAAGATCGTAAATAGGGTTGACAAATTTTACAAAGAATTGTTTGCATCGACGACAATACAACCAACAGCTAACACTTTAGTTGACACAAGTGAAATACCTGATGTAACACCAGACGAAGTAAGCATTTCTCTTGAAAGTATGAAAAGAGGGAAGGCCACAGGAAAAGATTGAAGTGTATCAGACTTACTGTCCCATGCAGGAGTAGTCATACAAAACAGGCAAGCCCACTTATTTACTCAGTGTATAAGAAGACGAAAATTCGTAAATCATGGTGCCCCTAGATATTTAAAACACTCTACCTCTTCAAGCAACTCGCCATTCAAAGCTATATTCATCCCCCTACCATCTACCAACCTCTTACACTTCATCACTTTACTCTTATTCTCATTGCCTTTCAATTTCCTCCTTTCACACACCCTTCCAAACTCCTCTACCAACTGTCTCAATCTCTCCTCTGAATCAGCCACCAGTGCAGTATCATCTGCAAACAGCAGCTGCTTCAGATTCCACTCTCCACCATCAACATTCACCAGACCCAGACCTCCACCTAAAACTCTTGCATTCACCTCCCTGACAACACCATCCATGTAAATATTAAACAACCAAGGCGACATCACACATCCCTGTCGCAGCCCCACTCTCACAGGAAACCAGTCACTCACAGCATTTGCCACTCTTACACACGCTCTACTGTTTACATAAAAACTTTTCACCCCTTTTAGTAACCTACCATCAAGTCCATACAATCTTAAAACAGTCCACAAAGCCTCCCTATCAGTTCTATCATACACTTTCTCTAAATCCATGAATGCCCAAAACACATCCTTGCCTTTCGCTAAATACTTTTCACACACTTGTCTCACAGCAAACACCTGATCCACGCATCCCCTCCCTCTCCTAAAGCCACACTGCTCTTCACCAATCACTCCCTCTGTACCCTCTCTAACTCTCATAATTAACACTCTACCATAAACCTTACCTACAACACTCAACAGACTTATACCCCTAAAGCTAGTACATTCATACTTATCACCCTTGCCTTTATACAACGGGACCACACAAGCACTTGCCCAGTCAATTGGCACCATACCTTTCACAAAGCACATATTCAACAATCTTACTAACCAGTCAACAATGGTCACTCCACCACCTTTCAGGCATTCCACAGCACACCCATCAATACCTGCAGCTTTCTCTGTTTTCATCTCCATTACTGCCTTCTTCACTTCCTCCTTCGTGATCAAAGAATCATTCAACTCTCCCAACACATTTATTCCTTGCACCCTTCCATCTGCCACAATCTCAGCCACCCTTTCCTCCTCTACATTTAACAATCTTTCAAAATACTCTGCCCATCTCTTCCTTACTGCATCCATCTCAGTTAACATCCTTCCATCCTCTGCTTTTACTCGTTCTTCCTTCCCAGACTCTCCCTTTCGCACCCTTTTCACCTCCTTCCAAAACATCTTATTCTGTTGAAAATTCTCTGTAAGCCGCCTACCTCATCAGAATAAACGATGAATTTTTTGAAAAAGTCGAGGACTACAATTACTTGGGGCAAATACTAAAACTAACGAAAGATCATGATCACGAAATAAAAAGACATTGCAATTGGATGGAAGGCTTTCGGTAAACATAGGCTCATCATGAAATGTAGCTTGCCAATATGTATGAAATGAAATGTATGTAATGAATGTAAAATCTCAGTTATGACGTATGGTTGTGTGACCTGGAAACTGACTAAATCAATGGAAAATGAACTAATCCGTTCTCAAAAAACAATGGAAAGATCAGTGCTGGGAATATCTTTAAGGGACAGGAGAAGATCAACTTTGGAGAAAGAGCAGACTAAAGTCAAAGACATTCCAGAAACCATAAAAGAACAGAAATGGAGGTTGGCAGCTCATGTAGGAACAATAGGGGATAACCAAAAGAAAAAGAGGCTGACAGACGGGACCCCAAGGTATCATAAGTGTAGCAAAAATATGCCAGATAGGAGGTGGAGAGATGAGATAGAAAAGTTTGCAGGCAAAATGTTACAGATATTGGCTCATTCAAGGAATTCGTGGAGAAGGTTGGGGGAGACCTGTGTTCAGCAGCGGACTTGCAATGGCTGCTGCTATATATATATATATATATATATACGTTGCCCCATTAGGAGCGTAGGAGCCCGGGGCTAGGCAAGTTGGTCCTGACATTAAAGATGAGAATGACCAGCCTCACTCATCCGTGAGTGGCATTACGTGAACAATAATCCCCAACCACCACTTGGATATAAACCTTCACCGGGTCAATCAAACTGGAGTGCCGTAATTACCCTCTAAACCACCAGGCACCAAAATCTGGTTATATGGTTACCACCCAGCGTAGTAAATGGTTTTTTGGTGTACAAGAACCATTTCGCTTGTCACTCAGTGTAGTCACCCACAGGCAGAAGGAAGAGGAAAGAATGAAGGAAAGAAAGACAGAAGAGGGAATTTACAGTCACCCGTAGGCAGAAGGACGAGGAAAGAATGAAAGATTGACAGAAGAGCGTGGAAGGAAAGAAGGATGGAGGAGAGGAAAGGGCAGACACCCAATAGCAGCACTACACTGAAAGAGTGGATGGCGAACGCCCCCACCTACCACTATATATATATATATATATATATATATATATATATATATATATATAAAATATATATATATATATATATATATATATATATATATATATATATATATATATATATATATATACACACACGAGGTGCTGCCCAAAAGTTCCAGTAATTTGAATACTGTAGGAAAATAAGTTACCTTACCTCCTAGCTCTCACTGTCACCTTGGAAGTAGTCCCCTTGGGCATGTATACAGTGGTCCCAGCAATTTTTCCACGAGTCCATGCATCCCTGGAAGGCTTCAGGCATGATGTTCTTGAGCACCTTCTGCGATTCTGTCTGGATCTCCTCGATCGAGTCAAATCGACGCCCTTTCAGTCGTAATCTCAGCTTGGGAAACAGGTAAAAGTCACAGGGGGCAAGGTCAGGCGAAAGGGGTGGGTGAGGAATGACTACCGTGTTAGTGGAAGCCAGGAAATGACGGACAACAACTGATGTGTGGGCAGGGGCATTGTCGTGATGCAGGACCCAGTCCTGTTCTGGACGTTTGCGGTGGATGTTCTCCCTCAGATTCTGGAAAACTTCACAGAAAAACATTCCACTGACAGATTGACCGGGTGGGATGAATTCCTTGTGAACAATCCCTTGGATATTGAAGAAAAGGATCAACATTGACTTGACATTTCTGTGAACTTGACGCGCTTTTTTGGGCCTCGTTGCTTTGGGAGATTTCAATTGTGATGACTGCTGCTTTGTCTCTGGGTCATAACCATAAACCCATGATTCATCACCAGTTATGATCTTGGAGAAGAAGGTAGCGTCATCTCTGACCTCATTCTCGAGCTCCCTGCAAAATGGAACATGATGTGCCTTCTGTTCTTCACTCAGTAGTCTTGGCACAAATATTGCAGCGATGCGTCTCATGCCCAACATGTCTGACAAAATGCGTTGCACACCCCCGTACGACAGTCCAACTGCATCACAAACATCATGGACAGTTTGTCTACGATCTGCAAGGATAGCCTGATCAACATTTACGACGTTTTCTGGTGTTGTTGCCGTTGATGGTCATCCAGAATGGCCATCGTTTTCAACTGACGTTCGTCCTTCCTTGAACCGCTTGTACCAGAAAAATGTTCTGCTTTGGGACATGGCATTGTCACCAGAGGCTTGCTAAAGTAACCAGTGAGTTTCTGCAGCCCTCTTGTTGATCTTGAAGCAGAACTTGATGCAAGTTCCTTGTTCCATGAGGTTGGCCATTTAAAACTACCAAACCTCCCACACACCATGTTACAATTGTAAGCATAGCTCAACAACACGTCTGCTCACAGACACGGCCTGGGTCACACTGACGCACAAGGGGTGCTGCTGACTCTTTCTAGTGGCAAAAGACAAAACTGCAAAGGGTTGGCTCCCTCTGTTCGAATTACTGGAACTTTTTGGTAGCACCTCGTATATATATATATATATATATATATATATATATATATATATATATTCTTGAAAATAAACAGGAGCGCGAAAGAGATGATCATCTCCATCTTTATCATTTCGTAATATTTCGGACCGTCTTAGTGCAAGATCCTAAAAATAAACACAACCATTTCTTACAGTAACTTTGTAGCTTCTTGTAGTGTGTTTTGTAGATCAGGTACGGGCCACATTGCCGATATTACTTTTTCTGATTGTCCCTATTCCGTAGGACAGGACCAGATGGTCTTAGTGAATATGGATGGGAGGAACATTTGCCTCCACTTCCATACGAGCTACACGGGTACACCTGAAGACTCCAAGACACATTTGCAAACATTTACAGTATTATGCAACATGATGGGTGGGGGCACTTATCATCCACACACTAAGTGTAGTGGTACTCTTTGCTTTCAGGGTAGCTCTACATTGAGTGGCAAGCCAAATGATTTCCTGTAAACCAGGAAAGCATTTACAGTGCTGGGTGGTAACCTTATAACCAACCAACATGCGTTCTGTATGTAACAACAAATGGGTTTTCGAAGGGTTAGTGCCCCTTCCCGGAAAACAACTAACTAAAAATACGAACAAGAAGCCTCAGACCGAGACTGACCAGAAGGTGACGACAAAGGACCGAACAAAGGACATGGAATGGATAGCTACGTGGAATGTAAGGGGCGCAAATGATGAGATGAAAGAACGAAAGATTGTCCAGGTGTTTGAAGGTCCAAAAGTGGATGTATGTGGACTAACTGAAACTAAATGGTGGGGTGAGAGTGTGAAAGAATGGGAGTATGGATGGGGTATATGCGCGGGAGTAGTGAGGATGAGAGGGCAAAAGGAATGTGTATTGTTGTGAGTAACAGACGGAAGGAGAATATAAGAGAATCTGGATCAGTTGGCTCAAGGATTGTGTGGGTAAGATCGAAAGTTGGACTACAAATATTTGCGATTGTGTGCATGTATGCGCCAATGCAAGGTCATGCAAGCAGAGTGAGAGAAGAGTTTTGGACAAATGTGGAAGTGTTCATGGAAAAGTTAGAAAGGAATGAGAGAGTGTTTTTGATTGGAGATATGAATGGAAAAGCAGGGAATGTGAAGGTGGATGGAGTAGTTGGTGAGTGGGGTGTGCCTGCTGAGATGGATGAGAATGGCAGTGCTTTAGTGGACATTTGTGCCGGGAAGGGGTTGGTGATAACTAATACCCTCTTCAGACACAAAAAGATCCACAGGTATGCGTGGCGAGTAATGAGAAGGGTGGATGGTGAACTGAATGAACGGAAGGTAATGATTGATTATGTGTGTGTGGGTGATAGATTGAGATGGTGTGTAATGGATGCAAGAGTATATAGAGGTTGGGGGAGTGAACTTTCTGACCACCACCAAGTGGTGGTCAGAATCAATGTCCAAATGAAATGGACAAATAGAAGAAGGGAAGGTCAAGTCAGGAGGAAGTAGTTCATACAAGGAGGGTAGAAAGGTTACAAGAGGATGGAAAAAGGGCAGAATATAAGAGGGAAGTCGAGGAACAATTAGGTAAACATGGAGTGCAGCAGATGGGGGACGTGGAAGGTGTGTGCAAGATATTCACAGAAGAAATCTGTGCAGCTTGTGAGGTGGTGTGTTTGGTGAAGGGAAGATGAAAAGGGGTGCAAGGAACAGCATGGTGGAATGAAGAGATGAGAGAGGCTGTGGCACAAAAGAGGAAAACATATAATGAGTGGATAAGAAACAAGGGTGTGGAAGAAGTTGACAGACGGAAGAGAGAGTTATACGTAGAGAGGAAGAGAGGTGAAAAGATTAGTAAGAGAAAGTAAGAAGAGAGTGGATGAGAAATTTGGAAGGAATTTGAGGTAAAGTGGAGGGAATGTAAGAAAATGTTCTGGAGAGAGGTAGAGTTAAACAGGGTGCCAAAGAAGTTAGTTGGGGAGTGAAGGATAAAAATCGTAGATTACTAGTGGAGATGGGAGAAAAAGTGAGTAGATGGAGAGAACACTTTAAGGAACTGTTGAACATAGAGAATGAAAGTAATGCGAGTATAAGTGGCTGGGGAATGGCTGGGAGAAGGAGGGAGATGAGAAGAGAGGAAGAAATCAGAAAGGATGGAAATTGTGGAAGTAATGAAGAAAGTTAAAATGGGGAAAGACCCAGGAATTGGTGGACTGTTTGGTGAAATGCTGAAGCATGGGGGTGAGAAAGTAGTAGAATCGATGTCGAAGATGTGCAGATTGGCCTGGGAAGAAGGTACAGTCCCGGAGAATTGGAAGTCAGGCATAATTATTCCCCTGTACAAAGGAAAAAGGGAAAAAGAAGAGTGTGGTAATCATGGGGGTATTTGTCTTCATAGTGTAATAGGAAAAGTATATGGTAGGATACTTATTGACAGAGTTAGGGAAATAACAGAGGAATTAATTGAATAAGAATAGGGAAGTTTTAACAGGGAAGAGGTTGTGTAGATCAGATATTCATTCTTAGATCTTTAGTGGAAAAGTTTCTAGAGAAGCGAAAGAAGTTGTATGCGGCTTTCATGGATTCGGAGAAAGCATATGACATGGTGGATAGACAAGGATCAAGGAAAGTATTAGGAATATATGGAGTAGATGGGAAGCTGTTGAAGGCCGTGAAGAGTAAGTATGAGGGTGCTAAGGCTGCAGTGTGTGTGGATAGTGAATTGAGTGAATTTTTCTATTTGAAGGTTAGATTGAAACAGGGATGTGTCATGTCTCCATTGTTGTTCAATCTGTATATGAATGGGGGTATAAAAGCGACACAAGGTAGGGCAGTGGATTTTGGAGTGGCCCTAATGAGAGAGGGCAGTGTTTGGAAACTCCGTGTACTGTTGTTTCCAGATGATTCTGTGTTATTAAGTGGAGACGAAGGGGAGCTGCAGGGCTTGGTGGATGAATTTGGGAGAGTGTGTATGAAACGGAGTCTAAAGGTGAATGTGGGGAAAAGTAAGTTATGGGCTTCGAGAGAAGCGAAGTCATTGAATGTACAGTGAGGTTGGATGGTGAGGAAATGGAAAATGTGAGTGTGTTTAAGTACTTGGGTAGTGTGATGAGTAAGGATGGAAGTTTAGAGGGTGAAGTGCTTCAAAGAGTACAACAATGAAGAAAGGTTGCTGGTTCCTTGAAAGCAGTGATAAGAAACAGGAAATTGAGCATGGAAGTGAAAAAGTTACTACGTGATAGTATTGTGATACCAACTCTAACGTATGGAAGTGAAGATTTGACCTTGTTGGAGGGACTGAAGTCAAGAGTGAGAGCAGTGGAAATGAGTTATTTGAGATGAGCCTGTGGAGTCGCATGGAGAGACAGACTGACAAATGAGGAAGTGAAGGAGAGTTGTGGTGTGAAAGTGAATGTGATAGTAAGCGTTAGGAGAAATGCATTGAGGTGGTTTGGCCATATGGAGAGGATGGAGAGTGAGAGACTGACGAAGAGAGTGTATGTGAGTGGGGTAGAGGGGGGGGAGGGAGGGGGAGGCCGTGGATGAGATGGAGGGATGGAGTGGAGAGGTATATGAGAGAGGGGGGTGTGAGCTGGGAGCAAGGCAGTAAATGGCAGGGGACAGGGCGACATGGAAGCCATTTGTTTGTGGCCAACATTTACGGGATTAAGGCGTCTGGCAAAAGATAGCTAGATAGATTAAAATTCAATCTGCGATCAAACGGAAAACCGAAAAACTTTACAGAAATTTGAAACGGTACTGCCTGATTATCCGAAGTTAAACGCAAGTCGTGGATGTTACGATTAGTGAAAACTACAGTGACACACTTAGGGACGGAAATCTAAAATCCCCACTGCAAGGCCTAATGGTGGACAGAGTCAAGGGCTGCTTGAATCCGCCCAGCTGAAAATTGAGCATTAATGGAAAAGTGCCATATTGCACAATCACCGTACAGTGAGTATTTAAGATTCCTTGAGATGGAAGTTGATGACAGAATATCATTGAACATAATAAGCACGCAACTTTGCCAAAAGTCAGTACAATCGTTGCAGTCTTCTTATTTACTCCTTCCGTGAATCTGGTGATGAACTTTGCATCGATGACATCTTGCATACCAAGTTCACGTACAATATCGTCCTCCTCCATGACCTTGAGATCCCTAGAAGTGATAACTTCCTTGCAGGAATTCATGAAAACCGAGATCTTCGGCTCGACGTCATAGCATTGAAAATTGCGCAGCTTTAACAAGTCGTTTACCTGAGAGGAGTTAAGTCTTTATAAGCAGATCTCCATTTGCAAGTTTTTTTTTACCTATTCCACCTCCCTTGCCCAGACATCAATGACTTTCTTGATAATAAAGGGATTGAGACAGCTCAAGGGAGAAGAACCGAGAGCATGAAGGATGACAAACAACGCGTTATTTACAGGGATGTGGAGAGGTGTACGAGTCGGGGATCATTCAGTCTGGGGACAGTTAGTCCGTGGGGCAGTCTGAGGTTCGTCAGGACCATCTCGCCCCTGAAGGGGTGACAGGCGGCAGGGGCGTCGACCATAGTAACCATATCCCCCAAATGGGGGAAGTGGGAAGGAGGAGGAAAATCGAACAAGGGACAAACAACCCGGGGCAAAACACTTAAGTCTGAGACTGCTGTCTCAAACCACTCCAGGGAGGTCCGACCGTATTAATTCATGCCCCAGAGCGATCAGTGGAGGGGGGGGTGGGACCCTCCGTCGGCAGGAGACAAAGGCAATCTCAGAACAAAGGAACAGGTACCTACTGTTCCAAACTAACAGGAAAGGGAGGTAAATGAGTACTAACTAACCTAGCCGGTGAGGCAACCCCAGAACGCTAGAGGTAAGAGCAACGAGAAGTACACGTCTGTATCCTCCTCTAACATGCATTATACTTCGTAGTCCCCTGACCCTCATGGATGTGAAACTAGATGTATACAAACCTAGTGTTAAGTTGCCAACTCGTTGTTTTCCAACTAAACAAGTTGAGATGTTTAGTGTCATACTTTTTACTTTTATATACCACAAGAACACAAGCAAATGCAAAACCACTCTAAACAATAGTAAATTAACATATTTCTTACAAAGTTACCTAAACTGTGTACTAAGATTTGGTCTTAGTTTGTTAATGATGAATTTCTCCCCAGTGAATGTATCTGTTTTGTCACAAAACTTAGCAACAGTTTTGAAATCATTCTCACTAAACCGATGATCTGAATGTAGAGAGTGATTCCTTATTTGCTGAAAATTGCATCCTTGTTAAGAAACTTTCCTCTACGTTCAGTATGCTTTTCCCCATATGTTCCAATATTCTAGACCGGAGTGCTCTAGAAGAACAACCGATATACCTTGCAGGGCGACAAGGGCAGGTGAACTGATAAACAATATTGGAAAATATATTATCTGTGATTTTTGTATATATATATATATATATATATATATATATATATATATATATATAATGTGTCCGACTCTGGGCAAAGGCACCAGGGCATATCCCGAAGGGCCAGTAGTCCTCCTACACACTTCCAACTCAACACTTAGGCGCTAACACCCACCGCCCTTATTGAATACATGTTAGGGCTGTCTCATGCAGGACTGGTGTACTGGTATTAGCGGAGGTATTTTTGCGACATGTCGGCGGGTTTTCCATCAGTAAAGTCTAATTTTTATGAAATTCAATCCATAAACTGTCCCCTGCCCCAGCCGGGACTTAAACTGGGGTCCGTTAGGGTTGCAGGTCACCCTCTACCGTTTAAGCCACCGCCTCCCCCACAGAGAGAGAGAGAGAGAGAGAGAGAGAGAGAGGAGGGGTAAGAGGAGAAGAGACTGGAATGAAGGGGATAGGTGGGAGACAGGGGGAGGGAAAGGAAAAGAAATGGAAGGTGAGAAAAAAGGAGACGAGTTGAGAAAAAAAAAAAAAACAGTAAGGAAGCGAAAGAAGAAAGGAAAGGAAAAGAATGGAGAGGAGAGGAGAGGAGAAGAGGAGCGCAGGGAGGAAACGACGGGCAAAGGAAAGGAAACGATCGGAGAAGAGAGAAGCTTGTAGGTGAAGAAGGAAAGAAGCAAAGAAAAGCGGGAAGTACAGAAAATGAGAAGAGTGAAAAGCAGACGCGAGAAGAGGGGAAAGTGAGAAAAAAATGCATAAAGAAGGATAACAGTGAATGGAAACGATGAGACGCACTGACAGAAACAAATGATGTAAATAACAGTAGGTAACTAAGACACACAAAAAAAAGAGGGTGAAGGGCCAAATATAGCTAAAGAAAGGTAAGGCGAAAGAATGGATAGTACTCGTAAAAAGAGAAGGATAAAGGAAGCGCTGGAAAAAGAAAAGAAAAGAAACGATATTAAAGCAATTAAACGAATGCTGGTAGAACGGCGCAAAGCGAAGATGAAAGGAGACATGAGGAAGGGAAGATAATGGAATAGAGCGTAAAATTATAGACAAGAAAAAGAATGGAAAGGGAGGGAAAGGTGGGGAGAGCATTAAGTTTATATTGGATGAGCTAAGATGAAATGAAAATCGAAGGGAAAAGAAGAAAACCCAGGAAAAACGGACATGTGAGGAGAAGAACAGTATTTAAAATCCCAGAGTAAATGAAAAGAATGCAGAGAGAAAAACATGAGACAAAATGCAATAAAATAAGAAAAATGTGTGTGTGTGTGTGTGTGTGTGTGAGAGAGAGAGAGAGAGAGAGAGAGAGAGAAAGAGAGAGGGAGAGAGAGAGATTGATTGACTGATTATAGTAGAAACTGGCGACGCAACTGCTAAGGTCATATGCCGCCGGACAACAAGCTAAAACACATGGCAAATAAATTGTGCATAGTTAATAACTTTTTCTAGAAATAATACACTGAAAATAATAAAAGAATAGTTAAAAGAGAAAACAATTTCTTATAAAAGTGGAAGGAGGCCCGCCTCCTGAAGAAAACCAAAAACATCAGTAAAAACGCTATGGGCTCCTCCAAGCATCGAAGAGAGACAGTAGGCACCATCTACCCCTGTATGCCTATGGAGGAATCTCCGACGCAGGTCCCCCAAACTTGGACACTCGACCAGCAAGTGACGGACAGTAAGGGGAACAAAGCAATCATCACAGTACGGTTGAGTCTCGCCACTCATCAGGAACCCATGTGTAAGCCGAGAGTGCCCAATGCGAAGCCTAGCAAGAGCTACCTCCAATCGCCGAGGCATGGAAGGGAGAACCCTTGGCACAACCACTCTCTGGAAGACCTCTTTCAGCTTATTATGAGCAACACCATCCCAGCGTCTCTGCCAACACACATGCATTCTGTCCCGCAAGTAAGGTGTTAGATCAGATGCAGGAAGTGGATATTCTGTTGGGGGCTGTTGAGTAGCCGCAGCCTTGGCCAATGCATCCGCAGTCTCATTGCCCACCACACCAACATGTGCGGGAACCCAACAAAAATCCACTCTCTTCCCCCGACAACGAATGAGGAACAGCCACTCCAAAATAGCTAAAACTAAGGGATGGGAAGAGTTAAAAGAGTCCAGGGCCAAAAGCGCCCCTTGAGAGTTGCTAAAAATAGTAAAATAATTGTCAGGGTGAACAAACACCAACTTCAAGGCTAAAATGATGGCTGACAACTCTGCAGTAAAAACTGAGGCAACCAAAGGAAGACTACCTCCACGGCTAAAATTGGGAAATACCACTCCAAAACCAACACCTGATGTGGATTTAGAGCCATCAGTATACACAGGCACAGAACCACCATGACTAGAAGCATGTTCTAAAAATAACCTTAAAAGACACTGAGGAGAGACCAAATCCTTTGAACTCGCAATAGGCCTGCAGAAAGTTACCTTGGGCAATATCCAAGGCGCAACCCTCGGGATCCGAACAGAACTGACAAGTACTGCCGACAAACCAAACCCCTCCATTATATCCTGAACCCTATACCCAAATGGACGAGGCATGCAAGGGTGTCTACTATAACACAAAAGACAAGACTGTTTCATCACACCCTCACAGACAAGTGAGTCTGGAAGGCAACGAATCCGGAGCCAACACTGTACTGCAACAGACTGATGCAGTAGATCTAAGGGAGGCACATCAGCTTCCACCAATAAGCTGGGAATTGGAGAGGATCGAAAAGCCCCAGTTGCAAGGCGAAGACCAGTATGATAGAGAGCATCTAGAGTTTTTAGTCTTGATTCTGTGGCAGAGGAATATACCTCACAGCCATATGACAGCTTAGAGGTTACAAATACCTGAAACAAATGCAAGAGTGTCCTTCGATCAACATCCCAAGAGGTACGGGACAGAACCCTCAATAGACTGAGAGCCTTCATACATGATGTTTTAAGATTTGCCAAGTGTGAGACCCATGTCAAACGATGATCAAAAGTCAGGCCTAAGAATTTCGTCTCTGTCACACAATGGAGTCTCCTGCCACAAAGCTGGAGATCAGGGTCTGGGTGTACCCCTCTCATCCTACAGAAGTGCATAGCCACAGTCTTTGAAGGGGGTAACCGAAAACCCTTGGAAGTGGCCCAGGCAGAAATCTTGTCCAAGGCAAGTTGCATACACCGATCAATAGCAGACATGCCAGAGCCAGAAAACCATATAGCTAAGTCATCCACATAAAGGGATGAGGATACCCCAGCAGGCACAGTGTCAATGATACCATTAATGGCCACTGCAAACAGGGAAACACTTAAGACACTCCGCTGTGGGACACCTTCCTCCTGGCACAGTGGCACAGAGAGGGTAGAACCCACACGGACCCGAAATACACGATCAGTCAAGAAGTCTCCAAGCAACACAGGCAGGCGACCACGTAAACCAAAGGCATGAAGTTGTTGGAGGATGCCATGGCGCCACGCAGTGTCATAAGCCTTCTCAAGGTCAAAAAACACAGCCACAAGATGTTGCTTGGAGGCAAAAGCTTCACAGATTGACGCCTCGAGCCTGATAAGGTTGTCTGAAGTGCACCGTAATTTACGGAAACCACTCTGCGATGGAGAGAGAAAGTAACCCTTCTCTAGAAACCACATAAGCCTGACATTGACCATCTTTTCGAACAGCTTGCACACGCATGATGTTAAAGTGATTGGGCGATAGTTGGAGACTTGGGAATGGTCTTTACCAGGCTTGGGAAAGGGGAGGACAATACCCAACTTCCAACTCCTCGGAATAGAGCCCTCACTCCAAACCCTGTTAAAAAGGTCCAATAAAAACTGAAGTGAATCAGTCGGAAGATGATGCAGCATAGCGTATGGAATATCGTCAGGCCCAGGAGCAGTGTCACAACACTCTGAAAGGGCAGCACGTAGCTCACGGAGGCTGAAATCTAAATTATACAGCTCTCCGCCACGAGAGCGAAAGTCAAGACCCAGCCTCTCCTGATTCCTATGAAAGGTGGCAAATGGCTGAGAAGGATCCTTTGTGGAGACAGCGTAAAACTGATCTGCAAAAGCAGAGGCTACTGCATCTGGTGCAGACACAAGTTCTCCATGAAGGCGCAACACCGGAGGGGAGGGGGGCGAGAACCTACCAGAAATCTTGCGCACCTTTTTCCACACCACAGACATTGAAGTTGAAGATGTAATTGTAGAAACATACGACCTCCACGAGTTACGGCGAGCATTCTTCATGACCCATCTAAAGTGAGCACATGCTTTGGGAAACTGTATTTTTAGAAAAACAACATTACGGTTGGCAAAATACCGACGAGCAGCTGCTTTGTAAGTTCCCTTTGCTATGGAGCAGTCATCATTCCACCATGGCACAGGTCTCCAGGAAAAAACACCAGAAGTCCGTGGGATAGAATGAACCCCTGCTGAGAAAATGGTCTTAGTAAAATAACATTCGGCATCATCGATAGTTGAAAAATCAGTAACCCTGTTGGGAAATACACATAGTTCCTCAAAGAGAGACCAATCAGCCCTGTCCAGACACCAGCGTGGCAGACGGGCTACAGGAACAGAGCGAGTAGGCTGGACCACTACAGGATAATGGTCACTATCATGTAGATCATCCAAAACCTCCCAAGAAAAATCAAGGGCACAGTCAGAGGAGGAGATGGTAAGGTCAATGACAGAATACGTGCCAGTCTGAACATGAAAATGGGTCGGCCTTCCATCATTTAGGACAACCAAATCTAAATCCCCAACCAAAGAGGCAAGAAGATCACCACGGGGATTTGAAAGTGAGTCACCCCACAAAGGATGGCGGCCATTAAGGTCACCAAGGAGTAGGAAAGGGGGTGGAAGTTGGCTGATAAGGGTTTCTAGATCAGCACGTATAACAGGAACAGAAGATGGAAGGTACAGACAACAGATGGTATAGCACCTCCCAACGTGCATCTGTACTGCTAGAACTTGAAAGGGCGACTGAATCTCAAAGGAAATAAAGGGGACATCGGAACGACACAAAATTGCACATCCACAGCTGTGACCACCAAGAGGAGATGCATGGAAGGCCTTATACCCCCTAATGGAAGGGAACTGTCTGTCCCCCACCATTGTCTCCTGAAGACACACACATAGTGGGTTCAGAGCAGAGAGTAATAACTGCAATTCCTCCCAATTTGCCATGGCACCTCTACAGTTCCACTGAAGACAGATTGGTACCGATTGAGCCATAGTGATTAGTATTAAATATTATGAACTTAGAAAGCTATGTAGCAACCTTGTTGGGAAGGGAGTGAAAGCCCTTCTTCCTAGGCGTGGAGCTCTGTCTCACCAACCGAGAAGGCAATGAATATTTAGAGTTTCCATGGGCGGAAGTACCCTTACCCCGAGACATGTCCCGCCCATCGCCAGAATGAGTCCGAAGCACAGAGACCTTCTTGGAAGACCCATGTGCCCCGTCCACACACCCATGTGAGGGTTCAGCTGGCACCTCGGGGCCAACCGAACCCCCCCCAACCATATCATCTAAAGGTTGGCTGTTGGGTGACGGATCAGAGGGAGCAAGCGACTGAGCTCTATGAGTATCTAAAGACCCAGGCCCCACCACACCTGAGGAAGAGGCAGGGACGGGAATCCTAGAAGGGCCATCATGAACACCCACAGACTTAGACGCCACCACTGGCTGGGTTGTTGAGAGAAGAGCCCCCTCAGAATCCTCATGTGGTACAGAAGTTTGAACCTTAGAAGGAGGGGAGTCACCAAAAACTCCTCACTTCTCACTCGTTTGAGGTTGGCAGATGCAACCTCCATCTCTGCACCAGAACTTAAAGCATTAGAAACTATAGTGCCACACTGTAAAGAAGAGTGAGGAACAGTAGCAGAGCGGGCAGATGGTACAGGAGCAGCAGTCGGTACGGAAGTAGCAGCTGATACAGAAGTATGAGAGACGCTGTTTTTTTTGGATATGTCAGGACAAGGATGCACAGGAAGGACATCGGGAGTTTTGGATGTGTCAAAGCAAAGTGTAGCGTCGACACGGGTGTTTGTCACAGGAGGAACTGGGATGGGGGAGGCACTCCCAGACGCTGGAAGAACCACCGCAGAGGGGACACCCCCAGAGACAGGGGGCACCTCCCTGGAGGAAGCACAGCTGCTTCCAGGCTGCACTCCCTCAGTGGAACCCCCCGGGCAATAAGGCCGGGAAGTAGAACCCCGAGAATTTGATGGGGCATTGTGTGATGGCAGGGGCACCTGCCGAGTAGCTTTATGGCGAGACAACGCAGCAGCAAAGGTAACCCCAGGGCGAATGAACTGCTCCCTTACCCTGGCCTTTGCATCAGAAAAGGACATTTTTTCCTTCGTTCGGACAGAAATTATCTCGTATTCATATTTGTATACTTCGCAATCCCTTGAGGAGGCTGCATGTGCTCCTCCACAGTTCAAACATTTAGAGGGTTGAGAACAATCATCTATACCATGAGAAATTCCACCACAATTTCCACAGACATCAGGAAGGCCAGACGCTTCCCGCCTGCAAGAACGGTGGACGTGACCAAATCTTGGACAGTAATAGCATCTTCTAGGTCGGGGAACATAAGGTTTAACCTTTAGCTTCCACCACGCAGCAGTGATAACCTCCGGCAAGGTAAGATGGTCAAATGTCAAGATAAGAGTGGGCATGGGGGTTAAAACCCCATCAACCTTCTTCATAATTCTCTGTACTCCTACAACACCCTGAGGAGCCAGCCCCTCTAGGAGGGAAGAATCAGAATATGAGATCAAGTCACGAGAATACACAACCCCTCGGGACTGGTTTAGGACCAAGTGACGAGAGGCAGATACAGGATAACCAGCGGCCATAGTTAGGGACTGGATGCATGAACTCTCCTCTTCATTCCTAGCTTCTAGCAATAAAGAACCATCACCCTGCAAAGAGACCTTGGGGGTAAATCCGCATGCTGAAACTAGACCACTGTGAATCTGAAAACAATTCAGGTTCCGGAAAGAAGTACCATTATCCATTTTAAGGACTACGTATTTTGTGTAAGAGTTATTAACAAAAACACCAGGTAACAGCTGCATAGAAAAGGCATCGTGATTCACAGTTTTGGCAGACGACCCGGAGGGTACAGGGTCGTCGGCCAGAGAGTGACCAGTTGATGCCGACTCGTGCGGCTGGTCACCAACCACACGAGTGAGTAAAGAAATGTTCTGTGTATCCATACATCAGTGAAAAAAAAAATTGGCACCAGGAGCCAAGGGAGTGAGGGGACCGAGCGTGGTCTGATGGGAGCGGGGTACCTCGTCCCCAGAGGGTGTCCCCAAAAGGACACTTCGTGATGCGAAAGTTTGCTCCCACCCGTGCAAAGACCCCCTTCCCCAGCACCCCCCAGCCCAGACATCCAACCAACCAACTCAGGACAGCACCAAGGCGATCCCTCTGGAGGGCAGCACCGATGACCCTTACGGGTAACCCACATTTCGGGCAGCGCTTAGTCAGACTCCTCACCCACAACCCTACCCGCATGGGAGACCCTGCCGGATGTCGTTACATCCACGGGCAGGCTTGTGGGATCACAGTGGCATGCAAGCCCCCCCACCACGACAAGGTGGCTGCCCACGGGGGGAGAAGAGAGAGAGAGAGAGACACACACACACACACACGCACACACACACATACACACACACACACACACACACACACACACACACACAAAGTAAGTGGGTGGGGGGGGGGGCTGGCTTGTCGCTACAGATGGTCCATGTGACTCCCAGGCACATAAGATTTAAGCCATTATCGTCCTCTAGCCTTTATCCTCGAGTCTCTCTGCTCTCAAAACCATCCCCAAAGTCGATAAAACACAAGATAAAAAAGTTAAGACATAATCGACAGAACCGCCCATCTTTTTCCCCCGTCTTTCTTGCTTCTTATAACTTCAAGCTCGAAATACTGTAGATTACTTAGTTATAGTGCAGAGGGGTTGCAGTGCTTAGGATGTATTGTTCTTGATAAGTATAGACAGAAAATGGTCACAGGTCTCAGGTTGGGGCAAGGATTTTTTTTTTTTTTTTTGAAAATCCGGATCATACCAAACTTGGTGGAAAACTAGAGTTACCAGAGCATAAACTTATTCAGCTTTGAGACGGATGGTTAAAAGGTAAAAGTCACAGAGTAAGGCCTCAGACCTTAAACTCAACATTTTAAGATGATTACAACCAAATTAGATTAAAGGGTGAAAAGTTACACAGGGATAATTTGATTCCATGTTAAGGAAAATGTCAATGGTCGAGGTCACATGGGAAAGAATTTTTAGCGCTTTTGATCCAGTTCAGGCCAAACCTGATGATGGGTTAAAAGTCATGAAAGGATGTATTATTTCAGGTTTAAGAACATTCAGCAGATATATTTGGTCTGAGGGCCGTATTCCTAATTAGCTGCGGATTTTTTTGCAGTATCTCTTTCTTAGTGATTCATTTTGGATTACACTTAAGCATCTTCTTGTAATGCAAAGATATTAAAGTCATGAAAATAACATACAGGATGACGTTAGTTATATGCTAAATAAGTCGCTACAGATGAGTTGCTACGAAACCTCCTGCAGTATTAAGAATATGACCCGTGTGATTGTAGGAAAAGGGTGTTACACTCACTGAGTTTTACTTTTTATCATTAGTTCAGGAGAAATTTTTCGAACGGGAAGGGGAAAGCCAGTCTTCATTAACCACATCATTCCTGTGATGTTCCTTTAAGCTGAATAAATTAAAAATATATTCGTATCTGGGAGCTTTAAAATATCAAAGAAACAAGAATACAAGCATATTATATATAAAGATGATAGACGAAACCAGAAAAATGAAAGATGGACAACACACGGCTGCACTACTATCTATCTATCCATTGCCAGACGCCTTAATCCCGTACGGGGTGGCCACAAACAAATCGCCTCCACGTCGCCCTGTCCCCCGCCATTTCACTGCCCTGCTCCCAACTCACATCTCCCCCTCTCACAAACCTCTCCACTCCATCCCTTCATCTCATCTTCGGCTTCCCCCTTCCTCTCCCCCCTCCACCTCACTCACACTCTCCTCGTCAGACTCTCATCCTCCATCCTCTCCACATGGCCAAACCACCTCAGTGTGTTCCTCATAATGCTTCCTATCACATTCACATCCACACCACAACGCTCCTTTATATCCTCATTTGTCAGCCTGTCTCTCCATGTGACTCCACAGGCTCATCTTAAAAAACTCATTTCCACTGCTCTCACTCTTGACATGTGTCCTTCCAACAACGTCCAAGCTTCACTTCCATACGTTTGAGTTGATATCACAATACTGTCATGTAGTATCTTTTTCACTTCCATGCTCACGTCCCTGTTTCTTATCACTGCTTTCAAAGAACCAGCAACCTTTCTTCCTTGTTGTACCCTTTTAAGCACTTTCCCCTACAAACTTCCATCCTTACTCATCACACTCCCCAAGTACTTAAACGTACTCACATTTTCCATTTCCTCACTATCCATCCTCACTGTACATTCACTGACATCACCTCTCTCAAAGACCATCACTTTACCCTTCACTACATTCACCTTTAGATTCTGTTTCTTACACACTTTCCCAAACTCATCCACCAAGCCTTGCAGCTATCCTTCGTCTTCAACACAGTATCATCTGCAAACAGCAGTACAGGGAGTTTCCAAACACTACTCTCTCTCACTTGGGCCACTCCAACATCCACTGCCCTACCTTGTATCTCCACTATTACCCCATCCATGTACATATTGAACAACCATGGAGACATGACACATCCCTGTTTCAACCCAACGTTCGAAGAGAAAAATTCACTCAGTTCACCATCCACACGCACTGTAGCCTTAGCACCATCACACATACTCTTCACAGCATTCAATAACTTCCCATCTACTCCATATATTCTTAATACTTTCCACAATCCTTGTCTATCCATCATGTCATATGCTTTCTTTAAATCCATGAAGGCTGCATACAACTTCTTTCCCTTCTCTAGAAACTATTGCACTAAAGATCTATGAATGAATATCTGATCTACACAACCTCTTCCCTTCCTAAAGCCTCCCTGTTCTTCTCCAACTAATTCCTCTGTTATTTCCCTAACTCTGTCAAAAAGTATCCTACCATACATTTTGTCTATTACACTTAATAAGACAAATGCCCCTATGATTACCACACACTTCCTTTTCCCCTTTTCCTTTGTACAAAGGAATAATTATAGCTGACTTCCAATCCTCCGGAACTCTACCTTCCTGCCAGGCCAATCTGCACATCTTCCACATCCATTCTACTACTATCTCCCCCCATTCTTCAGCATTTCACCACACACGCCATCAATTCCTGGGGCTTTCCTCAATTTATCTTTCTTCATTGCTTCCACAACTTCTATCCTACTGATTTTTTCCTGTCTTCTCTCCTCCCTTCTTCTCGCAGCCATTCCCCAGCCACTTATACTCGCATTACTTCCATTCTCTAAGTTCACCAATTCCTTAAAGTGTTCTCTCCATCTGCTCACTTTTTCTCCCTTCTCCATTAGTAATCTACCATTTTTATCTTTCACTCCCCTACTAACTTCACTGCCACCCTGTCTCACTCTCTTCACCTCTCTCCAGAACATTTTCTTACAGTCCCTCCACTTTACACTTAAATTCCTTCCAAATTCCTCATCCACTCTCTTCTTACTCTCTCTTACTAATCTTTTCACCTCTCTCTTCCTTTCTACATATAACTCTGACTTCCGCCTCTCAACTTCTTCCACACCCTTATTTCTCATCCATTCATTGTATGCTTTCTTGTTTGTGCCACAGCCTGTCTCACCTCTTCATTCCACCATGCTGTTCCTTGCATCCCCTTCCGTCTTCTCTTCACCCCACACACCACCTCACATGCTGCACAGATTTCTTCTGTGAATATCTTGCACACACTTTCCACGTCCCCCATCTGCTCCAATTCATATTTACCCAATCGTTCCTCCATTTCTCTCTTATATTCTGCCTTTTTCTCATCCTCTTGTAACCTTTCCACTCTCCTTGCAACTACTCCTTCCTCCCATCCTTCCTTTCTTCTATTTCTCCATCTTCCTTGGATCTTGATTCTGGGCACCACCAAGTAGTGGTCAGAAAGTCCACATCCCTAACCTGTATATGCACTTACATCCATTTCGCATTCTTTCATCCACACACACATAATTAATCATTGCCTTCCTTTCATTCAGTTCACCACCCACTCTTCTTGTATCTCGCCATGTATACCTGTGGATCACTTTGTGCCTGAAGAGGGTATTGGCTATCACCAACCCCCTCCCAGCACAAATGTCCACTAACGCACTGCCATTCTCATCTATCTCAGCAGGCACACCCCACTCACCAACTATTCCATCCACCTTCACATTTCCTACTTTACCATTCATCTCACCAATCAAAAACACTCTCTCATTCCTTCAAAACTTTTCCATGCACACTTCCACATTTGTCCAGAACTCGTCTCTCGCTCCTCTTGCACGATCTTGCGTTGGTGCATACATGCACACAATTGCCCACATTTGCATTCCAACTTTCAATCTTACCCACACAATCCTTGAGCCAGCTGATCCATACTCTCTTATGTTCTTCCATCTTTTACTTACAACAATACACACTCCTTCTTTTGCCCTCTCATTCTCACCTACTCCTGTACATATACCCCATCCATACTCTCATTCTCTCACACTTTCTCCCCCCCATTTTGTTTCAGTTATTCCACATACATCCACTTTCACACCCTGAAGCACCTGGACAATCTCTCTCTCTTTCACCTCATCATTCGCACCCCTTACATTCCACGTCGCGATTCATACCATGTCCTTTGTCTGGTCCTTGGTCGTCATCTTTTGGTCAGTCTTTGTCCGAGCCTCCTGGTTCGTCTTTTTAGTTAGGTGTTTTCCGGGGAGGGGCATTAACCCTCCGCCAACCCTGTTAGCCCCCTCATACGACAGGCAGGGATACTGGGGGAGTTCTTGAAAACCTCCTACCCCCAAGTACACTGACACAAATTTGTGCAAATTGCCATTATCGACCATACAAGAACACAGCATCCCGAAATATGTGTGTTTATATGGTTTGAACTTTGACCCTTTAAATAAATTTTTTTAAAATGTGTCAAAGCATGTGCAAAAGGAATTTTTTTTTCTTTTCTTTAAATTCAGGATGTGTCATTACGGTGTAGCAATTACTTGAGCATATGTGCACCCCAAGAAAAAAAGCGCCACGATAATATATATAACCACCATTTAGCCATGCCATGGATAAAAGTATTCGTGGAGGAAAAAAGGCAGCAGTTGGAGCTCATGTCCTAATACTGCCTCGATTTTTTTGCACTTATTGGGGCTTGAGATTTTTTTTACATTCTTTTCGAATAATATTATTTTTAAATACAAGTCTGATGTCAAATGAGTATCTGGAAAACATCTGTGTAATAACTTGCTGGATTCTGCAAAAAGTAATCTCCTTAGAAAGATTGAGAACCACCAGGCAAAAGGGATATATGAATGCAACGGTACGTGTCAGTTGATGAGATAGATAGATAGATAGAGAGAGAGAGAGAGAGAGAGAGAGAGAGAGAGAGAGAGAGAATGAAAATCAAAGAGCACGAGACATTCCCTTAACTGTAACGGGTATAACAAAGAGGCCAGGAGACGGGATATCACCGACGAATCTGAGTGGCAGGCAAAAGGGATATATGAATGCAACGGTACGTGTCAGTTGATGAGAGAGAGAGAGAGAGAGAGAGAGAGAGAGAGAATGAAAATCAAAGAGCACGAGACATTCCCTTAACTGTAACGAGTATAACAAAGAGGCCAGGAGACGGGATATCACCGACGAATCTGAGTGGCAGGAGGCAGGCCGGCACAGTGGTTTGAGTGGTTAGCTAGAGGTAATTATCTTGGGATTTATGTCAGGAGGTTAGCCGGCACAGGGTTTGTGGGTTTGTGTGGTGAACCGGAGAGGACTGCATGGTATTTGAGGAGATGCTGGACAGTACTTGATTTGTGAGGTGAACCTGTTAATGAAGCACATCAACACCCAAAGGAGAGAGAGAGAGAGAGAGAGAGAGAGAGACTGGGGGGGAGGGAGGGAGAGGCGTTAAAAGATGAAGCAAGGAGGATTAGTACTTCAAAAGGTCTTATGATCCATACCATGGGAGTCTCATTAATAAGCTTTTCAAGCACATTTTGTTATGATAATAAGAAAGAAATATAGTACCAATGATGGTTTTACTCATCATCTCTTCCACTCGCCATGCGGGAACGACACAGGATGTAAACCGAAGCCTACGGAAAAATGGCGGGATAGGAAGGGCTAGGAAGTTTTAAAGGAAATTTGGAAATATCAAGTATTATGGATTTTGAGCATGAAGAAATTATCTTATGAATTATATTGAAAATGATTCAGTTCAAGCCTCCATCTATGATGCCTCGGCAAGTTGGAGTATTGAGCTTAATATGTGCTGGTAGTCGAAGTTTTCCAACCAGTTAGGATTCTGAAAACATCAGTTACCTGTTCGTAAAAATGCCTAGTGAAAACCGAAAAGATGATCAGAGTCTGGAACCTTCTCTGGCAATCATTGTGTTTGATGGAGGGAATCGTTGTTGTTGTTGTCTTTCCCCACCATGAAGGAGGGGAACGGGCCATCTATAGGGCCCGTCAGGGGGTGAAAAACAACAGGATTTTGCCAATAAAGCGGGCTTTTAAGAGAGCTGCGATGGTGTGAGGCTCTACTAACTCTCAGCAGCAGGTGGAGAAACCGAAGGAGGAAAGTCCCGAATCCAGGTCGGCAGAGGATAGAGGGTCCTCGACGGCCAGATCGGCGGGAGGGATGGAGGGTGTTCAACGTCCAGATCGGCGGGAGGGACAGAAGAAGCCTATCCTCCCTCGGCTGCTGATGGCAGAGAGTTGGTCTCGCCGAGTTTAGGGGTGGAGCCGTTGACTCGGCGAGAGATGGACCTCCCCGGAGGGAATCAGTATAGTAGGCCATTCATAAAACTACTGGTTCAACTATTACGGCAGGCAGGTGGCATCCTTCTGGCAGTAAACTCTCATCCATTTTCTATCCAACTCCCTAATGCACGAGTTGAATCGTTACTTACAGGCCTTCATGTATGCAGCAAGTCAGCTGTGGAACTTTCTTAGTTTATCTATTTTTCCTTCTGCCTCAGACCTCTCGGCTTTGAAATGCACTGTGTCCAGGGATCTTGAAAGGAATTGATCTTGAATTTAACTCATTTTTTTTTTCCTTGGAAGAAACAAACTTGTGGGCTTCTAGCGTTCCGCTCCTCCTTCCTTGCATTAAAAAGATAATCCTGCCACGTACTTAATTTCCAATGAACCTCCCATCCACCAGCCATTCCCACCCACCCTGCTCACCCAACCACCTACTCTACCCATCCACCCACCTACCTTCCCACCCACAGTCATCCACCCATCCTGCTCACAGACTCACTCACCAGTGCTGACCAACCACACCCACCTAACCTTGCCCACCCACTTCACTCATGATGATAATAATATAATTGTCTACCACAAAAGCTGCATCAACCTGACTATGCACCCCTTTCTCAACTAGGTGATTGGCAGCATCCTTGTCAATTTTCCTAGTGAAGTTCTCCAGATTCATTAGTTATTTAATCTTGGTAAAATCCTTGTTCATTTTCTTGGTGTGCAACAACCGATCAAATAATCTAGGAGTGCCCAAGCATACTCCACATGAGTCTGATCTTTTTGTAAGTGGCTCTAAACTTGAGCCTGTAGCTTCAGGTGCAAGATCATAAGCTCTAAGAATTACACCATTTACCCCCTCATAATCAGGAAACTGCTCAATCTAGGCCTCCTGTCCCCTACTCTGAAGTACATTTAGCTGTAATATCGACCGAGAGCCCCTAGGTCAGGAACGACGACCTGCCACCTACCCTAGTATTGGAAGTATATAGTTACATCTTGCTTACAAAAGAGAGGGACTAACTTAATGCTCTTGGCAACTTCAAAAGATTCACTAGCAGAGGCACCACAAGACAATGTGAACTGCCAAGCTCTTCAGTCGGTACTCATGATAAAGTTCAGGTTGTTTCTTTCGTACTTGAAATTGTCACTTTTGCAACTGAATTTTGGCTAATTCAGACTGTGCACTGACACTAGTATTTAAGGTATTAACATGTACTGTACGTTCTGAGCAATATCACTATGAATAGGTAGTTCTCGTTCCAAATGTTGTGGTAAGATCAGTTTTAACATTTCACTCACCCAAAACATTATGTCGTGAATCAGGCCAAGTAAATTAGGTATATTAATACGAGGTCTGATTGAAAAGTAACCGACTTATAACTGTTGAAAAACAAACTTACTTCAGACTTTTTCCCCTTCAAAGGATGCCCCCTGGGACTCAACATACTTAGGCCAGCCGTTCTTCCATTGCTGGAAACAATTTGTAAGGTCAGTTTTTGGGATCACCAACAAATCTTTGTCGCATTTGTCTTTAACTCATTTGTGTCCTCGGATCTCCAGCGGCATCTTTGATTTAGGAAACAGCCAAAAGTTACAACCATGTTAAGAGAGTAGAGAGACTGCTGGATCTGTGTGATCCTGTGTTTCGCCATAACATCCGCAAGAGGTGGAGGACTGGCAGCTCCACCACGACAGTGCTCCAGTCCACTCACCCTACCTCATCTAAGATTTTTTGGCCAAACATAGGATCACACTCGTCTGGCAGACTCCCTACTCTTCTGACATGGCCCCCTGCAATATTTGGATATTTCCTAAATAGCAGACGTCTCCTTCATCCTTCCCATATCTTGGGTGATGGGGATCTATTACTCTGATAAACCGATGGCTTTCTTGAGGAAGACTGGATTAATCAGAGTGTTGTGACTTTTTTTTTACTGTATTACCTTATGGTTTTTACAGACTGTAAATGTGTAAGTATTTTGTACTTTAATTAGGATAGACAGTTGATGTATTTGAAACAGTCCCTGCTTCTGGCAATTCCATTCTTTATATTAATATATCTTATTATAAACCACGTGCCTCGCCTGTGAGCATCCAATTGATGAGTACAAGTGGCCAATAAACAGAGGAACTGGAGATTTCTTGTTGATGGTGATCTGTTGTGCTTAGTATATAAGTTTTTGTACTGTACTAATGTAAATATAAGGTTTCTTGATTAGGGTCAACAGTTGACGCATATGGAATACTTCCTGACTCATCTGGTTCTCTTTTATATATTTGTGTCCCCGCTATAGTGTTAATACATGTGCCTCGCCTGACTATCATCAGGTGATAAGTGCAGGTGTGTGATGTAGTGAGGCATTACACACTTGCAGTCGATGGTGTTTTGTTTGTCGACGTATTTTACCCAGCTGTGTAGGCGTAATGTGACTATTGAGTTAGCTGTACCTGTTTGTATCGTCAGGCTTTAGTGCAGGGTAACGATTTGTGAGTTACTTTTACCAGTGTTACGTTATTAGATTCGATTTTTTTTTTTTTTTCAGAATAAATTGATTGTTATGATTAAGAAAAAAAATATATATAATATAATAAATGTTAAAAATCGGCTGAATTACATGGGCCTTCGGACAAGTAGACATTAGTTTTGAAAAATCTGAACTCCTGATCCATCATTATCCTGACTTCCGGTACGTTAGGTTTCTCTCCTAACTCTTACGCAGTATCACTTCCTTCCTGCTAGGCTCTTCTCCGAACTCTTGCTAAGTCATTGACCTGATTTTCTCCATGCTGGGTATCTCCTTTAATTATTTCTCTATCATACTGCATCTGTTCAGTCGTGCTTTCAAATTCCATGAATCTGTCAGTTATCAGTTTTTGAGCATCAGTGCATCTGTTAATTTGGGAGTCACATTTGGCACAACAAAATGGGCTGATGGTAGAGATTTCGAAGTTACATACTGCGTCTCATCTAAGCTGATATAAGCTATCCAGAAGAAACATTTACATACTTCACATTCCACACCTTGGGAAGATTCATTAAGTATATTTACATAACAGATCATACATGTTCAAGTATTTCAGTTAAATCAGTGTTACATCTCTTCTTCCTTGCCTTTTGAAGGCTGTTGTTGTTTTGACAATGGGCATCATTGTTTATGTGTATAGTTTCTCTCGTCTTATTTTTTTCTTTTTCCAGACATGGCAGTCTACACAGCTTGTGTCCCTTATGTCTCAATCCTCGAAATGATTTTATATTCACTATTTTATATCGCAAGAGTCCATCAGATTCCTATGTCACTTTCACTTCCACCAAAAAGTAAGAACATTTGTTTAATTTACAATCCTGTGTGTGGTTGATAACATGTGGTATAAATATTGATAATAAAGCCTAATGTTATTAAATTCTGTTTGATCATAGGTTTCTAATCGAAATGTTTTTGTGGCCAGGAGAAGAGGGACACTTCCTCGCCTACAATGTCCCACTAAACGAGGATATCCTTCTCTTACAATGCAGCCTTACCCAATGCACCAGTACAAATCATTTTTGAAATTTTGGGATTACACAGAGAGAATACTTGAACCACACTGCGCACCAACTCAAAAAGATACACACACACACACACACACACACACACACACACACACACACACACACACACACACACACACACACACATACAGAGAGAGAGAGAGAGAGAGAGAGAGAGAGAGAGAGAGAGAGAGAGAGAGAGTATAAAATGACTGTAAAGCGTAATGTAATATAAATATATTTCTTATATGCCAATTTCTATTGTCTTTGTATGATCCCAAAATAATTCATTCAACACATAGTGGGTTAAGTTATAGGCCTTCAAAATAACTGAAGTTTGATCATTATTCATAAAAATCTCATATGATTCGTCAAAGCATACTTGTAAGCATATAGCACCACACCAAACCTCATTCACATGTTTACACCATCATCACACCCTTAATCTACTGTTTCACGTCACCACTGTACCACAACCATCATCGCCACACCATCAGCATACCACCACCAACCTATATTGCACCACACCATGACCGTCTAACTACATACCATCACACCACAAAATTCCATCAGTCAAATTAAAGAAACTCAGACCTCATTTTCTCTAGTTCTGTTTGAGATACAGTCTGATTCATACTTTTCCAGAAGTGTCTGTTTTACGGGTCAGTAATAAATACAATTACTTTTTTTTTTAATCTGTACATGATAACCCCACTAAGAGTAATATGATGTACAATTTTTTTCGATCATCAACATCATCAAAAGCAGCAACAGCAGCCTCAGCAGGATCATCATCAGAAGCAGCGGCAGCAGTGGCAGCTTGATTTTGTCAGCTGGAGGACGAAGACCTCTCCCATCCTGTTCCACTCCGACCTATTGGTATTAGTCTGTTTCAACTGATTCTTGCGAATCTCCGAATCTCATCTTGTCATCTCGTCCTGTTTGTCTTTTCCTTCCATTCCATCTCTTGCTTGCCTTTCAGTCACCCTTGATGTACATCTGTTGTCTCTTCTTCGATTTACCATATGCTTATTACTGTAGTAATTCTTTGCTTTATTTTCGACCGTACCATCATCGAGGAGGCCCATTATTTATCTCTTTGTGCGATCTCTAACTTAATCCATTCCATTACTATCTGAGAACTTCTGTGTAAACATTCCCAGGATTATCTGAGGCCTCATGTTTCAGATTTGTAAGTTTAAATTGCAAGGACACATTTATTATATAATGGTCTCTTCGGGCATAACAAAAAGCAGCTTATCCTTCGCTCCATCCCATTCCAGTTCACCACTTGATTTCATTTTCATGGACTGGTTCTGCTCCAATTGTATGCTGTAGGTATATGTTCTAAAACATTCTTATTCATAGTTTTCTGATTTGATTGGATGGAAATGACCATATTAGCCAAATTCTGTCCATCTTTTTAATGTAAGAGTTAACCTATATTCTCAGTTATTCATGTACACAACAGGTCAAATCAGGAACTCTCTTACTAGGTTCGTATTTCTCTCTGCCAATGATCTCCAGTCTTTTAATTACTATATTCTGGGCATCTCAGACAAACAGATCATGAATCTGGCTATTTTTTGTTATTCTTATTCTTATTTGTAAGGGAGGGGGGACAACTTATGAAGGCTTCTAGATTCTGGCTTCTTCTTTATACCAGAATACACACACACACACACACGCTAGACTGAATGAAAAGGAGCAAGACAAGACCTCTAAAGGTGACTTTCCAGAGTGTAAACACTGTGGAGGAGATACTAAAAAATGCAAAGAATCTTATGGAAAAAGAGGAGTTCAAAAATATATGGATAAAAAGATGCCTAACACAAGAGGAACTGGAATTACTGAAAGAGAAGAGGGAGGAAGCAAAAACAAAAAATAAGGGAAGATCAGAAGAAGAGAAGAAGAAATTTTTTTACAAAGTAATAGGATTGCAGGTACGAAAGTGGTACACAAACAGGATGGAATAAAAAGGAGGAAGGTAGTAAAACCATGTCATGACAAGTATATAAACAAGATGATAAAGTTGATGTACTCAAATGTGGATGGAATGGTATCTAAATTACTAGAGATGAATGATTATGTCAGAGAAAATGAACCACAAATAATATGCCTAACTGAAACCAAATTAACACCAAGGATATTCAATGGCATACTAAATTTAGAGGAATACAATATATGGAGAAGAGACAGAAATATAAAAAAGGGAGGAGGAATTATAATATTAACTAAGAAAAATCTAAAAGTCAATGAAATAAAACTAGATATACCATCACAAGTAGAACTGATTGCAGTAGAGATCAACACATCTGAAGGGAAAGTAATTGCAGCCAATTTGTACATGCCACCCAGATCAAATGCATGGGAAAGAGACGAATATGAGGACCTGGCAGAGAGTACAATTCAGAGTTTAAGATCATTACTACATTAAATGGAAGAGAAATCGGAAAGGATTATACTAACTGGAGATTTTAATACAAATATAAATTGGAATACTCTAGATATAATTAGCCAAGAAAGCTATTGGGACCAAACGCTCCTGGATCTCGTGCAAGAGTTTTTCCTAACGCAACATGTGAGGGAAACCACCAGAAAAAGAGGAATCGATGTACCTTCAGTGCTAGATCTAATATTTACTAGGCAAGAAAATGATATTGACAGTTTAATATATCACCCTCCACTGGCAAAAGCGATCATGCAGTACTAAATTACAACTTCAGGATAGCATATGACATAGTTAACAGCAATGAAAGTTACAAAAAGAGCCTAAACTATAAAAAGGGTAATTATCAAGACCTAAAGAAGTATTTCTTAGAAGCTGATTGGGAAAATAAGCTTAGAGGACAAGATTTAAATGCTGTATATAAAAAATTCTGTCAATTTTATGAAATAGGAGTCCAGAAGTACATCCCACAGCACAAAGAAGCAGATAAGAATATACAGAAATGGTTCAATACAGAATGTAAAAAATCAAAAGAAAGAAGAGATTTGTTGTGGAATAGATACAGAAGACACAATAGTGAAAGCGCGTATAATAATTACAAACAGGCAAGAAACGATTATACAAGAATAAGGAGGGAAGCCCAGAAACAGTTTGAGGAGGATATAATAAATAAAAGTAGTGATCAACCAAAGCTGTTTCACAGCTACATCAGAAGCAAAACCAAAGTGAAAGATATAATACAATCCATTACAGACGAGGGAATCATTTATACGCAAGAGAAAGATATTTGTGAAGCACTAAATAAGAATTTCCAATTAGTTTTTACAGAAGAAAATAATTTTGAGAGGGACTATGTGGAACATGCATGTCCACACATACTACCAGATATACAAACATCAGAAAAAGTAATACAGGAGAAGTTAAGTAAATTAGACAGAGGAAAAGCAAGTGATCCTGATGAAATTTCATGTTGGGTAGTACGAGAATGTGCAAAAGGAGTTAAGTAAACCATTACTTTTAATTTTCAAGAAATCCTTGAGTCAAGGTAAACTACCTGATATTTGGAAGAAAGCAAATATTGTCCCCTTATTCAAGAAAGGAAATAGACAAAATCCACTCAACTACCGACCAGTATCACTGACCAGTGTTGTAAGCAAGGTATTAGAAAAGCTTATAAGAAAAGCTTGGGTAAATCATCTAGGCGAACACAGTATGATAACAGAAAGACAGTTTGGTTTCAGAAAAGGAAAATCATGTGTTACTAATCTGTTGAGCTACTATGACAGAGTAACAAACACAATACAGGAAAGGGAAGGATGGGTGGACGGTATCTATTTAGATTTCAAGAAAGCTTTTGACACAGTACCACACCAAAGACTTTCATGGAAACTGTACCATCAAGGAGCAATTCGAGGCAAACCGTTTTGTTGGATGCAAGACTTTCTCTTAAAAAGAGAAATGAGAACAGTACTAAGAGGAAACTACTCATCATGGAAAGAAGTGACTAGTGGAGTACCACAGGGTTCAGTGCTGGCACCAATCATGTTTTTAGTGTATATAAATGATATAAACAGCAATACTGGAAATGAGAGCTATCTGAATATGTTTGCAGATGATGCAAAAATACAAAGGAGAATTACTAACACAGACTCTTGTAAAGAGCTACAAGAAGAATTAAATAAACTTCATGAATGGAGTAATACATGGCAAATGGAATTCAGTGTGGACAAGTGTCATGTAATCAAGTTTGGTAAAAGTGGAAAAAGACATGATTGGGATTATAAGTTAGGATATAAAACCCTATACACATCAGAAAGAGAGAAGGACCTAGGTGTGATTATCAATAACAGACTATCTACGGCTGACCACATCAGCGAGAAGGTACAGAACATGTATAGCTTGCAAATATGAGAATAGCATTCACACACATAAATGAAGACATGCTAAGAAGGATAATAACATCATTCATTAGACCAACCCTGGAATATGCATCAGTAGTCTGGAGTCCTCATCTCAAAAAACACATAGACAAGATTGAAAAAGTTCAAAGGCCCGGTACAAGATGGATAGCAAGCTTAAGGGATCTAAGCTACGAAGAAAGACTAAATAAACTGAATCTACCAACACTACAGGAGAGAAGGAAAAGAGGTGACATGATAATGCTATATAAGTGTATATCAGGGAAGGAGAAAATAGACATAAATGATTACTTAACATATGGAGAAGCATCAGCAAGAGGACACTGCAAAAAACTTCATAAGAAGGGCGGTGATAAAGACGTAAGGAAATTCAGTTTCCCAAACAGAGCATTTGATCAATGGAATGCACTACCGAATGAAATAGTGTGTGCCAAAACAATTCACAAATTTAAGGATATGTACGATAAATATGGTTTAAGACACGGGACAGTACGAGCTTGACTCATTCCTGTAAAGATACAATTAGGTAAGAATTAGGTAAGAACACACACACACACACACACACACACACACACACACAAGGTTTGTGTTGTTCATATTGAATTACATGGCTTTTATATTACTCCTCCTCTACAGTTCACGAATCATTTACCGTAGTTCCTCGCTTGACTGAATGAAAAGGAGTATGTCATATATAAATATAAGATTTTTTCAGTGGATCAGTATTTACGTTGCTTCTTTGTCATTCCAGTTTATTTTATGAAAACATCCAGGCATGCAGTGATTAAATTTGGTGAACATTTGCCTCCACGTCTAACACTATGCTTTTCGGGCATTTCTGAGTATCCCAATAAAATAATATGGTTGCCGTTTTTTCGCTAAAAATATTTTTTAGTAGTTGTACATAAGTTTCTTTTATAGCTTCTCCTCGAGTTACTCACATCTATGCAGCTGTTTCAACTGAATCAAATGTCTTCATCATATTCTGGAAAGGCCGGGCCCAGTGATTTCCTATATTCTGAAGTTTTCTCGATTACCTGATTAATAAGCAGAATATGAACTATTGGCGAGTAACCACTTTGAAGTCTTGCCTGTTTTTTTTCTGGCTGGTTTGTATCTAAGTTAATACAAAATCGATTTGTTAACTCTTGTGAAGAGCTTGTACACAAGAGGAAGAAAACTAACTGGACTGTAGTTTTTTAGGTCTTTGATATTACCGATATTTTTTTAGTAGAAGAATGGATTGCTTTTTTTCCTACAGTTGGGTAAATCTGTGACTCCTAAAGCTTTCGTACATAGTTTTGATAGTTCAATTAAACAAAGTCATCGGCATCCTTTGTAAAATCAGCAGTGATACCACCATTACCCTTCACCTTACCCCTCTTTACTCCTCCCAGACCGTTCCTCACATCATGCAGTGTAACGTTGGAGGTGGCTGTGCTCACTGTTTCTCTGTCCCTGAGTAACCGTTCGACCACAATATTGCTACTGTAAAACTTCGTGTAAAGTCTTCAGCTACAAGGCATATATTTTTCTTTTGTAAGATTTAACCTCTTCCTCTCTCGTCTCATGATTCTTGAATATCCTTTGTTTATTGCACTTACTTTCTTCATTTTATTGCCATGTGATTTGTCACTGAGGATGGAATCTGCTCATTATTTTAACTGATAATTTTGTTTCTTCTAAGGTTTACTTCCTAATTTTTATGTAGGAAGGACTTATTCATCGCCCTAAGAATACTACTCTCAGTAAAATTCACTTGCATTCCATCTCTTACACGCTGAATAAAAGTAGAAAGTAAACTGGTGTCGCCTCACGTGCATTATTCTAAACTGCTTTTACACTAAGGTCTTCCATTACAAATGTATTCTGGAGATTGTGCTTATGCATTGCCTCTATATCTTCATATAATTATGCTACTTTCTCATCATCGTAACATACTGGCACATAGGCTTGAACTAGCTTCCTCTTGGTTTTTTGTTACCTCCGCCAACGAAGTTGGAGGAGGTTATGTATTCACCTATGTTTGTTGCTTGCCAGAATCGAAAGATTCGGCAATCATGTTGGTCAGTTCCGTATGTTCATCTACCTGTCTGTTTGTCTGTTTGCTCTCTACAGGTCACAAATTTGCGCCAAGCGTATTGAAGAAAAAATCAGAAGGTAGATATCCATAAACATAGGAAGCCTACTGTTTTTCACCAAAACCGGTCAAGGCGCTTAGTGGCCGTGAGTCCGGAAATCGTCGT
The DNA here is from genome assembly GCF_032717465.1 of Coenobita brevimanus. NCBI lineage: Eukaryota > Metazoa > Arthropoda > Malacostraca > Decapoda > Coenobitidae > Coenobita > Coenobita brevimanus. Next base: position 28,073,210 of record NC_136966.1, read on the forward strand.
GGCCTAGTGTCCGACGCGCCTCGGCACCATTTTTTCAAATTTTCAAAAAAAAAAAAGTTCTTACCAAATTGAAAAGCGACGTCTGGCGCACCTGGCAATGCAATTTTTAACTTCCTAAAACCATCCTGTGCTTCGCAATGAAGAGAAAAAAAAAAGCCAAATGACTGCCTAGACGCCGTTGAAAATTAAGCAGACACAATTGAATCCATCCGGCAAGTGCTCTACTGCCCACACGCCAGTGAAAAATAAGTAGACGATCGGATCCAGCCGGCAAGGGAGGAAGAGGGTGGAAAGAGGGAGGAGGGGGGTGAAGACTGGGGAAGAAGAGCTGGGGAAGAGGGAAGGGGGGGAAGAGTTGGGAGGAAGAGGGGAGGGGAGAAGAGGGGGGAAAGAGGGGGAAAGAGGAGGAAAGAAGGGAGAAGAAGAAGAAAGGGGAGAAGGGGGAGGAAGAGGAAGGAAGAAGGGGGGAGGGGAAAAAGGGGGAGGAAAGGGGGAAGGATCCATCCAGTAAGCGCTCTCTATGGCAGCTTCATCTGTTTTTCTGACCACACGATATCTCCGAAAGTTCACAATGAATTTCAATGAAATTCTGTGAAAGGGTAGGCTATGAACCACGAGAGAACTAATTGGTATGGTATGGTAAAGATTCTCCCTTCGTTCTTGTAGAAGGGGCCGGGCCGTACGTTAGCCCAGTCAGTGAGGTCAGGCAGCCTTAGCAGCCCCTTGGCTGTTTTGTTGATTCAAGTTAAAGTAGAGATACACACACACACACACACACACACACACACACACATAACTTCAGGATAGCATATGACATAGTAAACAGCAATGACAATTACAAAAAGAGCCTAAACTATAAAAAGGGAAATATCAAGAAATAAAGAAGTATTTCTTAGAAGTTGATTGGGAAAATGAGCTTAGAGGACAAGATTTAAATGCTGTATATAAAAAATTCTGTGAATTTTATGAAATAGGAGTCCATATGTACATCCCACAGCACAAAGAAGCAGATAAGAAAATACAGAAATGGTTCAATACAGAATCTAAAAAATCAAAAGAAAGAAGAGATTTGTTGCAGAATAGATACAGAAGACAATAGTGAAAGGGCGTTTAATAATTACAAACAGGCAAGAAACGATTATACAAGAATAAGGAGGGAAGCCCAAAAACAGTTTGAGGAGGATATAATAAATAAAAGTAGTGATCAACCAAAGCTGTTTTACAGCTATATCAAAAGCAAAACCAAAGTAAAAGATATAATACAATCAATTACAGATGAGGGAATCACTTATACACAAGAGAAAGATATTTGTGAAGCACTAAATAAGAATTTCCAATTAGTTTTTACAGAAGAAAAAAATTTTGAGAGGGACTATGTGGAACATGCATGTCCAGACATGCTACCAGATATACAAATAGCAGAAAAAATAATACAGGAGGAGTTAAGTACATTAGACAAAGGAAAAGCAAGTGGTCCTGATGAAATTTCATGTTGGGTACTACGAGAATGTGCAAAGGAGTTAAGTAAACCATTACTTTTAATTTTCAAGAAATCCTTGAGTCAAGGTAAACTTCCTGATACTTGGAAAAAAAAGCAAATATTGTCCCCTTATTCAAGAAAGGAAATAGACAAAATCCACTCAGCTACCGACCAGTATCACTGATCAGTGTTGTAAGCAAGGTATTAGAAAAGCTTATCAGAAAAGCTTGGGTAAATCATCTAGGCGAACACAGTATGATAACAGAAAGACAGTTTGGTTTCAGAAAAGGAAAATCATGTGTTACTAAACTGTTGAGCTACTATGACAGAGTAACAAACACAATACAGGAAAGGGAAGGATGGGTGGACAGTATCTATTTAGATTTCAAGAAAGCTTTTGACACAGTACCACACCAAAGACTTTTATGGAAACTGTACCATCAAGGAGGAATTCGAGGCAAACTGTTTTGTTGGATGCAAGACTTTCTCTTAAAAAGAGAAATGAGAACAGTACTAAGAGGAAACTACTCATCATGGAAAGAAGTGACTAGTGGAGTACCACAGGGTTCAGTGCTGGCACCAATCATGTTTTTAGTGTATATAAATGATATAAACAGTAACACTGGAAATTAGAGCTATCTGAATATGTTTGCAGATGATGCAAAAATACAGAGGAGAATTACTAACACAGCCTCTTGTAAAGAGCTACAAGAAGAATTAAATAAACTTCATGAATGGAGTAGTACATGGCATGTGGAATTCAATGTGGACAAGTTTCATGTAATCAAGTTTGGTAAAAGTGGAAAAAGACCTGATTGGGATTATAAGTTTTTTTTTTTTTTTTTTTTTTTTTTTTAAATAACAGAACGGAGGAAGGAAAAACAAATGGGGAAAAAATATAATCCATACACCAGATTACTGGTGTCCTCTATTCATAAAATATCGGTAACAGTTAGACTTGAACAGTTGTGGGTTGAAATTTGGAGGAAAACAACTCTGGGGAAGCGAGTTCCAGAGAGATGCGGTTTGGGGAATGAAAGAATTCTGATAGGCAGAAGTTCTGCAATATGGTTGAGTGACATTCCAGTCATGAGCGCTACCAGATGCCCGTGTAGCACGAGGGAAGGCATGGAGAGGTGGCACCATGGACGCAACTTCGTCTGAGCATTTGCCAAAAAAATATCTGTAAAATAATGCAAGGGAGGCAACATTCCTTCTTACTTGCAGGGGAGGTAGTTTATATGTAATGTAAGTTAGGAAATAAAACCCTATACACATCAGAAAGAGAGAAAGACCTAGGTGTGATTATCAATAACAGACTATCTCCGGCTGACCACATCAGCGAGAAGGTACGGAACATGTATACACTGCTTGCAAATATGAGAATAGCATTCACATACATAAATGAAGACATGCTAAGAAGGATAATAACATCATTCATTAGACCAACCCTGGAATATGCATCAGTAGTCTGGAGTCCTCATCTCAAAAAGCACATAGACAAGATTGAAAAAGTTCAAAGGGCTGCTACAAGATGGATACCAAGCTTAAGGGACCTAAGCTACGAAGAAAGACTAAATAAAATGAATCTACCAACACTACAGGAGAGAAGGAAAAGAGGTGACATGATAATGCTATATAAGTGCATATCAGGGAAGGAGAAAATAGACATAAATGATTACTTAACATATGGAGAAGTATCAGCAAGAGGACACTGCAAAAAACTGCATAAGAAGAGAGGTGATAAAGACGTAAGGAAATTCAGTTTCCCAAACAGAGCAATTGATCAATGGAATGCACTACCGAATGAAATAGTGTGTGCCAAAACAATTCACAAATTTAAGGATATGTACGATAAATATGGTTTAAGACACGGGACAGTACGAGCTTGACTCATTCCTGTAAAGATACAATTAGGTAAGAACAATTAGGTAAGAACATTTATACATATATACATGTACACATATCCATATGTACATACACATATATACACACAAACACAAACACATGTATATATATATATATATATATATATATATATATATATATATATATACATATATATATATATATATATATATATATATATATATATATATATATATATATATATATATATATATATATATATATATATATATATATATATAAAACAACACAGGCACACCATAGGCATACACGCTAGGTGGGAGAGGAAGCAGAAAGCACAACTTGAGTTAGAACAGAGAGGGAAGTCGTGGCTACAACACAGGCTGCAGCATATCGGAGGGTAATTGTCGGTCTGGCAGCTGCATGGGTTCGGGGTGTATCAGGATTGGGAAGGAAGTATCTTTTCCTGATCCGGGAGGTGGCTGGACATCTGAGGAGGTAGTACAGGAGGGGGAAGGGGGTGGTTATCTGGCAGTGATGACACTCAGAATAAGGGTCTGCATCCTCCTCCGCAATCTCAGAAAAACGCTTATAACTAAGACGAAGGAAGCGCAGGCGATTAAGTGTTTTTGTGTCGTACCTGGCGTTAACCGGCAGGGACTTATATTGTGTGGCCACAGCATACCAACTGGCAGAGGGGGAGCCCAGATGTACATGATGATAGTGATCTGCTTTAGTTAAAGCGGCTGCCTTATGTCCGATGGAGCGTTTGACCTGGCTTAAGCTGGTTTGTATTTCAAGGTCAATATTGGGTCTATCAAGGGCGGTCTTCGCTGTGTGGTCAGCCTTTTCATTTCTGATGATGTCGACATGACTTGGGATCCAATTGACGGTGATCGATCCCCCTGCATTGTGGATTGCAATGGCAGTGTTGAAAATGTCATATATAAGTTTAGTGTTGTCATTGTGAGTGTGTCGGCAAAGTGTGTGGATGGCTGAAGCTGAGTCTGTGTGTATGATGGTGGGGGATGTAGGTGAGTGCTCTAGGACGTCAGAGAGGGCGGCAGAGATATCTGCCAGCTCAGCTTGAAGAGTGGAGGCCCCATCCGTGATGCGCAAGCCGTAGGAACGATCCCCACACACAAAGGCTTCTCTGGCCTTTGAAGACGTAACCGAGCCATCAGTGTAGTACATGGCCGTGTCAGGGACTGCGAGGGTGGCGATTCGTCTGAGGACTTTTGACGCATCAGTTGGGTGGGGGTTTGGGTCTTTGGTGGAGAGCGGGGGATGATGAGATTTAGCAGAGGGGGGCTCCAAGGAGGCTGAGCCTGGTAGGTGGCTCCAGGTGCAGTAGAGACCTGCACGATGTAATCAGCCAGGTTGCATTCGTGAATAGCACGCACAGCACTGTGAACCCAGCTCTGTGGCAGTAGGTCAGGGTGGAGATTAACTTCTGCTATGAGTTGGGGCAGGAGTGGGAGGGGAGAGGAGTTGTGGGTTAACTTGGCTGCGAGACCAGCCACTCTAGCCCCTGTGTGGAGGTGTAGTGACTCCAGGTTACACTCCAAGCGGAGGTTGCAGAGGCGTGTCCACATGGGGGCTCCAGTCATAATCCACATAGCCTGGTTTTGGATGACCTCCAGTTTGTCAAGCAGCAGAGAGTCGATAGTAGGCAGTGCTGGGGCCGAATAGTCAACCAAGACTCTGATGGTCTGTATATAAAAGAGGCGGAGGACTTTGTAAGTTGCTTCTCTCCCCTTTCCTGCCAAGGACCTCAGTGCATTAAGGCGGAGCTTTGTTTGTTCTCAGAGGTGGTTAACTTCTTGGTTAAATGAAAGTTTGGAGTTGAAGATGACTCTGAGGTACTTGTGCGTGGTACCAAGGTGGAGCTGGTCTGTAGGAGGGTTGATGAGGAAAGCTAGGGCCTTGGTCTTATGGGGGTTGATCTTAAGCCCCAGCTCTATACATTTTCGGTGGAGTCTTGTCAGGGCCCTCTGGGCTTTAGCATGGTAGGGGCCCCCATGGACGACCAATGTTATGTCATCTGCATAACAGAGGAGGCGAGTTCCGGGGCCTAGGTCCACTTGCAGAAGGCAGTCTATTAAAATATTGAAGAGCGTGGGGCTGCGAATGCTGCCCTGTGGGATGCCATTCGTGTGCTGGTATTCTGAGGATGTGTGCCTCTGGAAGTGTACTGCTGCTCTCCAACCCCAGAGAAAACTTTCCAGCCAGTTTAGGAGGCGACCCTTGACCCCCCTGCTTGCCAGGGCTGCCAGGATGACCTGTGGTCATGCCAGCTCGAAGGCCTTCTCCAGGTCAATAATGACAGCTAGGCCTCTGCCACCATGCAACTCAGAGAGGAACGAACTCAGGCACTCAGCTGTCCATTACCTCTGGTGTAGGCAAAGATGTGGCTGTGAAGGGCTGGCAGGAGCCAATCGAGCTGCTGGAGCACCATCTTCTCAACAGTCTTGCATAGGCAGCTGAGAAGGGAGATGGGCCTGAAGGCTGTGGGGTCAGGTGGTTTGGGGATGGAGTGAATGGCGGCAGTCTTCCACTGCTCAGGGAGTTTACCCAGGGACCATGAATGGTTAAGTAAATCTAGGAAGGCAGACCTCTCTGTGGCGCCAGCGTGCGTAAGCATAGAATACGTGATACCATCTGGGTCTGGGGCAGTGTCAGTGCTGGTTTTGAGTGCGTTATCAAGTTCGTGCATGGTAAACAACTGATAACAGTCCGCTGGGGTGGTCTTGCAGGTGTGTATCAGATCTGATCTGGCCTGGTGTAGGGCTTCCTGCTGACGTCTAGTGTCTTCAGGAAACTGGGTGGGTGAAGTCCGCAGAGCAAATGAAGCTGCCAACCTTTCAGCCTCTCCCTGTGTATTGGTGTGAGAGGGGGGACGAGGTGGGAGGGGACTAGAGACAGTCCTCAGCTTCTTCCAGATGCTCCCCAGCTTCGAATGAGCTCCTAGGGACCGACACCATTCCAACCGTTTGCTCCTTGATGTCAGCCTTTTCGGCTATGGAGTGCCTGATGACAGCTTGAAGGTGGGCTAGGCTGTCAGGTGTTGGGTTGGCTCAATGGATCTTCTTGGCCTTGTTAAGACGCCTGTTAAGTTCCTGCACTCTGTCACAATAGAACCAGTGGTCCTTGTGGAAGGCTTTTGGTGGGACAGTTTTGAGGATGGAGGAACCTGCCGCTGTGTGGAAGGAGTCAGTGAGGAGGGTGGCATGTTTATCCAGGTCGACTGGGGGGCTGAAGTTTGCTGTTTTCTCCAGTGTGGCAGTGAAGTGTGGACAGTCTGCTCACTTGGTGTTCCATCTTTGTGGGGGCCCAGAAAGTTTAGGGAGTGGGGCCACATCAATGGTTGTGACAATTGCATGGTGGTCTGATGTGAGGGTGGTGTGCTGTTCCCAGGTGGTAAGGGTAGTTAGGCCAGAGGAGACGAAAGAGAGGTCCAGCCGGCCTCCTCGTACATGTGTTGGTATGATAGGGTCGTTAAGGAGTGCTATATCAGGCACCTCTTCCATCATCTCAGCAATATGGCAGCCAGCGGTGTTGGTGGTGGACCTAGACCCAAGTCTGGATGGTGGACATTGAGGTCGCCGCCGATAAAGAGTCGTATGGTTGCAGAGAGAGTGGCAACCTCTTCAAGGTTAAGATCGGCGCTGGGGGGGCAACAGATGTTATTAATACGTAGGTGGTTATCCACCAGGGTGATGTCAATTCCCTGTATTTCAACATTGTCGCCACAGTGTGGTAGGGGACTGATGGCTGTGGCAGGGATGTGGCTGCATACTAGAACTGCACAACCCCTAGGGTCCCCTGGAGAGCTGGAGAGGAGGAAGGCAGTGAAGCCTTCCAACCTGAAAGGTTTATGAGATTTAAGCAGTGCCTCCTGGAGGATGATGATGTCAAGTCGGTCCCTATGGGCTGCCTCCTCCAGCAAGGGGAGCTTGGGTGATGCACCCTGGACATTCCATTGCAGAATACATAGTGTCGGGGTGTTGGGGGTCTGTCTGGGGTCTTGGGGAGGGGTAGGGGTGTCCCTTAGTCATCTACTTCTGTGCATGGTGGTATGGGGGATCTTGAGCGGGGTCTGTGTGTGGCTGTGTTTGTGCGTGGTTTAGGTGTGGGGGGTTGGCGATGTGATGTGCGTGTTGCTTTGTCCATGGTGAGGGTTTGGCTGCATGGGTTTGGGAGGGCCATGTGAAGGTGTTCCCGGGGCCTGTGTTGAGAGAGGGATCTGCTTCTCTTGTCTTCCTTGCTCCTTTGTTTGCGACGTTGTGTGGCTCTGTCGGGACAGTGTGCCTGGGGAGGGGTGGGGGAGATGGTATGGGAGGGAGTGGGAGGGGTCATGGTAGGTGGTGGCAATGTTTCTCTCTGTGCTGGAGGGGGATGGTGCTGATGTGTGCTGGGTTCGGCAGTTGTGTGTTGTTTCTCTAGACACTGCACTATGGTCTTGTTGATCATTACGAAAGTTCCCTCTGGGTGGGGGATGGGCTTGCCTATCATCAGTCCGATCCAGTCGGATGCAAAGGTCTTGCTTGCTCAGTAGATAGTACCCCCGGGGAGGTGTGGGAGCTGGTGGAGGGGTTTGGGTTGCAGCGTCTGGCTCTGTCTGAGTTCCAGTGGTCAGCACTGGTGGACGTGTGCGAGGTGAGTGAGGGACAGGGGGAAGGGATGCAGTATGAGGGGTAGGCCGAGGTGGAGGGACTACAGAGGGCTTGCCGGTGTTTGGTGGCAGAGGGAGGAACTCTTCTGGGGTCGGTGGGGGCTGAGGTGTGGGGTGCGGTGCAGGCTGTTGGCCCCATGCGAAGGTCCCTTGTGGTGCCGGTGCTGCAGTCACCCTTGCCTGGACACAGTGATGTTCTCTTTCCATGCCCTTCTGCACTAGGTCTTTCCTTGCAGGACAGAGTTTGTTCCATGCATGGTGGGGGCTGCTGCAGTTGGGACATTTTGTTGTCACAGGCTGTCTGGCTTTCAGTTTGTCTATGCAATGCTGTGTGGGATGACGGCTGCTGCACACAGCACAAGTTGGAGGGCGGGTGCATCGGGACCAGTGGTGGCTGAAGCGTTGGCAGTTGAAGCAGCGGAGAGGTTCTGGAGTGTAGGGGCGGATGTTGTAGGTATCCCACAATTTCAGGTTTAGGATAGGAGGGATGGGGCCCCTGATGGTGACAAGAACCTGCCGGGTGGGTGCTCCCCTGACCTCGCATCATGTAGCTTCCTCTACTTGGTTGTGATTTCTGATGGCTTCTAAAGGAAAATTTAGGGGATAGTGTTGGAGGACGACCTTCCTGGTGGCTAGGTTCGGGTCGAGTTTCTTTAGCTGTAAGGGGTTGCCTGCCACAGTGGAAAGGTTCTCTAAGGCATGCAGGGTAGTCTCATCAAGAGTGACCAGGATGGTGTTCAGGTTCCTTATTGCCTCCATCCTAAACTGAAGGTGGGGTAGCTCAGTCTCAATGGCCACAACTGACTCATAAGGGGTCTGGAAGGCATCAGTACTGGAGATGAGGAAGGCTGGGTACCTGGAGGTAGGGGGTTGGGGTGCCCTTGTGGTGTCTGGGGGGGCTGAGATGCATGCTGTGGGCCCCCACGTGAGGTGGCAGCAGAGTTAGAGCTGTCTGAAGCAGAGAGGGGGATGCTTGCTCCTTCAGAGAGGTTGCCTGAATGCCTTTTTTTCTTTCTATCCACCAGGGTTGCTAAGTTCAGGAGCTTCAGTGGCTGAGACAGTGGCTGCATTCATCTGGGAGGAGGGGCCAGCAGGTGGAGTCAGGTCGGTGGTGTCAATGCAGTTGAGTTCAGGAATGGCAGCCGGGGCACCTCCAGCATCCATGGCCAAGTAAAAGTCCTCCTGGATATGGTCAGGGCCAGTGAGCCGTGGTTTCTTGGCTGAGGAGCATGGTTTATTGCTAGTAGGTGGAGGTGGAGTAGCAAGGTCGCCACCAGGGTCAGAATCAGGACAAGGGTCAGGCGTGTTCATGGCTTAAAAAAAAGAAAAAAAAAGAAAGGGCACTCGTCAGGAAACCTACCTATTACTAGTGGCTAAGTTACCCTGAGTACAACACCCCCCCCAACTAATGGAGGACGAGGGGTGGGTCATGAGTATGCCTTAGGTAACCCTTCACAGGGACCTAACCTAACCCCTAACAGAAATGTCATCCCAGATGCCTCCTATAACTACCCCTACCTAAGGGGCCCCCTCGTGGGTGTTCCTAAACAAACAAAGCCTCGGGGTTCAGCATCGTACTATGCCTGGGGTATCTAGTGACAAGACTGACAAGAGTGCATCAAAAACAAAGTCCATAAACACGCCGCAAAAGGCTAAGAATGGGAAAAATCCTTTAAGAGTAAATGAGACTAAGTCCCAAAAACCTCCTTGTAGTGTCAGAGACAATGTCCTGGAAGGTGACAAAAAAGGGTAAAACTGGAGAAAATCGACAAGAGGGCCAGAAACAAAGTCCCGAAAATGGCTCCAAAACCGGAAAAATGAGCGAAAATCAACAAGAGTAAATGAGGCTAAGTCCCAACACTTAAGAGCTCTGACAACACGTCTGCACATGGAGTGTCGATCCTCAAATGGAGAACTAATTAAATATTGGGACAGATCTGGATCCTGATTCGTATTCTACCGTACAATATCTCCAACTGTTTTCAATGAATTTCGATGAAATTACGTGGAAAGATGGGCCATGGACCAAGAAAGAACTGATTAAGTTTGGGAGCGGATCCGGATGTGGATCTTATGTATCCCGCACAATATCTCCGGAAGTTCTTAATGACTTTCAATATAAGTTTGTGGAAGAGTGGGCCATGGGTCACAGAAAAATTAAGTATACTTTGGGACGGATTTGGATCCTATGTATTACACACAATGTCTCCACAGATCCGGATCCCTTTTGATAGCAATGGCATTGGCGGAGGTGTGCGATCTCTGAGTGCTTTCTAGAGTAGCTATATTATTTGGCCTGAGACTCGTTTAAAGTGAAGAAATCTAAGTATTTTTTAAACCAGAAATCGTACTCTATATTTATTTTTCTCTTGTTTGCCTCTGTAGCAAATTATGTCTGTCCCTATTCTTCTCCAACTAATTCCTGTTATTTCCCTAACTCTGTCCATAAGTATCATACTATTTTCTTTTCCTATTACACTAAGAAGACAAATGCCCCTGTAATTACCAAACACTTCTTTTTCCCGTGTTTCTTTGTACTGGGGAAAAATTACACTTGACTTCCAATCCTCCGGGACTCTACCTTCCTCCCATGCCATTCCGCACACCTTTCATATCCATTCTGCTTCTATCTTTCCCCCATGCTTCTGTAACACAATACTATATGTAATTACCGGTACTGTATATAGCTATAGGTAACAATATGTAGAACAGGTAGTTATCTCTGAGTCCTCCAGGAAGAGTTAGAGAACACATCTCCTTGTCTAGACGAACCAGGAATGTCAATTCTCATAACGTATATCCACAACCCTTGTTGACCCAGACCATCAAGAATTCTTAGCCATACGATGTATCTCAAACATCCTCGTAGGCCAGACGAACAAGAATTTCATGACATTTCCAAACACGTGGAGTAGCCAGCCCTAGTCAGTTAGTCCACGTGGTAGGAAATTTACCATACACATCCTCCCCACACTCTATGTAATGTCGGAGAGATTCCCTTCAGATGAGAAGGGGGTTAGAGAGAGAAGGGGGGAGAAGGGCTGGTGAGAAGGTCCAAATAGTATCATGCTTTACTAAACTGTAGCTCATCATTTTTAAAAGTTTGTGCAATAAACTTTGTAACCTGAGAGTGCTGTAACTCACCTCGTTGACACTATGTCTCGCTACTTAATTCTGGCTGAGCTTAACGATCCATAATCAAGTGCCCTATCTCACTACAAGTACCTAAAACTACGCCTCTATACCTTGGCTGTGCTTTTCGAGTGTACCATTTTTCTCACCAGTGCTCACCTCTCAAACAACCGCACCCATACGCCTTGTTCCTGACCGCACGTGTCACCGTCGCCGACCTACACACCTGTTGCACCTGTTCCCAGTACCTGTTCCGAACTCATTATAGCTCCTGCCCCCACGGTGCCACTTATCACTGTCTGCCCGCTGCCTGCCCACCACCATTCCCTGCATTTGCAACTCACCAGCTCTACACCTGCCTTGCACCGACATCTGCCCTCCCCACCCACCACCGGCCTCCGCCGTCGCATTACGGAGCCTCCTAGGACCGCCACTCCCTGCCGGTGATTCATCGCGGCGTCTCTTCTCCTCTCCGCCCAGCTGTCTCTCCACCGCCGCCCCTCCCCGCCTCGCCCCGTCGTCCCGCCCTGCCCCAGCCCAGCTACGCCCAGCCACCCTGCACGTCATACATCTCGACACTCCCGTTTCTACTGTGTAACTATAGTATATCTTTCCTTTCTATAGGGATTATCCTCGATTTTCTCTACAGATTGGTTATTGTAAATATTCTATCTCATTTTCATTACCCCGTTTTCATCTTCACCTACGTTATTTATACTCCATCTCATCCTTCGCATTTTATTTAAACCATCCATCCCCGCACCTTCATTCATTTTCACCCCTACTGTATTCCGTTCTCTCATTGTTATTTATACATTTCCACCTACGTATCCATCTTCATCCTTTCATCTTCCATTGCCGCATTAAATGTCATACTTTCAACGTCAACCGCTTACCACCAGCCCTCTCGACCCGGAAACATCACCTGCTCATACCCCGTCTGCCGACTCTAACACAATCACTCATTTACGAAGTGGCAAAGAGTACCACCGCCCTGTACCTGAGACTCCCGTTTCACTTCCCGCAGAATCACTTACTACCCGTCCTACCCTCGTAAATCCAGATACCTCCTCCTCTACTCCTGCCTCTACACTCCCTTCTTCTTCCTCTACTCCTTCCCCAGTCGTTCCCTCTCCTGCCTCCCTTCATACCCCGTCTTGCTCGCCCTTAACTGCCACTACCTTCTCTCTCTCCCACACCTCTCCTGCCGCCACTTCTACACTTCCAGCCATGGCCAACCCTCCACAGTCTATCTATCTCGACGATGCCAATCGTCCCAAATTTACCGGCCAGGACCCAACTTGGTCTGTCTATGATTTCCTCAGAGAAGTCGAAACAGAAATAAACAATAGATAAATTACCGAGGAATCGCTCAAAGTAGCTTACCTCCTCGGTCGCTTGCACCACGGTAAATCAGACATCGGATCCGCGATCCGTGCAGGACATTTCGATAGCATTCGTACCTTTGCTGATTTTCGTACGGAACTCATCAGCCTTTGTTGCCAGCATTCAAATACCGCGTCTCTCTTGGGATTCATTAATCTCCTAAACCAACTAGATGAGGACTTGCGCGTCCCAGCGCAATATGCCAAGCTCCGCGAAGCTGCCGCCGCCATGAAAGCAACTAGTAGCGAGATGCTCCAATTACTGGTAGGCACGAAATGGTTAGAAGACACGAATGGCGTTCCAATGCTTTCACTCACCAACTTTGCTGACTTAATTGGTTACCTCAGATTCCTTCACTGGCTTACTCCTAAACAGCGAGAGCTAGCCTTGGAAATCGGTTTCAATTCAGGAGATAAAATTATTCAGGTCACTAAAGCCATTCATGAAAGAACAGGTTCGAACTACACGCGTCAGGGCACCACCCAACCCTTGGCCTCCTCAGTCTGTCACACCTCCACTACCCCAGACCAATCTCGCTCCTGTCCCACCACACGCGGCAGACCTGCCACACATCGTTCTCCTACCACAGGTCGTGATCAATCTAGCGCCCGACGGAACAGACAATCTTCGATTCTTTGCTGGTACTGTGGTCATCCTGGACATCGAGCATCCAGTTGCGACCGCACATACAGACGTCCTCACTCCCAAACCAGACAGCGTACGCCTTCCCGCTCACATCGTCCACACTGCAAATACCACAAATCAAGCACGACTCACACCACTGAGGAATGTCGTTACCTCAACCGCCCACAGTCGGGGGAAGCGCCGCGCCCGTATCGAACCAATATCACGTAGAACCAGAAACCCAACTCCCCATCCGCCATGTAGGTCCCATAACATCCTCGGGTTTAGTCATTCTCGGCAGCAGTCATGACATACCAACGTCATTCTTCTTGGACACAGGATCTATAGTATATCTCATCTCCGAAAATTCCTTACAAATTATTCATCGACATCACAACCACGTCAGTTTCCTAGAACCACCAGACATTCACCTATGTGGTGTTAACGGCTCAGAGTTTAAGGTTAAGGGAAGAGTCACCCTTGAAGTCAAACTCCACAGAGATTTGCCCCCTATCCTCATTGAATTTCATGTCACTAATGACTTGCAGTATCCCGCAGATGCCCTTATTGGTTTCTCCACCATGGCACAACATTCCATTGCATTATTACCTGCTTGTGGTAGTATAGACATTTCTGGATTCCCGGTTTCCACTATGGAATGTCCCCATCCTGTTCTTACGATCAAATCAGTCCTTCAATTACCTCTGTCCCTATCACTACCAAAAAGTCCAACCCAGCCCAAACCACCACTATCATCATCTGAGAATACAGAGATCATTCCTTTACTGACTGCGAGCAAGGACATAAATTCCTCAATGTCTCCTGATACATCATCTCAGCCTTCGAACATGGCTCTTACATCCTCTCCCGACAACACTATCGCTGACTCAGACATGTCTCAGTTACCTACCTCACACAGTCTGAATGATCTTCTTCAACACGCAGAGACGAAACGTGCAGTAATGAATACGTGCACAATTTTGTTACTGCATGAGTTCACAAAAGTCTCTGTTTGTGTTGCCGGTGCGAAAGAAGGAGTGGATGTACTAACCCTACCTGAGACGTGTTGTGTGAATGGCTTGACTTATGAGTCAGCGTGGTGTACAGTCTTAGAGGACAGTTTATGCTACCTGTACTTGCTCAATGTCACAAATGCTCCACTAAAACTTAAAAGTGGTGTAAAGATTGGAGACTTCCTAGTATACCCAGCGGCCGTAAAGGTGTGCCAGGATTCCTCAATTCCTACTATTCAGACTGATGATACGCCAAGCGGTGTATGTACCGGTACTATTAACTCTACGGGATCTGTGCCGACGCATTCACCCGATATGCTCTCACATCTCACTTGCACAGATTTCCCAGAAAATACGCCTCAACTCCTCGACCTTCTGACCACGTACAGAAACGTGGTTGCCTTACCCGGTGAACCGATGGGTAGAACAGACCTTGTCAAACATACGATTGAACTACTCCCAGGAACTCAGCCGATTTACATACCAGCGTATCGATTACCTCACAGCCAGAGAAAGCAAACAGATCAAATGGTACAGAACATGTTAGACCAGGACATTATTGAACCCTCCGTCAGTCCATGGAATAGCCCACTTTTCTTAGTACCAAAGAAGGACGGCAACTTTAGACCAGTAGTCGACTATCGTAAGGTCATTTGTCACCGTTCCAGACCGTTTCCCATTACCTGTCCTCACTGATTTGCTAGAATCCCTTGGTGACAATAACGTAGTCTTTTCATCTTTAGACCTCCTCAGCGGGTACTGGCAGGTCGAAATGGAAGAGTCCTCTCGCCCAGTCACAGCCTTTAGCACCCCTTCCGGACATTTTCAGTTTAAGAGACTCCCTTTTGGTCTGAGAAATGCTCCTTCCGTGTTCATGCGACTTATCCATTCAGTCTTCAGCGGTATGATGGGACACTCTCTTTTTGCTTACCTAGATGATATCATTGTTGTGAGTAAATCCATCCCTGATCATTTTACCAAACTCCAGCAAGTCTTTGAACGCCTCCAGCTCGCAGGCCTGAAAATCAATCTCAGTAAATGTGACTTCCTGCGAAAGAAAATCAAATTCCTAGGCCATGTCGTAGATGCACAAGGCATTCATACTAATGAGGATAAAACTAAGGCGATCATTAACTTCCCAGAACCTACCACTACCGACACTGTACGAAGTTTCCTGGGCCTCAGTGGCTATTATCGTCGCTTTATCCAGAATTATGCCCAGATCGCCGCTCCTCTGACCCACTTACTCAAGCAGAATGTGCCCTTTGTTTGGACTAACGACCAGTCACAGGCTTTCCAAAAGCTAAAGACAGCTCTTGTAAATGCCCCTGTTCTAGCGTTCCCTGATTATACCACACCCTTCCTTCTCTGCACAGACGCCTCAGGCACTGGACTTGGTGCCGTTTTGATGCAACTCGATGAAGCATCAAGGAAGCGTGTAATAGCGTATGCTAGTCGCACCCTTACAACCGCTGAATGTAACTACAGTGTCACAGATCTCGAAGCGCTAGCGGTAATCTGGTCCTTGAAACATTTCAGAGATATAGTCTATGGTTATCCAGTGCATATCCAAACAGACCACCTTCCACTATGTGATTTATTCAAGAATTGCAACCTAACAGGTAGGTTAGCTAGATGGTCTGTCATCATCCAGGACTTTAATCCCACTTTTCAATATGTACCAGGCAAGTTGAATGTAGTCGCAGACGCACTCTCACGTCACGTAGCAGCAGCTATAACATCACTGCAGCCTGAAGTAACTGAAAATACTACACTAACGTCAGAAGTTGTTCGAAACTTTCAACGCCACCTTTCAGATCTCAACGTTATCTCTCAGTTCTTCTACCTCAAACTCAACATGGATAATCTCCAACTGGCCGTTGACTCTCTACTGTCTCAAGTCTCTACCTTGGTTCGTATCCTGGTCGATGCTATCAATGGACGTGTCACTGCCGACTCAGTACAGCTCCGGACAGATGAAACGGCTACACCCCATCCACCAGCGACTTGGTTTGGGTCTCAGTGGTTCTGGTAACAGTTGCAGGTGGAGGAGGGGGGATGTGGGAGGGTGAGGAGGGGAGAAATGTGGGCGGAGTTATATAGGGGGGAGTGTGGGAGGGTGAAGAAGCACCACAGTCTGGCTGGTGGGAGGGGGAGACGAATGGTTGGGTAGCGGAGACGAGAGTCTGCTGGAGGGTAAGACAGGTGAGTGTGATTAGATGAAAAGAAATTACAAAAAATGAATTATTATAATATCTGCTGCATATATTGCATTTTATCTACTAAATAAAAACACTGTCTATTATTCACCACCGTATTTGGGTATCCCACTCATTATTATTATCCTTTGGATATTAGGCAATAAATAAAGATATTGGACGGTCTTTCGGACCCGAACCAATTTTTTCATAACTTTTTTCTTCAGCTATTTCCGTATTCCTATTATCCCTCGTGCTTGAAGTCCCCTTTTTATCACTTTCTCCTACGCCCTACATTTTTTTTTAGGCATAAGGCAGTTTAACTTTCTCTTTAAATAACCATATTTGTCAACAAATATTCCTTTCATTAATCTATTTAATTACCTGTTTTCTTTCAATATGCATTCGTCTAATAATGGGTGTTACACCTTAATTGGCGCCGCTATTTGACGTTTTGAATAAATTTGGTCTAAATTTAAGCATATATTGCAGTCTCTCTCAAGTAGGCTGGCAACCTCACACATCCTCCCCCCTGCTTTCTCCTTCTCTCGCTACCCGTTCCCTCCTTTCCTTTTGTAGTACTGTTTATCTATTCTTTCTCATATTTTTAACCTCATTCCTTCTTACAAACTTTTAGTGCCATAGGAATTTCTCCCTTATCACCTACAGTCCTACTACATGAAAGTGGAAAAAACTGCCATCGGGAAAAGAATAACTGGAAATTTATGGCGAAGGTTACGATATTAGTTATTTAGAATGAAAGTGTTGGCACATACGCATTCTTGACGTGATTATCACAGCCACAGCATTTCGCCTTCATAAAACAGAAGGACTATAGGTTTCATGCATTACCTCCTTACGTCCAGCATTACTGTGCAGAACGCCATGTATAACACATGAAGGACCACAAGGACAGTACTGGTAGTCATCGTGATTCTCATGAATCTCTCCATAGGCTATTGAAAACAGTGCTTTATGCTCAACTTCAGAATTATGTTCTCATCATGGCAATGGTAGGCAAAGATAATAAAAACAATATATACAACCAAATTATCATTTATTATACAACAAAGCTCAAACTGCCTCCGTGCTGCAGTCTCAAGGGTGTAACCAGCTCACACAGTCACATGTAACCTGAAGAAATTAAATACATGATCCTATATATATATATATATATATATATATATATATATATATATATATATATATATATATATATATATATATATATTTTAAACCATGAACAACACTGTTTGATCTCAAATTTATTGTGTTGGGTAAAGCAGAGGACACTAACTAGCATGGCAACCTACCACACGGAAACCACCATGTTGCACTACACGCCACAGAAACCGATGCACAGACCATGATATCAGCGAAAAGACTATGAGAAGAGTATTGCACGAAGCAGGGTTGCATCACAGGACCCTAGCAAACGTTATGTTGACAAGCCAGAGGATTTTTGAAAGTGTGTCACTGAAGGCGCAACTACTGGAGAAGGAATAATACTCGGTGAATATTATTTCTGAGGTTTTCGCTTGTATAAACTAAACTATTCAGTCATACATGACCATGAAAATATATTAATAATTACTGCAGGGGGACAACCAGTTTCGTTACAACGTCAGTCCATGCACAGGAAATTACTTTGGGCATATAGGGTTACTCGATGTTAAATTTCATAAGTGTGGAGCCTGTATGATTATATATATATATATATATATATATATATATATATATATATATATATGATCAGGTATTTAATTTTGTTCTGGTAGCACGGAGGCAGTTTGAGCTTTGTTGTATAATAAATGATAATTTGGTTGTATATATTGTTTTTATTATCTTTGCCTATCATTGCCATGATGAGAACATAATTCTGAAGTTGAGCATAAAGCACTGTTTTCAATAGCCTATGGAGAGATTCATGAGAATCACGATGACTACCAGTACTGTCCTTGTGGTCCTTCATGTGTTATACATGGCGTTCTGCACAGTAATGCTGGACGTAAGGAGGTAATGCATGAAACCTATAGTCCTTCTGTTTTATGAAGGCGAAATGCTGTGGCTGTGATAATCACGTCAAGAATGCGTATGTGCCAACACTTTCATTCTAAATAACTAATATCGTAACCTTCGCCATAAATTTCCAGTTATTCTTTTCCCGATGGCAGTTTTTTCCACTTTCATGTAGTAGGACTGTAGGTGATAAGGGAGAAATTCCTATGGCACTAAAAGTTTGTAAGAAGGAATGAGGTTAAAAATATGAGAAAGAATAGATAAACAGTACTACAAAAGGAAAGGAGGGAACGGGTAGCGAGAGAAGGAGAAAGCAGGGGGGAGGATGTGTGAGGTTGCCAGCCTACTTGAGAGAGACTGCAATATATGCGTAAATTTAGACCAAATTTATTCAAAACGTCAAATAGCGGCGCCAATTAAGGTGTAACACCCATTATTAGACGAATGCATATTGAAAGAAAAAAGGTAATTATATAGATTAATGAAAGGAATATTTGTTGACAAATATGGTTATTTAAAGAGAAAGTTAAACTGCCTTATGCCTAAAAAAAAATGTAGGGCGTAGGAGAAAGTGATAAAAAGGGGACTTCAAGCACGAGGGATAATAGGAATACGGAAATAGCTGAAGAAAAAAGTTATGAAAAAATTGGTTCGGGTCCGAAAGACCGTCCAATATCTTTATTTATTGCCTAATATCCAAAGGATAATAATAATGAGTAGGATACCCAAATACGGTGGTGAATAATAGACAGTGTTTTTATTTAGTAGATAAAATGCAATATATGCAGCAGATATTATAATAATTCATTTTTTGTAATTTCTTTTCATCTAATCACACTCACCTGTCTTACCCTCCAGCAGACTCTCGTCTCCGCTACCCAACCATTCGTCTCCCCCTCCCACCAGCCAGACTGTGGTGCTTCTTCACCCTCCCACACTCCCCCCTATATAACTCCGCCCACATTTCTCCCCTCCTCACCCTCCCACATCCCCCCTCCTCCACCTGCAACTGTTACCAGAACCACTGAGACCCAAACCAAGTCGCTGGTGGATGGGGTGTAGCCGTTTCATCTGTCCGGAGCTGTACCTGTCTCAGCTCTCCGTTCTGTCCTGGAATGGGCTCACTCCACCTTCGGTCTCTCCCCAGTCCTCCCTTACTCCTCCCTTGAATATTATTATCCTGTTCTCGAAGCCACTCTTCTCACTACATAAGTCGTCGTCCATATTCCTCTCCGTTCTGCTATAACCTTTAACCTTTTCCACATCATTCCCTTCCCTTTCCTCCTCAACAACTCCTTGTTAGAGGTATCTGTTCCTTCAGAATATTTCCTCCTCTCCCATGATCATCTTTCCGTTGCCTTCCTTTCTTCCACAGACCTCCAGCAATGTTCCTCCCTTACTCCGACCTCTCGTCTCTGTGCTGCCCACCTTTTCGCTATCTTCCCTAGCAGTGCTACACCCTGTGAGTCTGCTTTCGTTCGCAACCATTCCATCTACTCGGCCTGTTCTTTTGTCCCAGCTCCTGACCTCCCGGTCCACCATGCTCACCTCAACCATGTCCAGTACTTCTTCTTTGCTGTTCCCATCTCTGTCACAATCATGTGTCCTGGTTCTTCCGTTCGCTCCGTCCCCGCTAGTGGTCTCTACAAAGCAGCTGACTATTGTACCATCAAATCAGAGTCCGTCATCACTTACGCCACTCGCTATCACCAAGCTGTTCGTAAACACTCCTATGACATCTTTCAACCAATCGACATGCCTTCAACCCTACCATCTGCCAACATTTCCATCACCTCCCCTAACTTGCGCATGCTAACCTTCCTCAATGCCAGTGATTTCATTATGGATCAATTTTCTCTGGCCTTCAGCCGTTCATGGGTTCATCCAACAGTTGTGTTTCCCCCTGCGGTTATCGCTTTCATAGGTTTTCTACTCATCATCTGTGCAGTGCATTGTTGTGTCAGAAAAATGGAATGTCGGCTCCAGGAAATCAGAGTCGCTACAGGCATAGTACGCCCTACACATGACGTAGAAACTCCCCGTACTTAGTGCCCTCACATTCAGTGACTACCATTGCCATCTAACCATTCACCAAACTGTGAACAGCACTCTGCCTACTAGAAAATGATGGTATTTCTTTCATACATTACTGAGTGACAGTGTATCCTACAGAAAATACAACAAAAAAGAAAAAAAGAAAAAATGAAGGAAGAACAACAATAGAACTCTCATATCTACTCCTTGTTTATCATGTATCAACCTATTATTGTGTAATTCCCATTATGTTTATATATACCTTCGACCCTTACTGGATTTGTACCTATTAATCCTTGTATATCTTATCTGTATATATCCTTCTAATTCCCTCCCCTCAA
This sequence comes from Coenobita brevimanus, assembly GCF_032717465.1. NCBI lineage: Eukaryota > Metazoa > Arthropoda > Malacostraca > Decapoda > Coenobitidae > Coenobita > Coenobita brevimanus. Next base: position 28,093,981 of record NC_136966.1, read on the forward strand.
CATGGCCATGTCTCCCCTACTGCCCCTGTATCATACTTATCCCTTGTACAAACCTCCCCGGTCCTGCCTTCTACTATAATCACCCACCATTTAACTCCTGGTGTCAGGAGACACCATCTCAGCTACCCGGGGGAGTAGTGTACCCCCTCCACAATATGTCTACCCCCGATGTATATATGTCCCCCCCCCCCAATGCATACATGCCCCCACTAATCTTGCTAGGTCAGCACCCTTTCCCACACCTGAAGACGGCGTTATTGCATCAGTTGATATCAGACAGCCGAGAAGGGCAGACTATTTTACTGTGAGCTTGTAATAAACTCCTTATCTAGCTGTTTGTACACGGAGTTTCTATCACCAAAGTATTGCAAGTTACAAGCACCTGTCAATCCTGTTCAGATCCCAAGGATTGCGCCATGGATATTGCAGGTCTTTTGCAGGCTCAAAGGATTCTGTCGCTCCTCAGTGTCTTTTACAGTTATTTTTAGAACATTCTTCTAGTCATGGTGGTTTTGTACCTTTGTATACTGATGGTTCTAAATCCGCATCTGGTGTTGGTTTTGGAGTGGTATTTCCCAATTTTAGCCGTGGAAGTAGTCTTCCTTTGGTTGCCTCAGTTTTTACTGCAGACTTGTCAGCTATCGCTTTAGCCCTGACGTTGATGTTTGTTCACCCTGACAGTTAAACTATTTTTAGTGACTCTCAAGGGGCGCTTTTGGCCCTGGACTCTTTTTAGTCTTCTCATCCTATAGTTTTAGCTATCTTGGAGTGGCTGTTCCTCATTTGTCATCGGGGGAAGAAAGTGGATTTTTGCTGGGTTCCCGCACATGTTGGTGTGGTGAGCAACAAGAAGGCAAATGCATTGGCCAAGGCTGCAGCTTCTCAACAGTCCCCAACTGAATATCCACTTCCTGCTTCTGATGTAACAACTTACTTGCAGTACAGAATTCATAAGTGTTGGCAGAGACACTGGGATAGTGTTCCTCATAATAAGCTGAAAGGTCTTTCAGAGAGTGGTTGTGCCAAGGGTTCTCCCTTCCATGCCTCAGCGATTGGAGGTGGCTCTTGCTAGGTTTCGCATTGGGCATTCTCGGCTTAAACATGGGTTCTTGATGAGTGATGAGACTCAGTGGTACTGTGATGATTGCCTTGTTCCCCTTACTGTCCGTCACTTGCTGGTCGAGTGTCCAAGTTTGTGGGACCTGTGTCAGAGATTTCTCCATAGGCACAGAGAGGCAAATGGTGCTTACTGTATTGTCTCTCCTCAATGCTTGGTGGAGCCTATAGCAATTTTACTGATGATTTTAGTTTTCTTCAGAAGGCGGGTCTCCTTCCACTTTTATAAGTAATTGATAGTTTCTTTTAACTATTCTTTTTTTCAGTGTTTTAATTCTAGTAACAATTATTAACTTCATTTTGAATATGCACTGTTTATTTACTGTCTTTTAGCTTGTTAACCGGCAGCATATGACCTTGGCAGTTGTGCCGCCAGTTCCTACTACAATCAATCAATCAATCTCGGTGAGTCTTGAATTTCCAAAGAAAGGGATAGGAACTCTCCTTTAGTTATACCATCTACAATGTCCCTGCGACGTCTGGAGATGTAGACAAAACGGGAAGTGATTGCAGACATCTTGACCTCCGCTTGGGTGCGATCAAGGTGAAAAGCATGGTTGACCTCAGACAACCATCGAAGTTTTATGTCCGCAATTGGGTTGTCGAGTAAAAGCTTGATGTAGTGAGGCCTGGGTGAGAACGCCGGAGGCGTAGAGGCAGGAAGCAACGGCGAAACTTGGGGGGATGGAACAAGCTGCGGGAGGCAAGAAGTGTAGGATCAAAGGGCCGTTGCCCTCTGGAGAGGACCAGAAGTCTCCTGCTGCTTGGAGGATTTGGCAGCAGAGGATGAAGGCTCACTGTTCCTGTGCAAGGTGTTATGCACGGGGCGCTTGGCAGAGGAAGATGCCTGGCCGACGAGGTGAGATGTGGCAGGTACAGATAGTGCTGGTTCTGTAGCTACTTCCCCAGCTTGCGAGACATTGCTACTACTTTGTGGTAGCTGTGGCCAGCCTTTCTGAGCCATCTCATCCTCGTCACTCAGCGCCAGGTCATCTTCAAGGTCCTCGAGTGTGGCAGGGCCATGCTGCACACCTAGGCAGGTAGCAGGGTGAGCAGGGCGTCAGCTTCACTAGCACGACAGAACAGACCAATGGTAGCAGGGGAAGTGGTGTGACACGTCCATGACATCACACAGGCCATTCTGCGCATGCGCAGAAATGAGAAAACCAGACCGGGGGGGCCCCCTCTGCTGTACTGAATTTTCCCCCAAAACTACAGGCTAAGTCCAAACACCAGATAAACACAACCAACGGTGAAGTAAACACTAGACCTTTATGTTACTCCCTGCAACGACAGAAGGGCGTTGGAAGGCATGGATCAGCAGAAAAACCAGGAATATGAGATGCACACAGCAATGATTTGTTTATGTCCGATCCTCTGGTGGCGAAAAAATCAGCACGTGGACACTATGAATGATCAAGAAGGCTCTAGCAGAGTATACTGACATTCGTTACCATACATACATGTGGAAATAATCTCGTTAAAACAAACACACAAACACACACACACACACAAGGCACCGAGGAGACCAGATGCTTGTCGCCATCGCTCCATAAACGGCCAACTTGGCCAGTGGCATTACTTAAATTAGTATCTTTATATGAGTCAAGCTCTGTACCAGGTTAGACTAAATGGTGTTCTAATAAAAAAAAAAAAAAAAAAAAAAAAAAGAAGTTTTAAGCAAGACTTGTTCAAACAGAAAAGAAAACAAATTAGAGTAAGAATGCGCACAATCAGCTGATCGTTTGTTTAGTTTACAACTACCCCAGGGAATGTAAGTACCCTATGTGTTTTAGTACTGCAGCATGAACACATACTTTAGTAAAGCAAATTTGGATAAGAAAAGGATAAAGGTAGAAAGCAGGACGATGATTTCTACCAAAAACTGGTAGAAATGAAGACTCACAATAAACTGGTGGAATGAGTACACAGGCTAGAGACGGCATTTCAAAATGAGATTGATGAAATTAAGAAACAGATGCACTTGGAAAAGGAAGAAATAGAAAAATTAGGAAAGGAAGTCAAAAAGAAAGACATAACCATAGATGAGCTGACAATACAACTGGGTTCACTTAGGATAAAAATTAGTGAAATGGCAAGTACAGTAGTCAACCACGAGAGTATTATGGAAGAGTTCAAAAATGATACAGAAACAATTAGGCAAGTAAGCAGTCTGATAGACCAGAGCAGTGATATTGAGGAGAAGATAACGCAGGTGAATGAATCTGTGCAAAGCTACAAAAATGATGTGGAAACCACTTATGCTAAAATGGTGAAAGTAAAGAAATACTTAGAAACAAGGGTGGAAGAAAAAAACATTAAAAAGGAAGTGAAGAGAATAATCCAAAACAATCCTAAGTTAGTCAGAGATTCAATAGATATCAACAAATCTATAGTAATCACTGGTATAGAAGAGGAAGAAATAAAAAACAAGATCTCAAGAGACAAAAAGGAGATGACAAATGTAATGAGCATATTGAAAGAAGTATCAGAGAAAATCTGTAATAAAGACATAAAGGAACACAAAAGGTTAGGGAAATACGAGAGAAGCAAGTCAAGACCCTTAAAGGTAACCTTCCAGAGTGTAAACACCGTGGAGGAGATACTAAAAAATGCAAAGAATCTTATGGAAAAAGAGGAGTTCAAAAATGTATGGATAAAAAGATGCCTAACACAAGAGGAACTGGAATTACTGAAAGAGAAGAGGGAGGAAGCAAAAACAAAAAATTAGGGAAGATCAGAGGAGGAGAAGAATATATTTTTTTACAAAGTGATAGGATTGCAGGTACGAAAGTGGTACATAAACAGGAGGGAATAAAAAGGAGGAAGGTAGTAGAACCAAGTCATGACAAGTATATAAACAAGATGATTAAGTTGATATACCCAAATGTGGATGGAATGGTGTCTAAATTATTAGAGATGAATGATTATGTCAGAGAGAATGAACCACATATAATGTGCCTAACCGAAACAAAATTAACACCAAGGCTATCAAATGACATCCTAAACTTAGAGGAATATAATATATGGAGAAGAGATAGGAACTTAAAAAAAGGAGGAATTATAATATTAACTAAGAAAAATCTAAAAGTCAAAGAAATAGTACTAGTTATACCCTCACAAGTAGAACTGATTGCAGTAAAGATAAATATATCTGAAGGGAAAGTAATTGTAGCCAATTTGTACATGCTACCCAAGTCAAGCACATGGGAAAGAGACGAGTATGAGGACCTGGCAGAGAATACAGTTCAGAGTTTAAGATCATTTCTACATAAAATGGAAGAGAAATCGGAAAGAATTATACTAACTGGAGATTTTAATACAAATATAAATTGGAATACTCTACATATAATAAGCCAAGAAAGCTATTGGGACCAAGAGCTCCTGGATCTCGTGCAAGAGTTTTTCCTAACGCAACATGTAAGGGAAAGCACCAGAAAAAGTGGACTCGATGTACCTTCAGTGCTAGATCTCATATTTACTAGGCAAGAAAGCGATATTGATAATTTAATATACAACCCTCCATTCGGCAAAAGCGACCATGCAGTACTAAATTGCAACTTCAGGATAGCATATGACATAGTTAACAGCAATTAATGTTACAAAAAGAGCCTAAACTATAAAAATGGAAACTATCATGACCTAAAGAAGTACTTCTTAGAAACTGACTGGGGAAAGGAGCTTAGAGGACAAGATATAAGTGCTATATATAAAAAATTTTGTGAACTTTATGAAACAGGAGTCCAGAAGTACATTCCAAAGCACAAAGAAGCAGGAAAGAAAATAAAGAAATGGTTCAATACAGAATGTAAAAAATCGAAAGAAAAAAGAGATTTGTTGTGGAATAGATACAGAAGACACAATAGTGAAAGGGCATATAATAATTACAAACAGGCAAGAAACGATTATACAAGAATAAGGAGGGAAGCCCAAAAACAGTTTGAGGAGGATATCATAAGTAGTGATCAACCAAAGCTATTTCACAGCTACATCAGAAGCAAAACCAAAGTAAAAGATAAAATACAATCCATTACGGACAAAGGAATCACCTATACACAAGAGAAGGATATTTATGAAGCACTAAAAAAGAAATTCCAATCAGTTTTTACAAAGGAAAAAAATTTTGAGAGGGATTATGTGAAACATGCATGCCCACACATACTACCAGATATACAAACATCAGAAAAAGTAATATAGGAGGAGCTAAGTAAATTAGACAAAGGAAAAGCAAATGGTCGTGATGAAATTTCATGTTGGGTAATACGTGAATGTGCAAAGGAGTTAAGTAAACCATTAGTTTTAATTTTCAAGAAATCCTTGAATCAAGGTAAACAACCTGATATTTGGAAGAAAGCAAACATTGTTCCCTTATTCAATAATGGGCATAGACAAAATCCACTCAACTACCGACCAGTATCACTAACCAGTGTTGTAAGCAAGGTATTAGAAAAGCTTATAAGAAAAGCTTGGGTAAATCTTCTAAAAGAACACAGTATGATAACAGAAAGACAGTTTGGTTTCAGAAAAGGAAAATCATGTGTTACTAATCTGATGAGCTACTATGACAGAGTAACAGACACATTACAGGAAAGAGAAGGATGGGTGGACAGCATCTATTTAGATTTCAAGAAAGCATTTGACACAGTACCACACCAAAGACTTTTATGGAAACTGTACCATCAAGGAGGAATTCGAGGCAAACTGTATTGTTGGATGCAAGATTTTCTCATAAGAAGAGAAATGAGAACAGTACTAAGGGGAAATTACTCATCATGGAAAAAGTGACTCGTGCAATACCACAGGGCTCAGTGCTGGCACCAATCATGTTTTTAGTGTATATAAATGATATAGACAAGAACACTGGAAATGAAAGCTATTTAAATATGTTTACAGATGATGCAAAAATACAAAGGAGAATTACTGACAGACTCTTGTAAAGAGCTACAAGAAGAATTAAATAAACTTCATGAATGGAGTAATACATGGCAAATGGAATTCAATGTGGACAAGCGTCATGTAATCAAGTTTGGTAAAAGTGGAAAAAGACGTGATTGGGATTATACTTTAGGAAATAAAACCCTACGCACATCAGAAAGAGAGAAGGACCTAGGTGTGATTATCAATAACAGACTATCTCCGGCTGACCACATCAGTGAGAAGGTACGGAACATGTATACAGTGCTTGCAAATATGAGAATAACATTCACATACATAAATGAAGACATGCTAAGAAAGATAAGAACAGCATTCATCAGACCAACCCTGGAGTATGCATCAGTAGTCTGGAGTCCTCATCTCAAAAAAACACATACACAAGATTGAAAAAGTTCAAAGGGCCGCTACAAGATGGGTACCAAATTTAAGGGATCTAAGCTACGAAAGAAAGACTAAATAAACAGAATCTACCAACACTACAGGACAGAAGGAAAAGAGGTGACATGATAATGCTATATAAGTGCATATCAGGGAAGGAGAAAATAGACATAAATGATTACTTAACCTATGGGGAAGCATCAGCAAGAGGACAATGCAAAAAATTGCATAAGAAGAGAGGTGATAAAGACGTAAGGAAATTTAGTTTCCCAAATAGAGCAATTGGTCAGTGGATTGCACTACCGAATGAAATAGTGTGTGCCAAAACAATTCACAGTTTTAAGGATATGTACGATAAATATGGTTTACGACACGGGACAGTAGGAGCTTGACTTATGCCTGTAAAGATACAATTAGATAACACACACACACACACACACACACACACACACACACACACACTTCCCCAGTCACCCCGACAATCACAACCCTAACTCAACCACACTCACACACTTTTACTCACACCCTAATGCAGACACCGACTCATAAATAAACGTCATACCCGGCAACACCTGAACGAAAACTATGGCTGCCCAACCATGCTCCATGACCAATCGACCGACAACCTGCAGTGTTCCGACACCTGGCACAGACTTTGCCTTCAAGAATACGACCAGTGAAGTGTTGCAAATGATCGACATTGTCTCTTGCTGCATTTGCTCAGGCACATGGTAAGCTCCTGCTAAACGCATTATATCAGCAGCATATCGTAACACACATGCATGAAATTATTCAGAACATTTAAACATAATCATGATACCAGTACTGTGTATTATTTCACAGTGCAACTGTTACATCATGTGTTCGGTGGTTAGCGCTGTCCTGGCAAACTCTGTTGTGCTATGTTTCTTAAGTAGACGTTTGTCTCCGCAATTAAGCATTTATAGTGAAAAGGGTGTAGAATAATATTATTTTCCACTATACAACTGATCCTCAATGTTTGTCAGTGCAGTTCACTAAACACCCTGTGTATATATACATATATATATATATATATATATATATATATATATATATATATATATATATATATATATATATATATATATATATATATATACACACACACACATACACACACACCATACACACACACGAGGTGCTACCCAAAGTTCCAGTAATTTGAACAGAGGGAGCCAACTGTTTGCAGTTTTGCCTTTTGCCACTAGGAGTCAGCAGCACCCCTTGTGCATCAGTGTGGCCCCAGCTGTGTCCGTGAGCAGACGTGTTGTTGAGTTCCACTTAATATTGTAATGTAGTGTGTAGGTGGTTTGGCGGTTTTGCAATGGCGGACCAATGGCTCAGCAATGTCAGGTTGATGTTGATCATATTCTTCGATATCCATAGGATTGTTCATAAGGAATTTGTCCCACCGGTCAATCTGTCAGTGGAAAGGTTTACTGTGAAGTTTTGCAGGATCTGAGGGAGAATATCCGCTGCAAACGTTCAGAACAGTGGAAGAAAAAGGACTGGGTCCTGTATCATAACAATGCCCCCGCCCACACATCAAATGTTGTTCGGCAGGTCCTGGCTTCCCCTGACACAGTAGTCATTCCCCACCCACCCTATTCACCTGACCTTGTTCCCTGCGACTTTTTCCTGTTTCCCAAGCTGAAATTACGACTGAAAGGGCATCGATTTGACTCGATTTAGGAGATCCAAACAGAATTGTAGGGAGTGCTCAAGACTATGATGCCTGAAGCCTTCCAGGGATGCATTGACTCGTGTATAAAACGCTGAGACCACTATATACATGCCCAAGGGGACTACTTCAAAGGCGACAGTGAGAACTGGGAGGTAAGGTAACTTGTTTTCTTACAACATTCAAATTATTGGAACTTTTGGGTAGCACCTCGTGTGTATACACACACACACACACACACACACACATATATATATATATATATATATATATATATATATATATATATATATATATATATATATATATATATCGTTATCGTTTTCGTTTTTGAAGGCTCCAACACGCTTGCATACGTCGGCCTTGGTCACCTAGTTGCGGCTCTCCATGCTGCACGATCTATTGCAGCCTCCCTGTTCAGTCCGTTAACCTGAGGGCACACTTAATGACCTCGTCCCACGTCGTTCTCGGTCTACCCATCGCAACCCCACCCCCAATATTAACACTTCTCACCTTCTGCACCCAATTATCGTTCCCCATCCTCTCCACAAGCCCAAACCATCTCAATCTACCTCTCCTCATCACAACACCAATACACTTCAGTCCCATCCTACCTCTCAACTCGTCCATCGTAAACCCAGCTCCCCCAGGCATTGCATGCAGGGACGCACTGCACATCCACCTAATCACTGTCATTTCTGTACATCTGTGCCTGCAAATAACCTCTTCCTTTACTGCCCAGATCTCATTACCATACAGCATTACACTCCTAACACATGCTGCATACAAAGACCCCTTAGCACGTAGGAAGAGTCCTCTCAATGTCAGGAGAGGCAACAGCCCCCTGAACTTCTTCCAACCACTTCTCACCCCAGCCCCACCTCCAGCACACAATATGTCTCCTAAATAACAAAACTCTTCCACACACTCAAGAGACCCACCAGCAAGTTCAATCTTTTCATGCGTGACAATCTCCACCTGCTCTCCCCGACACACCACACATTATAAAATCAGCATTATCTCTCAGTCTGCCTCTGATACCACTACATCTCTTGTGCACCCATTTATCACAAACACTACACAAGATAGAATTACTTCCCACACCCTTGTGGCAAACTGCACATGGCCACTCTCCCTCGTCTTTGACAGTACTGCCACCAACCCTAGATACAATCACTTTTGTTTTATCTGCATCCCTTAAGCTCTTGTGTCCCATACCATCTCTCCACTTCCTAAATCTTTCCTCCGCCTCCCTTTCGTTCTCTACAGTCAACACCAAATCATCAGTATACAACATCTCCCACGGGAGTCCGTTTCTGAAGGCACGTAAGAGGGCTTCAAGTACCATGATAAACAACATGGGACTCAAAACTGACCCCTGATGCACACCAACGTTCACGGAAAACTCATCAGTCAAATCTCCATTCACTCTTACCTGCGTGCGAGCACCCACATACATAGCCATAACCACCCTAACCAGCCACTCCTCCAAGCCAAGCTTTCTCATTGCCCACTTCACCACCTCTAGGGACTCTTGTCAAGGGCCTTCTCCAAATCAACAAAAACAAAATACAGATCCCTTTTCTTCCCAATATATTTTTCCTGAAGCTGTCGAACAGTGAATATGGCATAAGTGATCCTCTTGCCTTGCATAAACCCAAACTGCATCTCATCAATATTCACTCTTTCTCTAATCATACCTTCTAGAACTCTCTCCATTACCTTCATTATCTGATCTAAAAGCTTTATACCTCTATAATTTCCTCTTTCCAGAGCATCACCCTTCCCTTTATAAGCATTTAAAAATACACTCTTCAACCAGTCATCTGGGAAAACACACTCATATATAATCATATTTATCAAGTCAGTGACTAACTTCACCCTTATATCTCCTGAGGCCTTCAACATTTCGGCAGTCAACCCAGACACACCTGCTGCGTTCCCCAACTGCATCCTGTTTATCACCTCACTCGCAGTAGCAGCGTCAAAGGCCAAGGGCCAAACACTGGATCTGCTGGTTCCAAACCTTCCCTGTCCCAGTCAAACTCCTCATTCGACAACCGGCTATAATGCTCTCTCCATGCATCTTTAATATCCCCACCGTTCACCACTACTCTTCCTTCATCATTCTTCACACACTGCTCACCTATAATAATCCCGATTATCGATTTTCATCTGATTTTCCACCTTAAATATCATATTCTTCCTTTCCCCGTGATTTAGGTTATCAAGGAAAAATCTTTGTGACTCAGACTTCGCCCTGTATACCTCTCTTCTAGCCCTACGCTTGGCAGCCAAGTATTCCTCCTTGTTACCACCCTTCTTCCATTCCTGGAAAAGACTTCTTTTCTCCTTAACTGCAGTTTCTACATCCTCATCCCACCACCAAGTTAAGTTACTCTATGTCTTGATGGGCCTCTTGTCCAGCCGCATATTACATCAGTAACTCTCAAGAGGTTGTTCTTGAGGGCTCTGTACTGTTCATTAACGCTTCTGTCTATGGCTTCCTGTTCAGCCATCACTCTCCTCATCTCGTTATAGAAGGCATCCCTTACTACTTGGTTTTCCAAGTGTGTATATATATATATATATATATATATATATATATATATATATATATATATATATATATATATATATATATGTGTGTGTGTGTGTGTGTGTGTGTGTGTGTGTGTGTGTGTGTGTGTGTGTCTGTCTGTCTTACTGTGTGTGGAACTCACCATCCACTCACTCGATGTAGTGCTAATCTCATGTGACTGTCCTTTCCTCTCTTCCTTCCTTCCTTCCTCTGCCGTCTTTAGGTCCTTCATTCTCTCCTCATCCTTCTGCCTACGAGTGACTTTACAATCCCTCTTCTGTCTTTCTTTCCTTCATTCTTTCCTCTTCCTTCTGCCTATAGGTGACTCGATGCTGAGTGACAAGCCAAATGGTTTCCAGGACACCAGGAAACCATTTACTATGCTGGGTAGCAACTATATGACCACACCATGGCGCCTGATGGTTAGTGGGCAGTTAAGGTGCTCCAATCGGATTGAGCCTGTGCAGGTTTCTATCCATGGGGTGGTTGGGACTTATTGCTCACGTAATGCCACTCAGAGATGAGTGAGGCTGTTCACTCTCATCTTAAATGAGAGGACCAACTAGCCTAGCCCCAGGCTCCTATGCTCGTCATGGAGCAACACAGTGTCGGCACGACAACAGTCATCAGTTAGGTGACGTGGCTGCCGAACTCAATAACGCCTTTGGTGCTGTAGTTTGTGACGTTATCTCCACATCTACCTACATGGCCCCTTCAGACAGAGGTCCGAGCCGAGTGGGAATAAAGGAAGAGAAGAAGGCAGAGAAAGGAGGAGTGAAGAAGAAAGAGGAAATAAAGCAGACAGCGCGATGACCAAGGACAGGTAACGATACATGTTATTGAATGCATCTGATAAAACTGTCCGATGTAAGCACCGTGCAGAGGTCAGAGCGTGGGCACAGGAAGCTTGGGACCAGGCAGCACGGGATCAGGCAGAGGAAGCTAGAAGACAACTGGGGTTGGAGAGGATTCCAGAGGAAGAAAGGGTAACACTGTGAGAGGTTAAATAAGTGAGGAAATAATGAGAGAAGGAGGACGCTTAGACAGTGGGCAGAGAACACTCGAGGCATAGAGTTACTGTACGTGAGAGAGCCTTGAGTAGCGAGGGTTAATGTACTAACCATGTACAGTACCTTTAGGGCTGACACTTATGGGGTAGGGTTGAAGTGATTAGTGACTTAGGGATGAGACACTTCCTGCTGCAAGTGTACAGTATATAAGCATGCTCATAAGGGCGATGCAGGCAGTAAAAACTTGTAACTGGTCCAAATTGGACGTAGGCACAGCCATTCTGCCTGGGGAGACAGACACACGATCATGGGCATCGCGGGTATGGTGAGTAGAAGTGTTTGAAGTTAGGAATCTTGCGAAAGTGTAAGGCAAGGTAAAGCACCATAAGCCTGACGTAAAACGCCAATAAGACTTCCACTTAGAGTCAGTAATAAAAAATTTGCCATATTTGTCCCTGGTCATGGGGTGAAGTTAGTGGTATAAGTAACTTGACTATAAGTCTTGTAGTGTAAAGTGATAATTTCATAGTCGACGAGTGAATTATCAAGTTAAGTAACTGAGTAGCACTTGGATGGTACATTAAGTGATGAAGTAAAGTTGTATATTATGTAACATGGCATATTCGTATTAATGTAGCTGACTTGTTTAATTTGTTTTGTATGCAGTGTAAATACTCTGAATATACAGTAACTGTTAATATAAAAGCAAAGATAGTCTTTGTGTTTTGCAACTTTAGTGCGTGGAACAGCTATTTGTTTTAGTCCGGGAGGGAAATGGGGCTGAAAGACACACAGTATCTTGTTGCCTTAACTTTATTTTTACATGTTCTTTCTGGACTTGTCTCCGCATTCCCCACTGCCATTGTCCACGCAACCACTAATGATTAATGGCAGTCATTCATCGTGCTCAGAGACTGAGTGTGAAGTATACCACTGGTTGCTTAGGGAGTGTAGGATACGACAATGGTGACAGCTTTGTGGGATATTTTAGGCCTTAATTAAATCATTAAGCTGTTGTACACCCTACGTTCTAAAAGCTATTGTATGGACCTTCGTGCATCCAGTAGCAACTCAGATGAAGACACTCTTCCTTTTGGATTGTTTGATACATCATCAAGTTCAGATTCAGAAATACTGTTTGAGATGGCTGAAACTAAGGTGATTGTAAGTATTGCAACGCTTTCCGACCAGCTGTCACAGGCCATAGCCGAGAGTTCGAAAGACTCCATCTTTCAAATCAGGGGCTTAAACTATTTTGCGGCCAGTAAACACATCACATATCCTGACTACCCAGGGTCTCTCGAATTAAATATTAGGATATGGGTGCAGGAAATAGAAAACAAAATGGTTAGAGCTAGGTGAACTCCACAGGGTCGTTCCGATGTAGCAAGGGCATACGCGTTTGGAGGTGCTCATGACAGAGTTGAAAAATTTATTAGTTAGGTGAAGGGCAGCTGGGACACATTTAAGTCCGCCCTCCTTAAGCTGTACTGTCCCAAACAAGCCCTTTTGCCTGCTCATCTAGTCCTGAAATATGGGCGTCATAATCGGGTGAACATATCGCTGATTACTGGTTGAGACTAGTGTACTTAGCTGACCAGATTGTGATGATCGAGCCAGAGTTTAGAAAATGTGTTTCTCATAGATATACAATAAGTACGTTCATGGAAATGCTTCCTATTCAGTATAGGGCGACAATAGACTCCATAGAGTACAAAGATCCTGATAAGCTTGTGAACAAAGTAATCACATGGGCGGACCAGTTTAACTCACTGCTTTCTGAGGGTATCGTTGAGAAAGAAAGGAAGCGTGATGTGGTCGCACATATAAACTTAGGTCCAACTGACAGTAAAACTTTCAAAAAGTGTGAGAAGGTAGGTACTGGGAAGTTCGCCTTGGTGGACCTTGAAAATTCCAATAGATGTGGTGAGGCAAGTCACCGAGTGCACACCTGTTGTGCCTCTGGACTGATCTCACGGGGGCAATTCAACACTCACTCAGTTGAGGAGAGGAAATGATTACGCTGCTTCCTTTGTGGAAGGACAGGTCATTTGGCAGCACATTACTTTGTATAGTAGAAAACCCACGTCAAAGACCGCGACCACGTTGTGATCACTGTAAGAGTACGGCTCATCAGAATGAGCAGTGTTTGACACGTCCTAAGGAAGTAAAAAACTCATTAGTGATCACGGCTTTGGAAAAAGGAACAGATTGGGTGGTAGACATGACAGAATGTGGTGAAATGAGTGATTGTCCCATTCTTTTGGATACAGGAGCATGTTGATCACTCATCAATCAAGGGACCTATGAAACACTGGGTGAAAACAGACCTGAGCTTAGGTCGTATGTAGGCCAAAAGCTGGTATCTGCAAGTGGTGATGAAGTTGTAGGAGTGGTTGACCTACCTATAGAATTGGCAGGCCGTACCTACAGAAGTGAGCTGATAGTAGTAAAGAAACGTACCATGCCCTATTTCAGTGATTCTAGGTTCCGATTTTATCTTTGCTTGGAATGTACGAATTACCCCAGATCCACTGCGTATCGAGCATGATGGGGAGAAGGCAGAATTACAGGTCGGAGAGGAGAATCTTCGCATAGATGATACTTCCACCTTGATGGTTATAGAAACCAGCCTATCAGATGAATTAGAGTTTGTCTCTGGACAGTGTATGACAAGTGAGACAGTCATGATAGGTTCATTTACATAATATATCACCCCCTTAGAGGCAGATCTTATTAGGATGGATTGTTGGTTTGCTCTCTCTCAGTCCTGGTAGTACTTTCACTGCCATGCTGTGGCCGGGGATTGTTAATATGGTTCCAAGTGAGTCGGGAAGAAAATCCCGGGTCTACGAATATGTTGCCTACATTAACGCCACCTTGGACCGGATCAGTATATCTGACCGGTGTATCATTAAATCGTGAGGACCGTGAAAACCTGAGGACGAGGGCACCAGGCACACCCCAAAAATTCTCTTCTCAGCTAATTTTCACCATTCATAAGTGTATTCATCGCCATAAAACCTACATCATCGTCTTTGTCGATGTTTTTTCCAGCTGATAAGCATGAAACAAAGGGGGGGAAATCAAATACTAGCACCTTAAGGCGAGGAAAATATATACTCAAGCACAGTGTATTATTAAGGCGCTAGTATTTGATTCCCCCCCCCTTCTTTTTTTCATGCTTATCAGCTGGAAAAAACATCAACAAAGACGATGATGTAGGTTTTATGGCGATGAATACACTTATGAATGGTGAAAATTAGCCGAGAAGAGAATTTTTGGGGTGTGCCTGGTGCCCTCGTCCTCAGGTTTTCACGGTCCTCACGATTTAATGATACACCGGTATGAGGTGGGCACAATGGAATCTTTTGAAGAAGTAGGTGGGACGAGAGTCAGTAAAGTGAGCAAAGCCTAGTAGATTGTGTCATACAGGTTGAAGAAAGGGTGAGAGGATTGCATGTAAAGGTAAATGTATTGTTCTCACTGAATAGTCAGGAGAACGATGCTCTCAAATGCCTTGTACAGCATGAAAACATCCTCATGCGTTCTCTTTACCTGATGAACCACTGAATACTACACCTTCTTTTCTCCATCATATCTGTGCCACAGGACCGGTCATGAATTGCTGTCCCTACAAAATATCAGTTGAGTATCATGAGGCTCTTAGGCAATAGTTAAATGAGTTAAGAGAACAAAATACAGTATCATACATCCCTCTAGATCACCCTATTGTTCACCCTTGGTCCCGGTGGCCAAGAAAGATGTTGGACTACAGATCTGTCTCGATTTTCGTCACTTGAACAAGCAGATAGTATCGGACCCTTTTCCCTTGCCAAACATCACTCACATCTTTTCAGAGCCAGGAGAGAAAGCTATTTTTCATAGTTTGAACCTAAAGCAGGGTTATCACCAAATACCATTAGATGAAGCGTCACAGCTGCTGACTGCGTTTTCCTCACCAGACAATCTATCTATCTATCTATCTATTGCCAGACGCCATAATCCCATAAGGGGTGGCCACTTGACTTTGAGTTACTTATTTTACAGGGAGGGGCACTAACCCTCCACCAACCCACTCGTTGACATGTAGGGAGCACGTATGGGTTGGTTATATGGTAACCACCCAGCGTTGTAAATGGTTTCTTGGCTTACAGGAAACCATTTGGCTTGTCACTCAATGTAAAGATCACTGGAAGCATAATAGTTTACCTTTTGGCTTAAAGGATGTTCCTGCCACTTTCCAACGTATTATTCCTGAGGTCTTAGTAGGATTGGCAGGACATATCAATCATACTTACCTGGATGACATAATCATCTATGGTAAGGATTTTGATTCTCATGTACAAAATTTGGATTAAGTTCTCTCCAGACTTAAAGGAGCTCAGCTTACTCTTAAGTTAGAGAAGTGCGTTTTCTTCAAGGATGAAGTGTCCTACCTAGGACATATCATTTTCGCTGAAAGATTACGACCTTAGCTGGATAAGATCCGAGCCATAGAGAAAATTGCAGTCCCAACTATGCTAAAAGAGCTCCAGTCTTTCGTAAGGTTAGTTAATTATTACCGTAGATTCATAAATGGTTTCTCTAAGATTGCTTTGCCTCTCACAAAATTGACTCAGGGAAGAAAGATGTTAAAAACACTAAACAAAAGAACGACTGGATGACTGAGGCAGATCAGACTTTCAGAATTCTAAGAGTCAGCTAACAGATTATAATTTTCTTAACTTTCCCTCTTTCGACAAGTCATTTAATTTGATGACAGATGCATGCAAGCGGTACAGCCATAGGTGGAGTACTGTAACAGAAAGATGATGGTGGATTTTTTAGGCCAACGCCATATTTCAGTAGGGCTCTCGACAAAGCCGAGATAAATTATTCCACTACTGAGCAGGAAGCCTTGAGTATAGTGTATGGCTTACAAATAAAATCGGCCTCTTGTCATGGGATACAAAGTGATTGTGCTGACATATCGCAGACCCCTCACCTGGCTTTTCAGGGTCAAGGAGCCATTCAGAAGGATTGCTCGATGGCAAATCCAGGTGGCTGAATATGACATTGATGTGTCCTATTTGCCAGGACACCATAATCGAGTACCTGACGCCTTGTCACGTCTTCGCAGGGAACACCAAGATGTTGATGAGGTAGAGGTCATACTGTCACGAGGGGCGTGACCAACACTGATATTGTCAACTGGAATCTTGACGAACTGTGAAAGCAGCAAGATATACATCCAGTCTGGGGATACCGGTAATTAAAATGGTACCTTTGTGGAGAAGCCCGTCAGGCGCCCAAACTGCCTGTCCCAGTTGGTCAGTTTTGCCTCCGCCAGGATGGTTTGTTATATAAGAAAGAGACTCGTGCGTATGAAGATCATGATGTATTACAGGTGGTTGTATCTGAAAAAGTGTGCCAGCAACTTCGCATTTGGCCTATCATTTGCCACTGTCAGAACATGGTGGGACCAAGGTCACTGTTGCACATGATAGGAGGTTTGCATACTGGCCAACTATGGTTAAAGATATTACTAATTTGTGTCAGCACTGCACACAGTGCATTACTGCCAAGAAGTCAGGGGACGCCCTGGCCCCACTTATGAGGTTCCCAGATGTGCCTGCACCATGGTTGGTTACCGTGTCCATTTGGATATTACAGGACAGTTAAATACGTCTGAGACGGGGCATAACTATGTCCTCATGGCAGTGGACACATTAACCAGATTCCTTGTTGCTAAGCCACTGAAAATAAAAACGACAGAGGACGTAGTTCGAGTATTTGTAGAGAGTTGTATGCATTCACGGAACTCCCCAACAGTTAGTCACGGACCAGGTAACAGAATTCGTGAATGCCTTGCTGCATAGAATCGCCCACATGCTTAAGATGAAACACATCACTACAACGCCGTATCACCCTTCTACAAATGGGTTGGTGGAACTGGTTAATGGGACAGTGAACCAAATCTTGTGTACAAAGGTCGAGAGTAATGCAAACCACTGGCACCAAATGATATATTTGGCATGCATTGCCTATAATTCAGGATTTAATAGATTGATTAGGGACTGTCCATACTTCTTGTTGCCTCTGAGAGACCCCCAGGTGCCGTATCGGTCGATAATCGATTCAAAGCTGCATTATAAGCTTGATGATGTCATGTACATTTTAGCCACTATGGCATCCAAATTATTTCAAAGATGCCAGCTGTACTTAGATTGGGCTGGTACTAAAAACGAAAATTACCGAAACAAGAAGGCTCTTCGTGTGGGAGATAGAGTATATGTGTGTACTGTTCCTAAAGTTGCTTGGAAGTTACGCTTCTCCATGCAGGACCACACCGAGCCATGGTGCATGTCAGTGATGCTGTAATTTAAGTGCGTCATGTGAAGGATGGAGATGTCTCCACACTTCATACTGATTGCGTGCAAGTGCTCCCAGAGTCTTCTCTCACCATTAAGCGTAATAAGAATGTTCGCCGTGCATACCCGGTGCATGAAGATGATGATGATAATGGTGATGGTGAGGATAGCATGAATGATTTCGCCACCATTCCGGTATATAATTGCGGTGCACCGCCAGTCAATCAAAATTCTATGAGGGTCACCCTGTTTCAGCAGAGTAGAGACGATAGTGAAAATGAAAGTGTGTATAGGAAAATCAAAGTGAACACGAGGGTAGAGGCAGGACAGAAAACAGGGCGAGCGAAGGAGGGGAAACCCCGGGAGAGGCAGATTCCCAGGCACCAAATCGTTCATCCATGTTAGTGACGTAGATTATGTACCAGCACCCCAGATAAATTTGACATCACACACGACAGTAGAAGATTTACCCCTAGTTATGGATAGACCACTATAACACACTGATAGAAATTCAAGCAGGTAATAGAGGATGTATTAAGTTATGTTCTTATATTTTGTTTCAGACTTTGCTGTTTTCAGTCATAGTGTCAGCAAACGCTAAGCACATTGATCCACACAGTGAGAGACATGCCCCAACAGGCCTCATCTATTCTCCAGTCTCCAAGCACATTTCAACAGGAAATCATTGCGTGGTCCCTATATTGTTGATACGTGATAAATTGTGCGAACCTCTTACTAATATACTAAATTTGGTTGAATCCATCGAATGAAATATCCAACATATGAATAATAAATAATTTCTTGTATCATCTGTAAAAGAGACTTTGGTTTCATTCTAACATGAATTTGATACTCCATATAAGGATTGAAAAAATTCAGTTGATTATTTTCTTTCAGATAAGCCATTAACAAAGGTGCTGTTGATCATGTTGGTGATATTGCTAATGTTTTGTTTGGTACTGCAACTCAGGAACAAGTAGATGAAATTCATGAAGTTGGACCCAATTGAGGAAATGTCCTAAAAAAAAAAACATCGAGTATTGAATGTTCACTACCAGGTCTTAAATGTTACCAAAAGAGATATGTCATATGCATGCTGCAAATACCAGAATACAAATGGCAACTAATATTTCACATGCAGTAATTAGCCTAGCCTTTTCTCAGTCAAAACTTTGGAGTTAGAAGGAAAGGTTCCCATATCTTGAAGCTGCCTTGTCGGATATTATTACCGACCAAGTGAGGATTAAGTTAAGCTTTCAGAGTATGATGCAAGCCCACCTGAATGCGGCCATCGTGCCAAATATGTTATTGTTGCAACTTCCGAACAGTATCTCGTTGACGAGACCAGGACTTATTTTTCCTGCACTTCCTGAATACCTTGCCTTATATCATAGTCCCATATAAGTAGTGCCTCGCAAGACTCTTTCTTCAGTATACTTGCTAATTCCGGTACAGAGTGATTTGGCAGGCAATTTTGATGTCTTTCCAATCACTTCCTTGCCTTATAAAGTCTGTAGCTTACAAACTGTCCCCTCTGCCAAATATATTGCACTAAGTGAAAATCATTTGCACTATATGTTAATGGACGATTTCACTCAGTGTCGTTCTCACCAAAGTTACTAGCATGTGAGCCAAAAGACCCAGTGGTGAAAACAACTCCTGTACGTGTGAGAGTGCTACGTTCCTAAATAAGGACTTGGCACCAAACCTCTACAGAAAAGTTATTAACACTTTTATTCCTGTATTTATAAGAAATAGTGATGGTGTTTTTCTACATATAAGCCTATGCAATTTACTTTTAACTGTGCTGTTAATATCACTAAACCATGCAGATCATTAGAGGTATAGGACATTTTGTCCTGGGTAAGGGTTGCAATGTTCACAGTGAAACATTCTTTCTTCAAGCTTATGCCACCCTCATCAAGGACACTAAACTGTCTGTACTCCTCCAGACGTTCTTCAAATTTGTCACTATCTTGTGCTGAACTACAGTAGATACGAGCAGTCCCACCATTACGAGCAATCCCAGAGACCTTTCCTCAAAATAATTCCTTCACGTCCTTGTACTTAGATGAGTTACTGCACTTTCATTCTAAACTCCTTCTCCTTAAACCCCCAAATAAACCAACCCAGCCAATTGCTCTAGCAATTTATGTTTACCATTTATCAAGTGTTATTGCTATATTCCATGCTTGCTATTTAGGTTATAAGTCTTGGATAACCAGACGCTGCTGTTGCTGCATTGTGCCGTCATTCCAGCATCCAAGATCTTAGATCAACCTCTCTTAATTCTCGCCACCCTGGGGTCCGTACTCCCAGGACTTCACTCCTGCATCTGTGGGGTGTAGGGCGAGAATGCAGGAAGAGGAATGACGGACCAGCAACAGTCATCAGTTAGGTGATGTGACCTCAATAACGCCTTTGATGCTATAGCTCGTGACGTTATCTCCACATCTCACTCACATGGCCCCTTCAGACAGAGGTCCAAGCCGAGTGGGAATAAAGGAAGAGAAGAAGGTAGAGAAAGGAGGAGTGAAGAAGAAATAGGAAGTGATGCAGACAGGGAGATGGCCAAGGACAGGTAACGATGCAGGTTATTGAAAGCATATTATAAAACCGTCCGATGTAAGCACCACGCAGAGCTCAGAGCGTGGGCACAGGAAGCTTGGGACCAGGCAGCACGGGATCAGGCAGAGGAAGCTAGAAGACGACTAGGGTTGGAGAGAATTCAAGAGGAAGAAAGGGAAACACTGTGAGGGGCGAAATGAATGAGGAAATAATGAGAGAAGGAGGACACTTAGATAATGGACAGAGAACACTCAGGGCATAGAGTTACGTGAGAGAGCCTTGAGGTGCATGGGTGATGAACTGCCAGCTGCAAATGTTAATGTACTAACCATATACCTTTAGGGTGGACACTCATGGGGTAGATTTGAAGTGATTAGTGACTTATGTCGGGCATGCAATGATCAAGTACTTGCCACCAGCCTGAATACCGCTGCTCCTGACGTCATCTCCACCTCTTACTCACACAGCCCCTTCAGACCGAGGCCTGGGTTGATGGGTCGAGTGGGAGTAGAGATGGAGAGGAGGAAGGCGGAGAAAGGAGGAGTGAAGAAGATGGATATGGCGCAGGCAAATATGGAGCAGGGGACGATAGGACAGTGGATCACCAGCGTCAGAAGTTCCTGAAGGCAGCGTATAAAACACTCCAACGTAAGCATGGTGCTGAGGTTTTAGCACGTGCACAGCAGGAGTAGGACCGAGCACAGGGAGCTAGGAGACAGCGAGGGCTGGAGAGAATTGCAGAGGAAAGGGAAGATGAAATACAGGAATAAATGAAGTGAATAAGGGAGTGATGGGAGAAGCAGGGTGACTAGATGAGGGGCAAAAAACACCCAGGATGTAGATTAACAAACAAGCTCTTGAGGGGCCGGGGTACAGAGGTTAATGTACTAGGAGTGCACTGTAGAGCCTCAGTGATGGCTGCTATCTGAGAAATCTACACCCTAATGGTATGCCAATCAGTGAGGGCAGAGGGAGTACACTGAGATAGAATATGGTGTATTGATGACTCAATATCCGTATGGAGGTGTATAAAAGCACGGTCATGAAAGAGGTGGGGCTAGAGAGAGTTTGACAGTCAGACAGAAAGTGTCTTGTGTCCAGCTGCGACAGACGGGGAGAACACAGCCACAACCATGGTCTTCGCGGTACTGGTGAGTAGAAGTATTTGAAGAACAGTCTTACGGGAGAGTAACGCAAGATGAATAAGTGCCGCTAGGGTAAAGTACTGGCAGTCACAACCCAGAAATATCCAGCAATATTAATTGAGTTGTATGTTCCAGGTCGTGACGAGTATTAATTAACAGAATTAACTTGGAGTAAGACTTGTAACGTTTAAGTGAACATTTATCACTCACGGATGGTTGTCTAGTCAACTGCCTAAGTAAACTTAAGACGTACATAACTATCATGTTATGTACTTAGTTGCTGTCAAGTCATAAATAAGCGATTGAGATTTCCCTTGTGTCGTGTCGAGACTCGGGATATTAAGTTAGTGCTATAGATGTGTGACTTGCTTCTAAAGTAGTTTAAATATTCTGTATAAAATTGTTAAAAATTAAAGTAAAAACTGTTTCTGTGTTTTGTAACCTTAGTGTGGAACTGTTAATTTTTGGAAGCCCGGGAGGAAGTCTGGGGCAGAAAGGGGTATTTAATATCTTGTCCTAACCTACGAGGTTGTAGGCCCTCTCTGCCTTGTCTCCACACTCTCCGCTGCAACTGTTTTGTTTTTTGTTTTTTTTTATGTGTCCGACTCTGGGCAAAGGCTTCAGGGCCTATATCTCGGGGGCAGTAGCCTGTCCCAAGGCCCAGTAGTCCTCCTACACCTCCACATGTCACCACTTCGGTGCTAACACCCACCGTCCATATTGAATACATGCTAGGGCTGTCTCATACAGGACTGGTGTATTGGTATTAGCGGGGGTACTTTTATGACATGTCGGCGGGTCATCTGGTAGATCAGGAAAGTGCTTCTATGAAATTCAAATCCTTAAACTGTTGCCTGCCCCAGCCGGGATTCGAACCTGGGTCCATCAGGACTGCAGGCCACCTCTCTACCGATTCAGCCACCGCCTACCAGCTACTAATTAGTGGCAGCCGTTCACTGTGCTCGGCGAGACTGAGTGCAAAGCATACCAAGGGTTATGTAGACAGTGTAGGATACAACAATGGTGGCAGCTTAATGGGATATTTAAGGCTTAATTGAACCTTTAAGTTTAAGCAGTTCCACATCAAGGTTTTAAAACTCGTTAAATGGAATTTAGTAGCGACTCTAGCTCAGAAGATGAGAATATTCTTTTTGACTTAACTGATACAGCAATTGAAATGGCTGAAGCAAATATGACTGAGGGCATCACTTTCCTTTCTGACTGACTTTCAGAGGCAATCGCGGAAAATCAGAATGATCCTGTATTTAGAGTCAAGGGACTTAGACACTTCACTGCCAGCATACATGCAAATTTACAAGAGTACCCAGGATGGACATTTGAACCAAAGGTTAGTACACGGATTAAAGAAATTGAAAATAAAACAAAAGGAGCCAGATGGACTGTGCAGGGCAGGTTTGATGTGGCAAGGGAGTTTCATTGGGTGGCCCTCACAACAGAACTGAAGAATCCATTAACGAATCAAATGGTAATTGGGCTCATTTTAAAGCTGCTCTCCTAAAGCTGTACTTCCCCGAACAAGCTCTCCAGCCTGCTCATTTGGCACTGAAGCATGCTTATCGGAATAAGGGCGAGCACCTCACTGACTACTGGTCACGATTAGTAAAGCTTGCAAAGCAGGTCGCAAGCATTAGGCCTAGCTTCGGAGAGTATGCTTTGTACACCACCATTAATACATTCATGGAAATGTTCCCGAGTCAGTACAAGGTTACGATAGAGGCTGACGAGTATGACGACCCCAATAAATTTGTAAACAAAGCGATCACGTGGGTGGAGCAGTGCAACTCTCCACTGGCCAAGGACAATGTGACAAAGGAAAAGAGACTTAAAGTGATCGCTCATATGACATTAGGTCCCTGTGAAAGTAAGAGTTTAAGTAAAAAGGAAAAAGAGAGTACTGTAAAGTTCTCCTCTAGACAAGGGAACTGTGGTAGATGTGGTGAGACAGGTCATCGAGCACGCTCTAGTTGCTCCACGAGACCAGTCTCGTGAGGCCAGTATAACACTATGTCAGTGGAAGAAAGACAGAAGTTCTATTGTTACTGTTGCAGACAAACGGGGCACTTGGCCTTACATTGCTTTGCAAAAGTGGACAACCCTGGTAAAAGACCATGGTGTAAGCACTGTAAGAGGAGGACTCATCATACTGAACAATGCTTGGCAAATGCTAGTGAAAAAAAAAAAGATGGATTAATCGCAGTGATGTACGGAACGGACCTGGTGATAGTTATGGAAGCGTGTGGTGAAATGAGGGATTGTCCCATGCTCTTGGATACCGGAGCATGTCGATCGCTCATTAACCCCATAACCGCGGGGCATCACTTTAGTGACGCTTGGGAGCAAGGGATCATACCACGGGGCGTCACTTTTGTGATTCTGTGTTATTTTTATTTCGCCCGGGCTTTCAAGTAGTGGCTTGTATCATCTATCAGTACCACCAGTGTCCAGCTATACTCAGTTCTGGTAATGTCATCTTTACTCCCATCTGCTGTTAACAATTTAGCCATTTTTCTCCTGTCCTTGACTCCCCTCCTCAGCTCCTCTTCATTACTCTCTCCTCCCACTTGACCAGCTGCACTGCACTATACAAATCCTGGACGGATTTTTCCACTCATTTTATCCATTGAAATGTGCCCTATGCCCTATTCTTATGCAAAATAATATATAAAAGAAAGAGCAAAGGTAATTGATACTGCCATACATCTGGAATGGGCTAATTATCACCTGGCAACACCTCACATGCACTCGTTCGTTAATTTCCCCTGTTTATTTCCCCTTGAAAATGCCGTATGACCTGTTCTCATAATAAAAATATATATAAGAAAGGAAGGGAGAAGGCTAAGTAATATTTACATTCACCTGGAACTACCTAATTTATTATGTATTGTCTAGATTTCCTGCCAATCATTTCATAGCATATAAATTAGCAGCTGTCTCCACACTGTCACTGTCAACCCTTCACTGCCCCTAGGGCACAGCATTCAGTTTACTGTCGTCTTTCAAGGTGAAACCATGTCAGATTCACGCTTGTCCAATTCCGCTGCTTTTTAGCCCCATGCAAAGGGGCCTGTGACCTCTACCCCTTCTAAACCTCAAGTGGGAAAGGGTAAAGGGCTAAGTGACTCTGCTGTGAAACGTGAACTGGCTAATTTATCAATGATAATGATGGACAGTGACTACGATCTTTCTGGTGACTCTAAAACAGTGCAAGTGGAAATGTAAATAATGTGTAAATAATGTGTAAACAGCAAGTGAAAGCAATGAATGTAAATATAAGTGAACAGTGGAAAATATCTTTATAAGTTACTGCAAGTAATAGTGCATAACACAGTGTAAATAAAATAGAAATGTAAATAATGTAAATAAAATAATGTAAATAGAAATGTAAATAAGTAGTAAAATAAGAGTCCGAGTATAAATACTAGGAGCAATGAAAGTGAAAGTTTTGCTCTAGCATGTATAAATACTGGGAGTAATGAAAGTGAAAGTGACGGCTTCGCTCTCTACGCTAGTTTACAGAACGAGAAAGTGAATGCCTGGAGTGAAAATAAACTACTAGTACTGAAAGAAACTTATAGATAAATATTGCATATATAAATATGTGTAATGAAGTACTAGGAATATAAAGTGTGAGTGTGTTTATAAATAATAAATGACAGCTCCGCCTCAGAATACCATCGGGGAATGAGCACAGGAGGAAAGCCCATATGCGCTTGTAATTTAAATTGCTTTCACTGTTTTTCTTTTTTTGGAATATGGATTCCAAACTACTTGAAATTCATAGAATAGCATTTGTAATTATAATATCAGGCAGTGGTAACCATATTATGGGGTATCAGGAAGTGTAAAGTGGAGAATTCATTACCCAACTTCAGAAGTCTCCATTAGTCCTATGGCAAATGACGAAGGCTCAACAAACATCCCAGGAGAAAGCTGAAGGTATGTGCCATATACTTATATAATTATAATATCTAGGACTAATAACTGATTTTTGGCAAATATTTTTAAAAGCTCAGTCGGAGCGCAAATATCCCCGTGGGACACGCACGGCACACTCCCAACAACCCCACAGTTAAGGGGTTAACCAAGGGACCTATAAGAATCTAGGTGACACTAAACCTGAGCTCAGACCGCAGCAAGGATGGAGATTAGTATCCGCAAGTGGTGATGAGCTTGAGGTGGTAGGAGTGGTTAACCTGCCTATAGGGTTGGCTGGCTGCATGTATGAGAGTGAATTAATAGTGGTAAGGAACTTACGATTTACTATTTCAGTGATTCTAGGTTCCGATTTTATTTTTGCTCGGAATATACGTATTACACCATATCCATTGTGTATAGGGCTTGATAGGGACAAGGTAGAATTACAGGCTGGAGGGGAGAGTCTTCGCATAGATGGTGCATCCTCCTTGACTATAGTCGAAACCAGCTTATCAGATGAACCGGAGTATCTCTCTTGACGTTGTATGATGAGTGAGACGATCGTGATTGATCCATTCACGAGTGGTATGATCCCATTAGAGACTGAAATTTCAGGGTGGTCCTTTGATTTATTCTCACCTAGTCCTGGTAGTACTTTCGCCGCTATGCTGTGGCCAGAGATTGTACAAATAGTCCCGAGCAAGGCTGGAGGAAAATCCAGGGTTTATGTTGCCTACATTAACGCCACTCCAGACTGGGTCAGTATGTCTGGCTGGTACAGGGTGGGGACAATAGAACCGTTTGAGGAGATAATGTAGGATGAGAATCAGGAGGATGAGCAAGGACAAATAACCAGTGTGACACAGGGAGAAGAAAGATTAACTAAGCTTTTTCTAAAAGTAGATGAGTTGTGTCCACCAGATAGTAGAGAGAACGACGCTCTCAAACATCTAGTAGAATGCATCCTCAGGTGTTTGCCTCGCCTGATGAACCACTGAATATTACACTTTATTTCCTCCATCATGTCTGTGCTACAGGATCCATTGTAAACCGCCATCTTTATAAAATACTGGTTAAGTATCATGAAACTCCCAGACAACAGTTGAATGAATTAACCCCTTAACCCGCGGGGCGTTATTTTCGTGATGCTTGGGAGCAAGGGATCATACCGCGGGGAGTCACTTATTTTGAATTCGCCCGGGCTTTCAAGTGGTGGCTTGTATCATCTATCAGTACTGCCAATGTCCAACACTGGTCAGCACTCCTAATCTCATCTGTACTCCCATCCATTGTTGACAATTTAGCCATTTCTCCCCGTTCTTGACTCCCCTCCCTACCTCCCCTCCATTACCCTCTCCTCTTGCCTGCCCGGCCGTGCTACACTAAGTAAATCTTCCCTGGAATTTTCCACTGATTTCATCCATTGAAATAAGCCCTATGCCCTATTCTTATACCAAATAATATATACAAAAAAGAAATATGGTAAGTGAGAGTGCCATACACCTGGAATTGGCTAATCATCACCTGACAACACCTCACATGCGCTCGTTTGCTAATTTTCGCTGTTTATTTCCCCTTGAAATATGCCGTATAATCTATCCTCGTAATAAAAATATATATAAGAAAGGAAGGGAGAAGCCTAAGTGATATTTACATCCACCTGGAACTATCTAATTATTGCAGGCCACCTCACTGTATTCTACACTAAGTAAATCTTCCCTGGAATTTTCCACTGATTTCATCCATTGAAATAACTCCTATGCCCTATTCTTATCCCAAATAATATATACAAAAAAAGAAATAAGGTAAGTGATAGTGCCATACACCTGGAATTGGCTAACTATCACCTGACAACACCTCACATGCACTCGTTCACTAATTTTCGCTGTTTATTTCCCCTTGAAATATGCCGTATAATCTATTCTCATAATAAAAATATATATAAGGAGGGAAGGGAGAAGCCTAAGCGATATTTACATTCACCTGGAACTTCCTACTTTATCGTGTATTGTCTAGATTTCCTGCCAATCATTTCATAGCTATATATTAGCAGCTTTCACAAGGCTGACGTTGGCAGTATTGCACTTCCCCTAGAGGCAGGCCACCAGTATCAGTTTACTGTCGTCTTTCAAGGTGAAAGTACGTCGGATTCGCGCCTGTCAAATTCCGCTGCTTTTTAACTCCATGCAAAGGGCCCTGTGACCTCTACCCCCTACTAAACCTCGTGTGGAAAGAGGTAAAGGGCTGACAAATTATAGAGAGTGACTAAGATCTTTCTGGTGAGTAAAACAGTGCAAGTGAAAATGTAAATAATGTGTAAACAGCAAGTGAAAGCAATGAATGTAAATATAAGGGAACAGTGGAAAATAGTTTTATAAGTTACTGCAAGTGACAGTGCCTAACACAGTGTAAATAAAATAGAAATGTAAATAATGTAAATAAAATATAGAATGTAAGTAGAAATATATATACTAGGAGTAATGAAAGTGAAAGTTTCACTCTAGCATGTATGAATACTATGAGTTATGAGAGTGAAGGTGAAAGTGACATTCACTCTCAACGCTAGTATACAGGACGAGAAAGTGAATGCTACGTATTTTACTGAAAGAGAAATTGAATGCCTGCAGCGACAATAAACTACTATTACTGAAGGAAACTTATGAATAAAGCCTGTAGATATATATAAGTGTTATATAGTAATAAAAATATAAAGTGTGAGGAGTTTTATGAATAATAAATGACAGAACACCAGCGGTGAACGATCGCAAGTGGGAAGGTCATACGCCCTCGTAATTTTCATTGCTTTCACAGTGTGTGTTTTTTTTTTGGATTATGGATTCCAAACTATTTGAGAAACATAGAATAATGTTACTAGTGATAATATCAGGCTGTGGTAATCATATTACTGGTTGTCGGGAAGTGTAAAGTGGAGACTTCGTTACCCAACTTCAGAGGGTGCTCGACGAAGGCTCAACAAACATCCCAGGAGAAAGCGGAAGGTATGTGCCATATGCATATGCAATTTTAATATTCTAGGACTAATAACTGATTTTTGGCAAATATTTATAGAGAGTCTGTCGGAGCGCGAATATGCCCGCGGAAGCCGCAAGTCAAAGCAAAACAAGCCCGTGGTTTAGAGGTTAAGGGAGCAAAATATAATAAGTCCCTCTAGATCACCATATTGTTCACCCTTGATCCCAGTGGCCAAAAAGGATGGTGGACTGCGTATCTGTCTCGATTTTCGTCACTTGGATAAACAGTTAATATCAGACCCATTCCCTTTGCCAAACATTCCACAAATTCTTTCCCAGTTAGGAGAAAATACTGCATTCAGTAGCTTGGATTTGAGGCAGGAATACCATCAGATCCCTCTGGATGAGTTTTCATGATCACTGACCGCATTTTCCTCACCAGATGGTCACTGGGAATATAATAGTCTACAGTTTGGCTTAAAAGATGCCCCTGCTGTGTTCCAAAGGACCGTTAACGAAGTCCTGATAGGACTGACAGGGCGTATCAGTCACACTTACCTGGATGACATAACTGTCTATGGTAAGGATTTTGATTCACATGCACAGAACCTCGATGAGGTCCTTGCCAGACTTAAGGGAGCTCAATTTACTCTTAAGTTGGAGATGTGCAGTTTTTTCAAAAATGAAGTGTCCTACCTAGGGCACATAATTTCTGCAGAAGGATTGCAGCCAAAGCCGGATAAAGTATGAGCCATAAGGGAAATTGCAGTTCCTAATACATTGAAGGAGCTCCGATCTTTCTTGGGCTAGTTAATTACTACCCTAAATTCATAAATGATTATGCTAAGATTGCTCTGCCTCTCACTAAGTTGACTCGTGGAAAGAAGGAAGTAAAAAATAGTAAAAAAAAAAATCGGGTGGAAAATGAGGCGGATCAAGCTTTCAAAAGTCTAAAAAGTAAGCTTACTGATGACCTTGTACTCAAGTTCCCCTCTTTCGATAAACTATTCTGTCTGACAACTGATGCTAGCGGTTCTGCGATAGGTGGAGTATTACAACAGAAAGATGAGGATGGACACTTTAGACCGTTGACATATTTTAGAAGAGCACTAAATAAAGCTGAGCTTATTTATGCCACTATTGAGCAAGGAGCCTTAAGTATTGTTTATGGATTATGGATAAATAGGCCTTTTGTCTTGGGATATAAAGTGATTGCGCAGACGGATCACCGACCCCACACGTGGCTCTACAATGTGAAGGAGCCTTCCGGCAGGATAGCTAGATGGCAGATACAGGTTGCTGAACATGACTTAGAGGTGTCCTACCTGCCAGGACACCAGAATCGAGTGGCTGATGCCTTGTCACATCTTCGCAGAGAGCAAGACGATGATGCAGAACTTATAGCTGTTATGAGGGGCATGACTGATACTGACACTGTTAGCTGGAATCTTGAACTGTGGAAGCGTCAAGATGCGCCTCCGGTTTGGGGATCATTTAAGCTGTATTTTCACAAAGAAGTCCCTCAGGCCCACAAACTAGCTGCCGCAATGGAACAGTTCTCTCTCCGCCAGGATGGTCTGTTGTATAGGACTGAGTCTCGTGCGTAAGAGGACAATGATGTACTACAAGTGGTTGTACCTGAACAAAGTGTGCCAGCAGCATTACACTTAGCCCATCATTTGCCACTGTCAGAGCATGGTAGGGCCAAGGTAACAATTGTGCGTGCCAAAAGATTTGCATATTGGACAACTATGGTCAAGGATACTACTAATTTGTGTTAGCACTGCACACAGTGCATTACTTCTGAGAGGTCGGGGGATGCCCTGGCTCCATTTATGAGGTATCCAGATGTACCTGCACCATGGTATCAGCTCCATATGGATATTATAGGACCGTTAAATGTGTCTGAGGCTTGTCATAAATATGATCTTATGGTAGTGGATACACTAACCAGATTTCTTGTTGCTGAGCCACTGAAAACGAAGATAGCGGAAGAGGTAGTTCGTGTGTTTGTGGAGCGAGTTGTTTGGATTCACGGAACTCCTCAACAATTGGTCACGGACCAAGGAAAGGAATTCGTGAATGCTACCCTACGCAGCATTGCGGAAATGTTGAAGCTAAAGCACGTCACTATGACCCATTTTCACCCTTCTGCAAACAGACTAGTAGAACGAGTGAACGGAACTGTCATTCAAATCTTGCGTACGATGACCGAAAGTAATGCAAACCATTGGCACCAGATGATACATTTGGCATGCATGGCTTATGATTCAGGATATAATAGGTTGATCAGGGACTCCCCCTATTTCCTTTTGTACCTGAGCGACCCACAGGTGCCCTATCAGACAATACATGAGACCCAACCTCATTACAATGTAGATGATGCGAAATACATGCTAGCAGCCATGGCAACTAAAGTATTTCAAAGATGACAATTGTACTTGGACCGGGCTAGTGCCGAGAATGAGAATTACAGGGCTAAAAAGGCCGTAGTGAAACCGATCAAGGTAGGAGACAGAGTGTATGTACACACGATTTCTAAACGGGAAGTTGCTAGGAAGTTACAGCCTCTCTATGCAGGACCATACAGAGTCACAGTGCATGTTAGTGATGTTGTCACTAAAGTACGATGTGTGAAGAATAGAGCTGTCTTCACCCTTCATGTTGATCGTGTGCAAGTAGTCCCCGAATCTTGCCTCACTAGTAAGGATAATAAGAATGTACGTTGGACATACCCAGTACATGAAACAGATGATGATGATGATGATGATGGTGATGGTGAGGATGGCTCAGATGATTTTTACAGCCATTTCGGTATCTAGCCACGGTGCTAGGCAATCATCAAACGTGCCAGAAAATCAAAGCTCTATGGGTTGTACCAACCCAGTTCAGCAGACTGGGAACGAAAGTGATAGTGAAAGTAGAAACGATAAAAGTGAATGTGAGAGTAGAAGCGAAGACGAGAGCAAAGATAGAGGCGAGATATAAAACAGAGCGTGCAACCACGAGATGGGTGGAGACGAGGAGTCCCCGAGTAAAGTGATCGGTTCGGCGCCAGATCGTTTCTCCCCAGCTAGCAGCCTCAGCCCTGCTTCGGCCCCTAGATACAGCCTAAGATCACACACAACAGTAGAAGACTTACCTCTAGTTATGGACAGGCCAATAGAACACACTGACAGGAAGACAAGTAGAGAATAAGTTATACTAGTCATGCTGTTTTATTTTTGTTCCAGGTTATGCTGCTTGCATTTGTAGTGTCTGGAGAGACTAGGTACATTGATCCCCACGTTGAAAAACCTGCTCTGACAGGCCTCATCTATTCTCCAAACTTATTTCAACAGGAAGTCACTATGTTGTCCCTGTCTTGTTAATACAGGATGAGCTATACTGACCTCTTATTGAGGCACAGGATCTGACTGACTCTGTCCAGTGGAATATAGATCACATGGAGAACTCATCCACCCTTGTGTCATAATTAAGAGAGACTTTGATTTCATTTCAACGTGAGTTTGATATTAGATTTAATGTCTTAAATAATTCTGTTAATTACTTGTTGTCAGTTAAATTACTGTCAGGTCGTGGAACTAGAGGCAAAATTGAGACTCTTAGAACCATAAGGTACTTTCTGCCATGTTTGGGGAAAATGATTTTTTTATAGAATTATATTCACCAACTTCAGCTCTGCCTGGAGAGCACATTGAATGTATTCTGTGGTCTTGTCAAGGTGGTCAAAATTCCCATTCTTTACAGTGGGGTGTGAAGCTGTGCGTGTGAGTGGTCATCTGAGAGCCTGAGTTTAGGTCCATAAGCTACATTCTGCCACACCACCCCATGTGTCTCAGTGGGCCAATGAGAAGACTCCACACATGTTGTCTCGGAATCCTCGAGCCAATGCGGTGGCCTGAGCCATATTTTCTCGACCAATCAGCTCGTCTGAATGCTCTCTCTCTCTCTCTCTCTCCCCAAGTTTATTGTCCACATTCACCCACGTCGCCACAGCTTGCTGTTGCTCGGCATTGTCTTGCCTATTTTTGGTGGATTTACTGTTAATATGGGTGACTCAAGAAGTGACAGTGAAGTTCCTTTCTGTTTCTCTGGCTGTGGTTTTGTATGCCTGCATCTTTTGTTATTCATTAGTACTAAAATAGCATTATGTATCAGAATGCTTTTGTGGTGCAAAACATAGGAAGATTTTGGAGCCAACACTCAACACTTCGATTATTGATGACTATTGTGGCTCCATTGGCTTGGAAAGGATTATTTTTTTCCATGAAATCATTTATGGGATATAGTACAAACTTATACTTACCATCAGACATATGATAGACTGAATATCTTTGTGGGGAACAAAATGTTACTATTTTGTTGAACAAATGTTGCAGTGTGGTATTGCGCAGTTAGAGTTTAACAAGTTCAAAGTTTTTTGCTTCAAAATGCCACAATTCTCAAGGTGAAAGTGTTTGCATGTTAAAGTAGATACCATTAGCTAAACTTAAAAAAAAAAAAAATTGAAATATCTCCAATAGTCTCAGAGTTATGGCATTTTGAATGTATGAAAACTTTAAATGCGTTTTTCTCCATTTTTTTTTTTAAATTTCTGGCGGAAAGTACCTCATGGTTCTAAGGGCCTCAATTGATCTTGTTGGCAATGTTGCTAATGCTTTATTTGGAACTACTACCCAGAATCAGATGGACGAAATTCACACTAGACTGGGTCAGATTGAACAGATGTCCGAGAATGAGTGTTGAGTGTTAAATGTTCACTCTCAGACTCTAAATACAACTGTAAGAGACATGTCGCACATGCATGCTGCAATTACTAAACTGCGGCGGGCAACTAATATTTTACATGCGGTAATTAAGCTCTTCTCCATAGAGGGCGAAGCTCGCATATTTGAAGCTTTTCTTAATCTTCAGTTAGCTTTGTCGGATATCATTGCCGATCATGTGAGGATTAAGTTAGGCCTTCAGAATAAGATGCAAGCTCGTCTGAGTGCGGACATCGTGCCGAATACATTATTGCTGGAACTTTAAAATAATATTTCTTTAATGAGACCAAGACTGCTTTTCCCTGCTCGTCCCGAATACCTTGCGTTATACGGAGATCTCGTTAAGGTAGTGCCTCGCAAGACTCCCTCTTCAGTGGACATCTACTTACTAATACCAATTCAGGGTGACCTGGCAAACACTTTTGATGTCTTCTGGATCACTACCCTGCCTTATAAAGTCCCTGACACAGACGTCTATGTACAAACTGTCCCCTCTGCCAAATTCATTGCACTGAGTGTAAATCGTTTACATTATATGTTTATGGACGATTTCACCCAGTGCCGTGCTCATCAGCAGTTGCTGGTGTACGAGCCACAGAGTCCAGTGTTGAGATCAAGTACTAGCACATGTGAGAGTGCTACATTCCTCAACAAGGACTTTGTGCCTCAGTTTTGCAGGAAAAGGGTCATTAAAAACTTTGTTCCTGTGTTTGTTAAGAATAATGATAAGTGGTGGAGGGTTAGTGTTCCTCCCCGGAAAACAACTAACTAAAAAGACAAACAATAAGCCTCGGACAAGGACTGACCAAAAGATGACGACCAAGGACCGGACAAAGGACATAGTAACTTTGGAATGTAAGGGGAGCGAATGATGAGGTGAAAGAGAGAGAGATTATTCAGGTGCTTGAGGGTGCAGAAGTTGATGTATGTGGAATAACTGAACCGAAATGGAAAGGTGAGAGTGTAAGAGAATGGGAGGATGGATGGGGTATATGTGCAGAAGTAGGTGAGAATGAGAGGGCAAAAGAAGGAGTATGTATAGTTGTGAGTAAAAGATGGAAGAAGAGCATAAGAGAGTATGGATCAGTTGGCTCAAGGATTGTGTGGGTAAGATTGAAAGTTGGAATACAAATGTGGACGATTGTGTGTGTGTATGTGCCAACGCAAGATCGTGCAAGCTGAGTGAGAGAAGAGTTCTGGACAAATATGGAAGTGTGCATGGAAAAGTTTGGAAGGATTGAGCGAGTGTTTTTGATCAGTGATATGATGGTAAAGTAGGGAATGTGAAGGTGGATGGAATAGTTGGTGAGTGGGGTGTGCCTACTGAGATAGATGAGAATGGCAGTGTTAGTGGACATTTGTGCTGGGAGGGGGTTGGTGATAGCCAATACCCTCTTCAGGCACAAAATGATCCACAGGTATACATGATGAGAAGGGTGGGAGGTGAACTGAATGAAAGGAAGGCAATGATTGATTATGTGTGTGTGGATGAAAGGATGCGAGGATGTGTAATGGATGCAAGTGCTTATACAGGTTGGGGAAGAGGACTTTCTGACCACTACTTGGTGGTGGCCAGAATCAAGATCCAATTTGGATGGAGAAATAGAAGAAGGGAAGGACGGGAAGAAGGAGTATTTGTAAGGAGAGTGGAAAGGTTGCAAGAGGATGAGAAAAAGGCAGAGTATAAGAGAGAAGTGGAGGAACGATTGGGCAAATATGAAATGGAGCAAATGGGGGACGTGGAAGGTGTGTGCAGGATATTTACAGAAGAAATATGTGCAGCATGTGATGTGGTGTGTGGGATGAAGAGAAGACGAAGGGGTGTGCAAGGAAAAGTGTGGTGGAATGAAGAGGTGAGACAGGCTGTAGCACAAAAGAAGAAAGCATACAATGATTGGATGAGAAATAGGGGCATGGAAGAAGTTGAGAGGCGGAGGAGAGAGTTATATGTACAAAGGAAGAGAGAGGTGAAAAGATTAGTAAGAGAGAGTAAGAAGAGAGCGGATGAGGAATTTGGAAGGAACTTAAGTGTAAAGTGAAGGGACTGTAAGAAAATGTTCTGGAAAGAAGTGAAAAGAGTAAGATAGGATGGAAGTGAAGTTAGCAGGGGAGTGAAAGATAAAAATGGTAGATTACTGGTGGAGAAGGGAGAAAAAGTGAGCAGATGGAAAGAACACTTTAAGGAATTGTTGAACATAGAGGATGGAAGTAATGCGAGTATAAGTGGCTGGGGAATGGCTGGGAGAAGGAGGGAGGTGAGAAGACAGGAAGAAATCAGTAGGATAGAAGTTGTGGAAGCAATGAAGAAAGTTAAATTGGGGAAAGCCCCAGGAATTGATGGAGTGTGAGGTGAAATGCTGAAGTATGGGGGAGAGATAGTAGTAGAATGGATGTGGGAGATGTGCAGATTGGCCTGGGAGGAAGGTAGTGTCCCGGAGGATTGGAAGTCAGGTATAATTATTCCCTTGTACAAAGGGAAAGGGGAAAAAGAAGTAATCACAGGGGCATCTGTCTTCATAGTGTATTAGGAAAAGTGTATGGTAGGATACGTATTGACAGAGTTAGAGAAAGAACAGAGGAATTAGTTGGAGAAGAACAGGGAGGCTTTAGGAAGGGAAGAGGTTGTGTAGATCAGATATTCATTCTTAGATCTTTAGTGGAAAAGTTTCTAGAGAAGGGAAAGAAGCTGTATGTGGCTTTCATGGATTTGGAGAAAGCATATGACAGGGTGGATAGACAACAATTGTGGAAAGTATTAAGAATATATGGAATAGATGGGAAGTTGCTGAATGCTGTGAAGAGTATGTATGATGGTGCCAAGGCTGCAGTACATGTGGATGGTGAATTGAGTGAATTTTTCTCTTTGAAGGTTGGGTTGAAACAGGGATGTGTCATGTTTCCATGGTTGTTCAATCTGTACATGGATGGGGTAATAAAAGAGGTGCAAGGTAGGGTAGTGGATGTTGGAGTTGCCCAGGTGAGTGAGGGTAGTGTTTGGAAACTCCCTGTACTGTTGTTTGCAGATGATACTGTGTTGTTGAATGAAGATGAAGGAGAGCTGCAAGGCTTGGTGATGAGTTTGGGAGAGTGTGTAAGAAACGGAATCTAAAGGTGAATGTAGGGAAGAGTAAAGTGATGGTCTTTGAAAAAGGTGAAGTCAGTGAACGTACAGCGAGGTTGGATGGTGAGGAATTGGAAAATGTGAGGACGTTTAAGTACTTGGGTAGTGTGATGAGTAAGGATGGAGGTTTGGAAGGTGAAGTGCTTGAAAGGGTGCAGCAGGGAAGAAAGGTTGCTGGTTCCTTGAAAGCAGTGATAAGAAGCAGGGAAGTGAGTATGGAAGTGAAAAAGTTACTACGTGACAGTATTGTGATACCAACTCTAACGTATGGAAGTGAAGCTTGGACGTTGCTGGAAGTTCACAAGTCAAGAGTGAGAGCAGTGGAAATGAGATATTTAAGAGGAGCCTGTGGAGTCACATGGAGAGACAGGCTGACAAATGAGGATATAAAGGAGCGTTGTGGTGTGGATGTGAATGTGATAGGAAGCGTTAGGAGGAATACACTAAGGTGGTTTGGCCATGTGGAGAGGATGGAGAGTGAAAGACTGACGAAGAGAGTGTATGTGAGTGAGGTTGAGGGGGGAAGAGGGAGGGGGAGGCCGAGGATGAGATGGAGGGATGGCGTGGAGAGGTATATGAGAGAGGGGGGTGTGAGTTGGGAGCGAGGCAGTGAAATGGCGGGGGACAGGGCGACGTGGAGGCGATTTGTTTGTGGCCACCCCGAACGGGATTGAGGCGTCTGGCAATAGATAGATAGATAGTGTTTTTCTACAAATAAGCCTATGCAATTTACTCTTAATTGTGCTATTAATGAGATAAGTAAGACCAGTCAGATTGTTAAAGGTATAGGACATTTGGTCCTGGGTGACAGTTGCAGTGCTCACAGTGAAACACACTTCCAGCTTATGTTACCCTCACCAAGGATACTAAACTGTCTCTATGACCCCACACATTACATTTCAATATGTCTCTTTCTTGTGTTGAACTAGATGCCATACGAGAATCCCTGAGATTTTTCCCCAAAATAACTCCTTCACACCCTTGTACCTAGACGAGTTACTACACTCCCAATCTAAACTCCTTCTTCTTAAACCCCTACCCAAACCAACGCAGCCAGTCGCCCTACCGATTTATGTTCATGCTCTGTCAGGTGTTATTGCTATGTTCCTCGCTTCCTATCTAGGGTATAAGTGTTGGAGACGCTGCTGTCGCTGCATTGGACAGTCATTCGAGCGTTCCCGATCTTGGATCGACCTCTCTTTCTTCTCACCACCCGGGGATGCCTACCCCCTGAACTTACCTGATGTCCTTGTGGAGTATATGGCGAGAACAAGGGGAGAGAGGTGTCGGGCTTGCAACTATCAAGTACTTGCCGCCAGCCTGAATACCGCTGCTCCTGACGTCATCTCCACCTCTTACTCACATGGCCCCTTCAGACCGAGGCATGGGTCGAGTGGGAGTAGAGGGGGAGAGGAGGACGGGGGAGAAAGGAGTGAAGAAGAAGACAGATGTGGGGCAGGCAAATATGGAGCAGGGGACGATAGGACAATGGATCGCCAGCGTCAGTAGTTCCTGAAGGCAGCGTATAAAACACTCCAACGTAAGCATGGTGCTGAGGTTTTAGCACGTGCACAGCAGGAGTAGGACCGAGCACAGGGAGCTAGGAGACAGCGAGGGCTGGAGAGAATTGCAGAGGAAAGGGAAGATGAAACACAGGAATAAATGAAGTGAGTAAGGGAGTGATGGGAGAAGAAGGGTGACTAGATGAGGGGCAAAAAACACCCAGGACGTAGATTAATAAACAAGCTCTTGAGGGGCCGGGGTGCAGAGGTTAATGTACTAGGAGTGCACTGTACAGCCTCGGTGATGGCTGCTATCTGTGAAATCCACACTCTAATGGTATGCCAATCAGTGAGAGCAGAGGGTGTATACTGAGATAGAATATGGTGAATTGATGACTCAATGTCCTTATGAAAGTGTACAAAAGCACACTTATGAGAGAGGTGGGGCTAGAAAGAGGTTGACACTCAGACAGAAATTGTCTCGTGTCCAGCAGGGACAGACGGGGAGAACATAGCCACGACCATGGGCTTCGCGGTACTGGTGGGTAGAAGTATTTGAAGAATTGTCTTACGGGAGAGTAACGCAAGGTGAATACGTCCCGCTAAAGTAAAGTACTGGCAGTCACTACTCGGAAAAATCAAGCAATATTATTTGAGGTGTATGTTCCAGGTCGTGGCGAGTATTAATTAATAGAATTAACTTAGAGTAAGACTTGTAACATTTAAGTGAACATTTATCACTTACGGATGGTTGTCTAGTAAACTGGCTAAGTAAACTTAAGACGTACATAACTATCAAATTAAGTACTTAGTTGCTGTCAAGTCGTAAATAAGCGATTGAGATTTCCCTTGTGTCAAGTTGATACTCGGGATATTAAGTTAGTGCTATAGTTGTGTGACTTGCTTCTGAAGTAGTGTAAATACTCTGTATAATATTGCTAAAAATAAAAGTAAATATTGTATCTGTGTATTGTAACCTTTGTGTGGAACTGTTAATTTTTGGAAGTCCGGGAGGGAGTCTGGGGCAGAAAGGGGTATTTAATATCTTGTTGTCCTAACGTACGAGGTTGTAGGCCCCCTCTGGGCTTGTCTCCACACTCTCCGCTGCTACTGTCACACGCTACCAACTACTAATTAGTGGCAGCCGTTCACCGTGCTCGGCGGGACTGAGTGCGAAGCATACCAAGGGTCATGTACACAGTGTAGGATACGACACTTAGGGATGAGGCGTTTCCCGCTGCAAGTGTATATAAGCATGCTCAAAAGGGCGATACAGGCAGTAAGAACTAGTAACTGGTCCAAATTGGACGTTGACACAGTCATTCTGCCTGCGGAGTCAGACACACGATTATGGGCATCACGGGTATCGTGAGTAGAAGTGTTTGATATTGAGAATCTTGCAAAAGTGTAAAGCAAGGTGAAATACAGCAAGCCTGACGTAAAACGCCAATAAGACATCCACTCAGAGCCAGCAATAATAATTTTGTCGTATTTGTCCTTGGTCGTGGGATGAGGTTAGTAGTATAAGTAACTCAACTATAAGTCTTAATTGTGTAAAGTGATCATTACGTACTCGACAAGTGATCTATTATGTTAAGAAATTGCATAGTACCTGGATGGTACATTAAGTGATGAAGTTAAGTTTGTGTATTAAGTAACTTGGCATATTTGTATTAATGTAGCTGACTTGTGTAATTTATTAAGCCGTGCAAATACCCTGTATACAATGGTTAAAATTAAAGCAAAGATAGTCTTTGTGTTTTACAACCTTAGTGTGTGAAACAGCTATTTGTTGTCGTCCGGGAGAGAATTGGGGCTGAAAGAGACACAGTATCGTATTGTCCTAACTTTAATGTTACAGGTTCTCTCTGGACTTGTCTCCGCACTCCCCATTGCCACTGTCCACGCTACCACTAACGATTAATGGCAGTCATTCATCGTGCTCAGCGAGACTGAGTGCGAAGTATACCACTGGTTACTTAGGGAATGTAGGATACGACAACAGGATTAGATGATGATGATGGATATATATATATATATATATATATATATATATATATATATATATATATATATATATATATATATATATATATATATATATATATATATATATATATTATATTATATTATATAGATAGATAGATAGATAGATAGATAGATATAGATATATACATACACTGTATCCACTCACTTGCTTGATGTAGTGCTGCCTACTTCTTCCTTAATCTGTATCATTTTTTTTTCTGTGCCTGCCCTCCTCTCTTCCTATTTCTCCTTTCTTTCCTGTCACTTCTTATTGCTTTCCTTTCCTTTACAGGTGGCTTTACATTGAGTGACAAGCCATATGGTCTCCTGTAAGCCAAGAAACCATTTACAATGCTGGGTGGTAACCATATAACCAAAACATACGTGCTCCCTATGTGTCAGCAAGTAGATTGGTGGAGGGTTAGTGCCCCTCCCCGTAAAAAAAATAACTCAAAGTCAAATGGCCACCCCTTACGGGATTTTGGCGTCTGGCAATATATATATATATATATATATATATATATATATATATATATATATATATATATATATATATATAAAGTCAGTGACATATATAGTATTTATAAATGTATATTTCTAGAAAAATGAAACATACATATAAGTCCCTCTAGAAAAATAATTGACTTCTACAGTTATTAGCATGAATGGAAAGTGAGTGGCTGTTCATACGTTATTTTCATAAAGAAATAAGAATGAGATATATAGAAAAATATATTTTAGCACAAAAATGATAACTGCACTAAGTTACAATGGTGAAAAAAGTGTATAATTTAAATTTTCCGACAATTACGTGTATTTAGGAGTAGACTTGCACCAGTCGAGCAGGGCAGTTCTCCCAAGGTGGACGGAAACCTGATGACAGGGAGAGCTGGAGCTCCCATTTCATCAGCCTTCGGGACTAGTACCTGACCATCCTCCTTTGCTGACCTTTTTCAGTGTTTCAGTAACACAGAGAGTAGGCCAGAATGTTCTCTAGTTCAAGTTTCTCTGTCAGCATCAAACTACATGCATATGACACACTACATTTCCTTCTCAAAATTAAAAAAGAAAAGAAAAATGGCGTGTAATAATCTAGCCTTGGAGACCCCAGGGGAGGGGGACCATAAATGCCCCCACCATCCGCCCCTCACCCGGTGACGACTCAATGAGCTGCCTGGAACCACTGCCTGACTCATTTCTTCATCTCTGCAACATTCGTGGCCTTTCCTCTAACTTTCCTCTGTTGAACACCACCTCTTCTCCTCTAAACTCGCCACCAGATTCTAATTATATTCAATCAATCAATCAATCCTCCTCTAAATCTCACCTTCTCTTCTTAACTGAGACTCATCTGTCTGAGGCAACTGACAGCAAGTCTTTTTCTGTATCCTCATACTTCCTCTATACTCATTTCAAAGCCAAAGGTGGCTGATGTGTATATGTCCTCAACGACTTATCTTGCTCTCATAATCATGAACTTGTTTCTTCACGATTCTCTGCTCTCTGACTACGGCTTCCCTGTCATTCTCTGACTAACCATATTTGCGCTGTTTACAGTACTTATCCCCTAATTCTGCTGACTATGAAAAATTCTTCCACTGTCCTACTTCTGTGATGGAACACATCCTATTCATTTCTCCTTTCTCTGAAATCTCCATTCTAGAAGATTTCAGTGTTCACCATCACCATTGGCTCTCCTCTCCTTTCACTGATCCACCTGTGAAGAAGCCTACATCTTTTCTATCCTTAATGACCTACTGCAGCTCGTAGAGCACCCTACCTGTATCCTTCACCACCTTGGAGAGAGCTTCAAATGTTTGGCCTCTTCCTAACAACTAGTCCTTCCTTACAACCAATGCTTCTTTCCTCTCTGTTGGGCTTCTCCAATCACAACCTTATTCCCCTAACCTGTCCTATCACTCTGGTACGGCCTGTGGACCCTTCAAAGAAACGTTGGTTATGTCACTTTGGAGCTGCTGATCGGGAGGCCGTCAGGAAGTACTTCTTTGATTTTCCCTGGAATGATTTTTGGTACCATGGCCGGGAGCCATCTGAGAGTGTCTCACGCATTATGGAGGTTATTCCCTCAGGCATGGAAGCATACATTCCTTTCACATATCTTTCGACTAATGCAAGAAAGCCTTGGTTTAATCACGCTTTTTCGAATGCTGTCCACAACAAGGAGAGGGCGTACAAAAGGTACCAGAGCCAACCCACCCCTGAATCACATTTTTTTCTTATGTTTCTGCCCGGAATCGTGCTAAGTCTGTTCCTCGCTGTGCTATAAATAATTTCATCCATACTAAATGCTCTCATCTCTCCAACTTGAATTCTTCCCACTCCTTCTGGCACCTTGCCAAAACCATTCTAACAACTTTACCTCATCATTCTTCCCTCCTCTTTTCTTCTCTGATGGCTCTGTAGCTATTTCTTTTACTGATGAAATAGATCTCTTCGCTCAGACTTTCTCCTCCACTTCCACCTTAGAAGATTGACTTCCTTATGGCTGACATTAAAATTCCTTCAGCTGATGTATTTTCTGTCGTCACTGGCCTCAGTACTAACAGGGCATATGGGCCTGATAGAGTCCTTCCTCTTGTCCTTAAGAACTGTGCTTCTGTGCTTACACGTGCCTAGGTAAACTCACCCTTTTTTATCAACTTGTACCTTTCCTTCTTGCTGGAAGTTTGTTCTCATTCAGCCAGTCTTAAAGATGGGTGACCATTCTCAACCCTCTAACTATCGTCCAATTGCTTTAACATCCTATGTCTCAAAAGTTTTCGAGTCTGTTCTTAACAGAAAATTTTTAATGCATCTTTCCTATCATAACCTTCTTTTTGATCGTCAGTATGGGTTCCATCAGGGATGCTCCTCTGATGACCTTCTCATCTACCTTTCAGACTCCTGATCATCCTCCTTTTGGGACTTTGGTGAAAGCTTTGCCATCGCACTTGACATCTCAAAGGTTTTTGATTGAATCTGGCATAAATCTTTTATTTCCAAACTGCCTTCTTATGGTTTCCATCCTTTTAACTGTGTCCTCATCTACAGCTTCCTTTCTGGTCGTTCTATAGCTGCTGTTGTAGACAGCCATCGTTCTTCTCCTAGATCTATCAACAGTGGTGTTACTCAGGGCTCTGTCCTATCACCAACTCCCTTCCTTTCATTCATCAGTGACCTTCTAAGTTGCACACTTAACCCTATCCACTCATACGCTGAGGATTCCACCCTTCGCCTTTCCATTCGGTTCCTGCAACGTCCTTCTCAGCAGTTACTTGAACAAACAAGGGATAAGGCTATGGCAACCTAATGTATCTCTGACTGGGGTAGAAATAATCTTGTTGTTTTTATTGCATCAAAGACTCAGTTCATACACCTATCAACCTAATAAAATCTTCAACAGGAGTGCCCACTAATATTTAATAATATCCAGCTCAATCCTGCATCATCTTTAAACATACTTGGGGTTTCATTGTCTCGGCACTTATCTTGGAAAGGTCATATTACATCTCTTGTAAAATCTGCTTCCAAGAGATTAGGTGTGCTAAGCCAACTTCATACATTCTTTATCCCTGTACAGTTGTTGACTTTATACACAGATTTTATTCGCCACTGTGTAGAGTTTAACCCGAGACGTCCCGATGACGTATGGATACGTTGCAACATTTTGCATCTGCCAGTCCTGACGACATACTGGTACGTTGCACAATTGCAAGGTTCATAATGTGCACAATTTTCAATTTTCGCGCTTGATTTTTCGTATGTAAACACGGGACACCTTCCTCTATTCCTCTACAAGATACCAAGCAGGGACAATGCCTTACACAGCATAACCTCCCCCCCCCCCTGCATGCCATTGTCTCGGCAATTCACCTGTTACCAGTGACCTGGCCAATAAAGACATTCAGGGCCAGACTGATTCCCCAATCGATGACAATGTGGAGGACAAAGTTTACATAGCATTAGGGGAAGAAACAGTCAGAAATGATGATCAGGTAATGTAGCAAAAAAAGGTCAGGTATGGTGATGAGTTAGTGAGTGAAACAATGCTTATAATGCCTATATTACTGTTTGAAAACCAATATACTCTTGTACTACATATAAATTCATACCAAGTAAATAAATAAATACTGTTTATGAGTGGTGTGAAATAGTTACCCTCCCATAGAACTCGTGTTCTTTGG
Source organism: Coenobita brevimanus (assembly GCF_032717465.1). Lineage (NCBI taxonomy): Eukaryota > Metazoa > Arthropoda > Malacostraca > Decapoda > Coenobitidae > Coenobita > Coenobita brevimanus. The sequence continues at coordinate 28,138,281 of NC_136966.1, forward strand.
TGCCAGCCTGTTAGAAAGCCTAGTAAGGTGAGGAGGTACCGCTACATGGATCGAGTATTTTAAACCTCAGGTGAGCGATTTTTCTATGAATTTTCGATGTTTCTCACGAAAAGCAGAGGTTTTAGCCAAAAAAAAAAAAAAATAAAAAATACCTCGGGATTGGGGGGTGTCGGAGGTGCGAAATAGCTTGGGACGTGACGGGTTAACTCTCATTTGTGGGGAGGCTCACCAAATACAGGTCTTTTTATAAGGTGTAGCCAAAGGCTTTTCATCTCATTAACTCTCCTCCTTTTACTAGCCCCCTTCAACCTCTGTCTCTTCAGCGCATTGTTGCATCTTTATCTGTTTTCTATTGCTACTTCAATGGTCACTGCTTCTCTGAACCGTCTGCTTGCATCCCTCCACATCTACGTAGCACCCGTCTGGCAACAAACTCTCATCCCTTTTCTGTCCAACTCTCTAATGCAAAACCTTCATATATGGAACAGGTCAGCTCTGGAACTGTCTCCCCATCTGTATTTCCTACTTCCTATGATGTCCAGTCTTTTAACCCGCCCCATCCCGACCATTTTTTCACCGCTGACTCCCCCCTGTCCCGACCATTTTTGGATAAAATTTTTTTTGGCTCAAACCTCCACTTTTGGTGAGAAACAATGGCCAATCACAAAGAAAGTGTTCACCAGGGACCATAAGTGGCCTAAACAGGTATATCTTTGTTACACCTGATACCGTGTTCTGAGGAGGTGGTCTGTGGCTCTCACGTTTTCTATGGTATTATAAGTCTGGGAAACCAATAAAAGTAGGTAGATATGTATTTATTACAAACAAAAAAACATGTGGTACAAGAGTAAATTGGATTTTATATAAAAACTGAGTTGAAATAGGTATTGTTCCATCAGGCAAACCTAGTGAAATCGCCCAAACTGTTCACCGATGAATCGCTAACATTGGTGATCCATCATACATTTCATCTTTTCAACTTACATAATACATCTCCAATAACATTATACCCTTTTCCACTATAGAGAACTGTTTTTACATATTTACAGGCCTTTCGATAATATTTAGCGTAATGTTAGCGCATATTTACATAGTGAGTGAACTCGCTGTGACTGTTGTTTCAACTCGCATTCTCTTTTTTCAACCTACATAATACTTTTCCAGTAACATTATACCCTTTTCCACTTTAGAGAACTGTTTTCAGATAGTTACAGGCCTTACAATAGTATTTAGCATAATAACAGCGAATAATTACATAGCGGGTGAAGTCGCTATGACTATTCTTTCAACTTACAACCTATTTTTCAACTTATATAATACTGCTCCACTAACATTACACATGTTTTCACTTTATATCATTGCTATCACATATTTTGAGACCTTACTATTCTACTGAGCGTCATATTATTGCAGATTTATACAGTGGGTGTACTCGTGATATCACTTGTTTCAACTTACACTATTTTTCAACTTATAAATTATTTTCCTACTAACATTACACCGTTTCCACTTTATATCATTGCTATCACATAATTATTTACAGACCCAACTGTTCTACTGAGCGTCATATTATCGCAGATTTATACTGTGGGTGTACTCGTGATATCACTTGTTTCAACTTACACTATTTCTCAACTTATATAATATTTTACCACTAACATTACACACGTTTCAACTTCATATAATTCTTATCACATACTTACTGGCCTTTACCATTATACTGAGCATCATATTATCGCATACAGTAGGTACAAGCCTTACTTCTACAGTGAGCATCATATTATCGCTATCACACACAGTATCAATAGTGTAGGTAGTTGTGATATTCTTTGAAACAGGGCTGAAGGCACAATGCAACATTGCAGTCTGCACACTCGTACCTTGTGTCTTTTCTCTGAGTGGCTGATCTTACTGTCGAGTACTTGCATACAGTACATGGCAGCAGCGCTGGGGTTTATGACGGTTTGGTTGGGAAGGGATAGTGCTCGGGTAGTGGCGTCCTGCGAGGCGTAGGGGAGTCTGGGCAGCAATGGGGGTGCGGGTGTGGTGTGGGTGTCCTGTGCATACAATTTCACGAGACAGCTCCCCCACAAACCCCTCAAAGGTCTCAGAGATTCCCGTTGTCATGGTGTGGAGGTAGTGTGTGTTGAGGACAGTGATGTCGAGCAAGTGGAAGAAGACCTTTTTGTACCACTTCATCTTGGTCCTGGCACAGTCCACACTGGAAATCATGGAGTCTGACTGATCCACTTGCCTCATGTTGAGATTGTAGTCCAGTACCAACTCAGGTTTCCAGACGTGGCGCCTCCTCTCGCTGCGGTGATCAACAGAGTCTGTGCAGTGCATCAGCGGGCTGTGTACAGTCGACGGGAGGCAAACTTCTTTGTTGTGGTTCCACAGGGTGGCAAGGATGTTATTTGCCTGGAAGAAAACCACCTCGCTCTTGTCAAGTTTCCTCCCTACCTTGACCATATGGCGACAGTTTCTCTTTACTGTACCACAGACTCCAGTGTCGTGTTGGTGGAGGAACCGAGCGAGAAGAAGGCTAGTGTACCAGTTGTCCAGGTGCAACACATGACCATGATGAAGGTACTCCTCTATCATTGTCTTCACCATGGCCCCTGAGAGTCCAATACTACGATCTTCTGTTATGTCTTTCTGTGCGCCCATGTACAACACTGTTTTGCACATAACCAGTCTTACAGTCACACATAACAAAGATATTGAACCCGAAACGGTGTCTCTTGCTGGGTACTGGCGAAAGGAATTATTGCCTCTCCACAACACAAGACTCTCGTCAATGACGAGGTCTCTGTAAGGATAAAATGATGAGCGGAATATTTCCCGTAGGTGATAAAAAACAAGCCTAATTTTCCTCATTTTATCTGTGTTATTGGCATTAGCAGGGTCGTCTGTATCATAAAAGTGGAGGCGGCTGAGAATCTGCTGGAATTGATTATGACCTATTACCTTTCCAAAGAAAGGTGAGCTGGTCATTGGGTCCATGGTCCAGTATGCAGGAATTTGATTTTTTCGTACAACACCCATCAAGAGAACCAGGGCAAAAAATAGGAACATCTCAGCAAGGGTTACGGGATAGTCATTGCTGGGAGTGCCTGCTTGTTGTACCTAGACGTTCACTTTCATGGTGCTGGCTTCTTGCAAATAGGTTCGTCTGCTCCACTGTGCGGCCTACAAACTCCTCCCCAAAGAACAGGTGGAAGAAATCCACCCTAGTGGAGCCTGCGTGCATCATGGAGCCGTGCACCAGACCGCCAGCAACCAGACCGCCACTCCTCAGTGAAAGGGTGAATGATGGGAGTGAAATCACTCCCATCTTCCCAGTTCCACGACACACTACCGTCTCCAGCCTCGTCCCTATTGTCGCCTTCGTCAGGGTGGGGAGGGGAGGGTCGTGGGAGAGGTTGGGGAGGTGGAGAGTGGTGCCCTTCCTCACCCGCACTTCTCTTCCCTCTCCCTTTTCCTTTCCCCTTTCCCTTCCCTTTCCTTCCTTTCCCCACATCATGGGGCTGTGGGGAGGAAGTGAAGGAATATTGTGGGGCAAAAGACGTGCTAGGGAGCGGCTCCACCTCGCCTCCCCAATGCCGACGTACACCACGTGCTCGTGCTGCCTCCCTCACACCACTTTCCCTTTCACCCCTCACTCCCAGCACACCACTTTCCCTTTCACCCCCTCACTCCCGCCACACCACTTTCCCTTTCACCCCTCACTCCCGCCACACCACTTTCGCCTTCCCCAGACAATACAGAAGGACCATACCTGATTTGCCTTCTCGCCGCACCTTCTGATCCTCGGGGCGAAATTTTCTCCCTCCCCAACCAAGAGGTTACATCATGTCCTATGCTGCCGTCCTCATCATCACCTGAATCTCTCTCTAGAGGCTGGAGAGAGGTCCGTGCATGTGTATGGGGTCAAGGCTCGCCTTCCCTCGCCTTACGATACGTAACATACCGCGTTTTCCTCAGTGAAGGGACCTCTTCATCACTGATGCTTGTTTCCTCCTCAGGCTGCACATAATCCCTATCCTCCACATCGTCATCCATTGGAGAAACACTATTACCAGAGAAGGCATCCAGGGCGGACTGTATTTCGTCCTCAGAGAGACCTTTACGCGCCATATCCGACCTGGGTCACTGCTGACAGGTGAGGGACCGAGACAAGGGCATGCGCGGGTCACGCGGGGTCTGGGAGGCTGCCCGCCTGATGGCAGTTAGGGGAGGCTTGCCTGGATGGGCAAATCGAAAATCTCGCATGAATTTTGAAAATTGTGCAACTTATGGACTTTGCAATTGAGGCGCATTAAAGTATGTCAACGGGATTGGCAGTGACAAAACGTGTGGACGTTAATTCACGTCGACGAGACGCCGTGGGTTAAACTCAGTGTGTCCAGGCATGTCAAGAAGAACGGATCTTGAATATACTGTATATATATATATATATATATATATATATATATATATTATGTTTTTATATATATATATATATATTTTATATTTTTGTATATATATGTTATATATATATATATATATATATATATATATATATATATATATATATATATATATTATGACATTGACATACATATATAGCATTGAAATGTACATTCCTAGAACCATAAGGCTTACATTTAAATGCCTCTGGATCTGATACTCTCAGTCTTTTTCCCAACAAGTAACTCCTGAGTTATCAGACAATCGACTCGTACCCCCATTAATCTGATACTTAATATAGAATGGTAACATATTAACACTAATTCAGTAAATATTGGTACAACGGTGATTGAAATTTTAATGACATTATTAATCAATTAATCATGAACATCACAATCATTGTAAAGTGATACTACACAGGAGTGAAATTGTAATGACTTTATGATGAAAATAAACATTAATACTAATTGTTCCAGGTAATGCAAAACTAGGGAATTGTAATTACTTCATTGACAAGGAGAGATTAACACCATACTTTAAATATGACAACCAGTATTAAACTTTAATGCTAAGGCTGTACCTGTTTTGTGCAAACAAGCTTCTCAATTTGAGGAGCAGTATTAGACAGACATATTCCACCTTAAGCAGTGATCACTGTATATATTTCATGTTCATCTTACACAGGTAAGTACTAACAAACCAATCAAAATACACCAGAGGTTGCGGTTATAATATCATTGGCAAACGTTTCAACTCGAATGACGCAAAAACTAAGGAACATCAGTAAAGACCTCACAGCACCATCAGTTACAACAGGGTAAAGCTCACTCATATCAGACTATAACTTGGTCATGGGAAGTATTTGAAATGCATCTATTCCAAGAGTCATTCACCAACTCTTGGAATTCTTTTTGCATGTTATATGGAAGAAGATGAACATTAACATTAACAGTGAATGGGTTTCTAATAAATTTTTATTCCAACTCACTAAGTTTAGGTCAGGAAAATAAGATTGCAGCTCCATATGCAGAGAAGAAAAATGTGTTTGCACAGAGTGCACCAGTTCTAGCTTTTCAGTGCCTGCGTTTATCAAGGGCCTCACAAAGGTGTTCAAACATAATAATCTTTTCGTCTTTGATCGACTTCTCCCACAGCTCTAGCTTCATGTTGAATGATCTTAGTGTGTCCATGAAATCATTCACTGTGGTAAAACGACCTTGAAGGGAAAAGTTTGACGAATTTAAATATAAGAATATGTCCTCCAAGTAGTCCAGCATTTGGGTGTCTGAGAGTTTCTTGGTGAACCCAAGCGACTTTGTCTTGTCACGTTTGAAGAATACGGGAAGCTCCTCCTTCAGTGTCTCTTCTCTTAATACCACATTCCCCCGTGACATCCAACGAACATTGGTATGAATAAGTAACATTTCTTAATCTGCTCCAAACTCTTGGCACAGTAGCTGGAAATCCTGTATTTAGAGCTTGACTGTATTTAACACGTTAATAACATCATCAAGCACTAATTTTACCTCTAGTGGGAAAGTTTTTGATGCCAGAGTATAACTATGAAGCATCCAGTGAAGATGCCTTGTTTCAGGATTCACCTCTTTCACTGTTCCCTGAAATCCTGATCGATAGCCAAGCATTGCTTGTCCTTCATCAGTTGTGCATTCAGATATATAATTCAGAGAAACTCCTCCAGCCTCGAAAATGTATGATACCTCGTGGAATATGTTTTCATCTCATGTAGTCGACTCCAACCATGACGGAACAAGAAAGTTCGAAATCCTGATCGATGGCCAAGCACTGCTTGTCCTTCATCAGTTGTGCACTCAGATTTATAATTAAGAGAAACTCCTCCAGCCTCGAAAATGTATGATACATCCTGGAGTATGTTTTCCTCTCATGTAGTCGACTCCAACCATGACAGAACAAGAAAGTTGGGCACAAGCAGCCACGTCAGTCGACTCATTAAGTGGGAATGAAAATTTGCCTAAAGATACCCCTTTTATTTCAGCAGTCGCTTGTTTGAAATCTTCAGACTTATCTAATATGCGTCGATGAACAGTATAATTTGAGAGGGGTTATGTGATCTTCCCAACAAGGCATTCATTAACACAGCAGATTATATCTGTACAGCAAGGTACAGTAAACTTCTCTGCTGTTTTGATTTCCTTTCTTGTGCAATTCTCAGTGACAGAATGTACGATGCACATAACCCACATTTGACTGAATTGTCCTGAACGATCAAAGCATGCTCGCTTCACTCCCTCCTCCTTTTGCTTGAAGAAGGTAGTATTCTTATTTTTCAGATTCTGGTGTCAACTATTCAAATATCGCTGGAGAATGCTTGATTTCATGCACTCCAGTGATAAAACTTTGTGACATATAAAGCACTGTGGAAATTCACTCCTGTTTTTGACAATAGTAGTGAATCCATACCGAATGTAGCTTTCACCATACTGAAGTTTCTCCACTGGTGAGGGCATAACGGTACCTGGAATTTTACTAAAAATACTTATATAACTAAACCATACATCTAGTCTTCGACATTGACATGCAATTATAATATCACACGTCATAACATTTAAGAATAAAAAACATCCTCAGACACTCTTATCATCACCATCGTTAGAGCATTGTAGAAACACCTTCAGGCAGTCTTAATGTCAACAGATTAAAAATTCAAAACATTACCAGAAAGCATTAGATCACACAATACAAATTACCTCAGTAATACACCTTGTCACAATAACAATTTCAGGCATGCATAATAAAAAAAAGATCAATAGAAACACCACCAGCCAGTCACATTATCAACATATTCGTAAGATCACACATTAGAAACAGCTTCAGGCAGTCATATTACAACCAATGGCAAAAGAACAAACAGTAACTAGACAGAACTCAGAGAGTGCATACCCCTGCCAACACCAATAAAATATAAGACTTGCTGTACCTACAAACTACCACAGACATAAACACGAATTTCTAAAGGGCTCTAACATCACTAGGTAATGATAATAATTACTATCTATCTATTTGTCTGTAGCCAGACGCCTCAGTCCCATAGACCGTGGCCACAGACAAATCGCCTCCATGTTGCCCTCTCCCTTCCATTTCCCTGTACACAACTTTCACCCTTTCTCCCATATACTTCTACTCTTCATCCCTCCATCTCATCCCCAGTCTCCCCTTCCTTCTTCCCTCCTCCATATCACTCAAATACACACTCTAGTTAGTCTCTCACTCTCCATGCTCTCAGTATGGCCAAACCACCTCAGTGTATTTCTCCTAACTAAAAAGACAGACAAAATAATCACTACCAGACTGTTACAAAAATAATGATATACATATCACCAAAAACACCAACACATTACTAGAAATCTTGTGAACATATCTCGTTTATGTAAACTAAAATATGGAGACAGTAGGGCAAGGAGAACATGCATCAGCTGTCGCTAGCCAGCTGTGATTAGACTTTCGACCTCGGCTACATTTGACTGCCCCCTTTCACACGCCGATGAAACTCGCAAAATCGCCTGTATTGAAGCTGTAATTTATCAGCTAATATTACAACTAGAACATTCAACAAGCCAGCAAAAGGCCCATCAATTCTTCGTCTTTCCACTGCAAATAACCACTGAAAGTCAGATGCTGGTGTTGGGGAATGAGAAGAATTTGGCGCTGTTTTGTATTGTTTTTGTTTTTTTTCTTTGAAGGAACGGTTTGCGGGCCCCTGGCCTTTGGTTCCATCTTTCTTGCATTACAAAAAAAAAAAAAAATGTGCCAGGGAGTGGCCATGTCCTGAGGCAGCCCGACGTCCCTGGCCAAGGCGCATTGGCTAGCCAATCGTGTCCCCGCCACTGTCAATACACCAGTCGCACTGTGCGCAGTTGTGTGTGGGGGAAAGACAAAACGGGCTATAAATTTCACTGGAGTTGTACTTACGCTATAAAACAGTTATCAGTGTAAAATATCACTTATCATAAATTCACTTATAACAAGGGACGTCAGCGTGCCTCAGGACGTGCCCACTGCCTGGCACAAATAGTTACCCCTTCTCATCATCTCATTCCCCAACACCAGCGTCTGACCTTCAGGGATTATTAGCAGTGGAAAGACGAGGAACTGGTGGGTCTTTCGGTGGCTTACTGAATTAGTTTCGCTTAACATACAGCTTGCCTCTTTATATGCTAATACGAATATGCAGACCACTTCTAAACATATCTATTTTCTTGGCTATACTTTTCAATGGCCTTATTTCTATTTCACTTATCGGTATTTCACATAATTTTACTGAGGCACTTTTTCTATTTACACACACTGTTTGCCCACACTATATATACACACACACACTGTTATGCACACTGTTTACAAAGCCTCTAATACATGTGCTTAGTAGGTCTCGAGCCGATGATAATCACACCTAAAACACTTATAACAATACCTATAACTTCCCTTATAGCTAATTTTCTTTGGATTATTTTCACTTATCATAGAGCTTACTTCTCAAATTATATTTGCAATTACAAGTACAAATCACATAGTAACACTTATGTTATACTTCTTAGTCGCCTTATTTCTATTTCACTTATCGTTGTTTTACTGAAGCTCTTTTTCTATTTGAACAAATCATTTACACACACACACACACACACACACACACACACACAATTATGATACATTAAAATATACCATCGGTAAACACAGTATTATTATACATTAATATACACTATTTACAAAGCCCCACACACTTGTGCTTAGTAGGTTACAAGCCGATTATAATCGAAAAAATACACCTGACAGAGTCAATGGAGGGCTCGGTGCAGGCCCCATGTGACTCGCTCGGCAGGAATTTCCCTCTTGACTCACGCTCTCCTCACCTTCTTCAACTTCAGACTCCTCACATGACTCCCCTGACTCATCAAAATGGTAGTGAGATGCAGAGTAGGCTGCAGGGCCATCGGGGTCATTCTGCAGGGATGACATGAGGTGTGAGTGAAATGAGGGAAAGAAATCGGTCACGTTGGAATTATATCTCATCGCCTACACATTAGCACTGCACTCGAATAACTAAACTTGGCAACTCACACCCACCTTAGTGCCTAGGAGACCGTGGTTATGTAAAAAAAAAAAAAAAAAAAAAAAAAAAAGTGAAGAAAGTTTCACACAGCGGTGTGATAACACTGTCGGATTGATCCGTCACCCGGGGTTCTTCTGGGACCCTGTGCTCGTTGGAACAGTCCAATACCTAAGGCACACGAGTTGAGCAGTATCCAACACAACATCTTCACTCAGGGTTGCTGTAGTAATGTGAACCAATCTGATACGGGCATCTGTAACCGTCATTCTCTCTCTCTCTCTCTCTCTCTCTCTCTCTCTCTCTCAGTAGATTTAAATACATTTTCGTACACAATCGACAGCATCATAAGATCACCTGGAAACCCTACTGCGAATCCTAGGTTGAAAACTCGTGCTCTAGATATAAAAAAGTGGTTCATTCATTAATTAGTGTGGATAGAAAGTGTTTAGTGTCGACAGAAAATCAGTGACTGTTCTTATGTTATTTTCACAGAGTATGAAACAAGAACAAGAGATTTATAGAAAAATAAGTGTTTAGCCAAGGAAACGATAAAGACACTATGGTACAATGGTGACACAGGGTGGAATATTTTTATAGAAAAAAAAACTTATTTAAAAAAAGTGTGATTTTTCTTTCAGGGATCACTTATTCGTAAGATTATTACTCTCTACACATCGTCGGGAATGAAACATGCTTCACTACATAGGAGATGTCTGCAGAGGTAGCACGACACTGCAAGGGAGTGATGCGTGGCAGTCAGTTGAGGCTGTAGCCATTGTCCATACCCTAATGTCGCCACTCTGTGTGGGCAAAAGTTATTTCTGTTCTTCACTGCGGTGCATCTCAGCGACCCCACTTAGTGGTCTGGGGAAACTTGCATTGGAAAGAGGATGGAATGGTAATCATTTTGGTAGATAACCGATTTCTAGTTGTTTTAGGCGGCATGGTTGCTGAGACTGATGTGTGTGTGTGTATAACCAGTTTCAGCGTTTTTTTTTTTTTTTCCCATAAGGACACTTGGCGTACTGTTAACTCCCCCCTCCCCCTCCCCCCGGAAGGCGTGGGTTTAACAAACGGGAATTTTGCAAGTCACATGTCTCTCTCAAGCTTCTATGATGACCTCACGCATGAATAAAGTTATTAGTAATAGAGTACTAATGATGTCCCAAGAGGGTGAAAGGTAATAAAGATTGCTAATAAAGTTATAAGTGAAAATATTTGTTTTGCAGTTTTTCTAATTAAATGTTACATCTGTAGCATGCAGTGCACTGGAAGGCTTGACTTCCAATTTAGTGGCACCCTGATCTGTATGTGCCCTGAGTTAGGGTTGGAAATCCAATCCTGGTAGGCATATGTCTTTATGCTGATTACATTCTTATATGCACAGTTAACCTACAAGAATGTGGCTTTTATAGGTACTGGTCTCACAACATATTTGGTCAACATAAGGATGCGTTACTTTTGACGATACACTTCACTCGGCAAAGAGATTTGGTCCAGTAGTGGAAATCAAAGGTAGAAGTTGGGCCACTACTTCACAAGCTATCAGGCCCCGAACTGCTGGCTACCCGCCTCTGATTACTTTTTTTTTTTTTATAAGTTTTTTTCAGTAATACTGAGCACTGATCAACACGCTTACGTAAGCATTCTTTTTCCTGATTACACCAAATTAAATTCTTGATAAACATTACACTTATTTTCTTTTTTCCCCCACACAGTTGGGGATTTCTGATTGGGACCTTCCTCACTGTGTGAAGCACAACCATCCTTTGTGTGTGTGTGTGTGTGTGTGTGTGTGCAGTAGGGAGATTCATTACACACGACAATTAAACAAGGTTACATCAAAGACTTTTCATCTCATTGTCTTCTACTTTACTTCGTTCATCATTTGTCACAGGGTTACTGTTTCAATGATCATCTCTCCTCTGAACTGTCTGACTGCATCCCATCTCCTTTACAGCAAGCATACAGTACCGAGGCAGCTACGCACAAACACTCTGTCTTTCGAACTCTCTTATGCAACAAGTACTCTCAATCCTTTGAGAGCTCAAAGAAAATACAGATAGAAGAAATATCTTCCCCTACTTGGGGACCTGAAACTTGGAGAAAACAAGTTGAATAGGTATGAAGTTTGGGAAAAGACTTGTGATGTGAGAAGAGCCTGAAAATTTGGGTAACCTTCAAAGCCGGCGAAGATGGAAAGGCCGATAAACACAGAGTCTGGTAAAGATCTGTAACATAAAACATGAAACGTGAAGAATACCTGAAAGCCAAACACACTCTGAAGCTTTAAGAAGACCTGAAACCTGAGAAAGTCTTAAAGCCTGAAGAAGACCTGAAATTTGAGGAAGATCTAAAACCAGAGGAATCTATGGAGTCTGAGGAGTACCTGAAGTCTTACGAAACTCTGAAGAGTGAGGGGTAAATGAAACCTTGAAATGATATGAAATTATGAGCAGACCAGAAACCATGGAAATCCCTGCAACCTGGGAATATCTCAAGCTTTTTTTTTTTTTTTTTTTTTTTTTTTTCAGGGAAGGGGCGGGGCAGAGGGAACGAAATGCGTTGAATGAGTAGAAGGCGCAGGGAGTAATTTGACCTTAGAGAAAAGCATAGGCTGAATTGGAGAAAGTGAATTTAAAGGAATGTGATTTTTGCAAACGTAGGATATAACTTAAGACCACTGGTAAATTATTGGTAAATTTTGGTGAGATGTCATCTGTGTGATAGTGAGGAATATGTTCTGGGAATTTAGATAAGGCATCAATGTACTCAAGGGGTAGGTGAAACACTCAAACACGTTCACTGTGAGACTTTCTCTTACATTGAATAATTATAATCGTTGCAAAAGTATATGAAAAGTCAATAAATTTTCCTAACAGGGAATGGAATTTATCTCTAATCACATCATTGGGTTATCTTCAATGCTGAATTATGTCATTTGAGGGGAGCAAAAATAATGCAAAAAAGAATTACTTAGCATTAACGAGCATTAGGGAAGGAAGCAGGGATTATTATTGATATTTCTTTATCAAGTAGACCCGTCTCCTTTACTTAGTTCAGAAAGAATTGCTGTTCTTACTTTTTTTTTTTCCCAGTAATCCTTATAATTTGATTTTTTTTTTCTGAGTTCATGTAACCACTAGAAAACAGTATGCAGTCTAAGAGAAACCATTTTACTAAAAAAAAAAAATCAGCCTTCAAATGAGGTTATAGTTCCTGGAAACTTGATTCAGTGTTAAATATATGATTATGATTCTACTGTACATAAGTATATTATACTAAGGTTGGAAAAAAATTATGTGAAAGTTTTGACTGTACTTACTGTATGATTAACTATCATTAACTCGAAGAAATGGAAGAAAAATCAAAGAACAGTAACACAAAAGATTTTGCTAATAGTAGTCTCTACAACCTGTCTTTTCATCCCGTAATTGAGAGAGAGAGAGAGAGAGAGAGAGAGGTCATAAAACATATTTGAAACTACTCTTGCTTAGAAACTAGTGTTAATTTTTTTTTTTGTCTAAGTAATGCAAAATATGAGCCTAGCTCAAATCCTGCACAATCCTAAGCAAATACAACTAGATAATAATTAAACACCCAGATACTTCTAATAATTACGAGAGCGCGCGCGCACACACACACACACACACACACACACACACACACACACACACACACACACACACACACACACACACACACACACACACACACACACACACAACTCTATACGAAGCTGTTTACACAGCCTCCTGACTTACTGGCACAAGTGGTATCTCTGAGCATTACAGTAATTAAGCCAGCCTTACCACCACACCCGCTGCTATTGGGAACGGAGTTATGCTATTGCTGCAGCCCCAGCCACAACACTTACACCTACACTCACTACCACCACCACTACACCTATAGGTTACCAGAACACTAACTCCCACTAGAACTATACCTGCTATCACTGTAGCCAAACCTACATCCACGCTGACTACTAGTACAGTAAAGGCCACATTACTTACACCTCTTAAACTTTCCCAGACACACTGCCACTACACCTACACCTACGTTCACTCCCACCACCAAAACACCTACGAGCACACACACACACACACACACACACACACACACACACACACACACACACACACACACACACACACACACACACACACACACACACACACACACACACACACACACACACACACACTATATTCTACACCTTTTACACTTACACCTAGTACTATAAAGTAGCTCCTACACATGCTCTCTACAGACTACGTCAGCACTTCACATGCATCACCTACAATCACTACCGCTACCTCTTACGTCCATTATACCAACAACCACTACCATTACTCCTACATTCAATACCACTACCCTGATGGGCATACATGTGGTGGCAGTGTGTCGCCTGGGTGGAATAAAGCATCTGCAACGTCTGCTCGAGAGCCAAACCTCCTCATATTTCCCTGCACTTCGCCGTTAGGACCGACCTTGATAGGATCCTGGTGAAGCACTGTTTGTCATAAAAGAGTGCAAGTTCCCTACACAGTGTATGTATTGTACTATACCGAAGGACGGCTCTCAGAATCAGTTGTTTACCTGTGTTGGACTAGACACCTCGGCCAGACCGACTGGGGTTAAGCAACAAAAACAACAACAGCAACAGAAACAACCATTAAATTTTTTCATATTATTACTACACCAACACTTTCACTATTACGAGTACTACATCTTCACCACTAAGAATACACTTAAGTGCACTACACCTCTTCGCACTTCCACTACACCTACATCACTACTGCTGCACTCACTAACATTTCAATCCACTAACATTACACCCACACATTATCTGTAACAACAATACCCCTACACCACTACACCTACACCACTACACCTACAGCACTACTGATACACCACTACACCTAAGCACTGGTTCTACATCACCATGCTTACACTATTAGTACTAGACTTACGCACCTACACTACTATTGCTACATTACTGCACTTATGTCACTATACTCCAGGAAGCATACACCACTACCGTTACATCACTACATCTACATCATTACACATACACCACTACTGTTTTATCACTACTGTTACATCACAAAAGTTGCACCAACATCAATAATGCTACACTTAAAACTCTGCTGATCCACAATTACTGCCAGCACAATGCCACTGCTGCTACACCACAAAACCTACTGAACACCACTATACCAATTATTTCCTCCAACAACAATACAGCTACACCACTGTAACCAAGCTTATCCGATGCACACACACACACACACACACACACACACACACACACACACACACACACACACACACACACACACACACTGCTGTTTATGTGACTGTTACTGCTAATGCCACTGACCTACAACGTCTTGTAGTACTAATGCAATTAGCGTTATTACTTCCATTATACACTTATTACGTCTACTACACCACTGCCTGCAACGCCATTCTAGTCATTCCGTGCACTAGCTGATTTTTCCTGATTGTCACTGTTTTAACTAATCATTATGTTTACATCATAAGTATAGTCTGTGTTATCAGTGTAATCATGAGAACGTTATATTACTAGTGTTTTTGTTGTTATTATTATTATTATTATTATTATGTTGTTGTTGTTGTTATTATTATTATTATTATTATTATTATTATTAGTAGTAGTAGTAGTAGTAGTAGTATAGTAGTTTTTAGTAGTAGTAGGAGGAGGAGGAGGAGGAGTATCATCATCATTACGCTCTCCAGTATTTCAAGCACTAAAGAATGCGAGGTCAGCAAGGGAGGTATCCCCTGGCACACCTGACATTATAAGACTGCAAGATTTTCTTCAGTTAAAACTGCTTATTATTCTTGTTCGACTGTTATTTTGTCCCCTTTCCCGCTCTATATTTACTTTGCGAGTCTTTAATGCTACAAGATACATTAATGATCTTGCAGCTTATTTTTTATTCAGTTCATACAACAATTTTTTATCTTTGCTACTTACTTTGGTGACTGACTGCGGTTCCTGTAATACCTGGGAATCAACACAATTTCCCCATCATTACCTTATTGGTAATGGTGATGCCTTTTCTAGTTTTCTGATGCTCGCGGAGCGAGAGAGGGTATTAAGTATTGAGTGCAGTGTGTGTGTGTGTGTGTGTGTGTGTGTGTGTGTGTGTGTGTGTGTGTGTGTGTGTGTGTGTGTGTTAACAATATAGTAACTTTTATATCCGCTATTATCCCAACCTGGTAGAAGAGTTCATGAGCAAACCTATTGTTTTTCAAAACAGTAGTTGTAAGATTAAGAGCTCAGGGCAAGATTAAACGTTGACATAGCAAAATAATTTTATTTTTCAATGTAGACCCAACTTTGGGAAATGGTTAATGATAAAGTAAAAATATAGTGATACAGTTTTAAGAACAGTTGGACCTTGCCTTGTGGCCTAGATCTTTTAACTCAGTCTGACACATATGTGTTTTATAGCAAAATAAGTGACGTCTGGTGGGTTGGTTCCTGTACCTTTTATAGGCCCTTTCCTTGTTGTGGACAACATTCGGACAAGCGTTACCAAGGCTTTCTTGCATTAGTCAGCGTCAAAGGGAAAGGGATGTGGATAAGAGGAAAATAACATTATTCGATTTTGAGAATAATCGGTCAGTGGCGACTGGGTTAATGGCCAAGAATAGAAAAAGAAATTCAATTACCAGAACAATCAGTCAAAGGATAAGGTCACAAGGCAATGTCAAAGTGTAGCCCAGGTCTGTATGTAAACGTATTACTCAAAGAATATTGACCGGTTATTGATAACCCAAAATGGTTGACCTAATGTTTTTGTCTACGTAAGGGCAAACAGCAAGGTCAGATTGCAAAGTCATTTTAACCAGTTTTAATTCGAATTTAACAAAACTCTGGAAAGGTTTAAGTTAAAAGAACAAGGAAGAGGTTTAGTTTTGGGAATGATCGGTTAAAGGTAACTGATTAAGGTTAATTTAATGTCAGCCATGAGGAGGTCAGAGGGGGGAAATGATGGAGGAACAGCACCGGAATCATCTAAGATGGAAGTGGAGGAGAAAGTCTGAGCGAAGAGATCTGCTTTGTCAGAAGAAGAAATAGCCACAGAGCCATTGGAGTAGAAAATAGGAAGGAAGGGTGATGAGGAGAACTTGTTAGAAAGGTTTTTGGCAAGGTGCCAGAAGGAGCGGGAAGAATTCGAGCTGTAGAGTTGAGGGCATTTGGTACAGATGAAATTATTTTTAGCAGAGAGAAGAACAGACTTAGCACGAATCCGGAGAGAAACATCAAAAAATAATGTAATTCAGGGGTGGGTTGGTTCCTGTACCTTTTATAGGCCCTCTCCTTGTTGTGGACAGCATTCGGACAAGCGTGATTAAACCAAGGCTTTCTTGCATTAGTCAACGGATATGAGAAAGGAATGTATGCTTCCATGCCCGAGAGAATAACCTCTGTAATGCACAAGGCACATTCAGATGTCTCCAGGCCATGAAAACAATAATCATTCCAGGGAAAATAAAAGAAGTATTGCCTGAGGATCTCCCTGTCAGCAGCTCCAAAGTGCCACAGACGACGTTTCTTTGGAGGGTCCACAAGCTGTACCGGAGAGATAAAACATGTTAAGGTAATAAGGATGTGATCAGAGGAGCCCAACGGAGAGGAAACATTAATAGTGTATGTAGAAGGATTAGTTGTAAGGAAGAGGTCAAGTATGTTGGAGCTCTCTCCAGGGCAGTCAGGGATACAGGTAGGTTGCTGTACAAGCTGCACTAGGTCATTAAGGATAGAAAAGATGTAGGCTTGTTCATCAAGTGGATCAATGAAAGGAGAGGAGAGCCATAGGTGATGGTGAACATTCAAATCTCCTAGAATGGAGATTTCAGAGAACGGAAAAATGGATAGAATGTTAATTTCAGAAGGAAGAGGACAACGAGTGTTTACGTAAGCAGCATCTTTATTCAAACGTTTCGACATTTAAAATGTCATCATCAGTGATCTAAAAATGGGAAACAAAAAACAAGTCAAAAACACTAAAATCAGAATATTGTACAAGTGATAAAACACACAGAGACATACAGTCTACATATGATGAAAATAAAATAGGGGTATGGGAAAGGATTGTGAAACAGTTACGTAAAATAAAGAGGTACTGTAGACATAGTGTTATTTTGAGATGGATTATGGGACTTTATATATATTAATTTTAGCAATCATAAGTTACTGTTTGATGAAGAAGTTAATATTGTAAAATATTCCTTTTTAACCCGTCACGTCCCGACCACTTTCGCACCTCTGACACCCCCCAGTCCCGACCACTTTTGGAAAAAAAAATTTTTGGCTAAAACTTCAGCTTATGTTGAGAAACAAAGGAAAATCACAAAGAAAGTGCTTGTCGTGGTCCACAAATGGTCAGAACAGGAGAGGTCCCCCGCGCCAGGTATTGTATTCTATCGTAGAGGTGTGAGGCGCTCACGTTTCCTATAGCAGGTAATTTTGGGCGAAAGAACAAACAACACTTCTACATTTATTGAATTTGAACTAATAAACAATAAGAATAACAATATAATGAATTTCAATGACATATATATGAAAAATAAGCATAGCGAGTTTGGTCCGATTGGTAAAACGATATGTGCTAAGTTTCTTGTTTCAGTCAACATATCATTTTTTCTACTTGTATACTACTGTTTCAATGCCATTTTACCATTTTGTACTGTATGTAAATGTTTTCAGCTGTTTTCATTCATTACGATGACATGTAGCATAAGTATAGCGCACATATGCATACTCCGCGCACTCGCTACGACTCGTATTTCAACATACAACATTGTTTTATCACTTTTATAATATTTTCTTTTTTAATTTGAACCTTTCCTCCACCACTGTAAACGTTTTCAATTATTTACATTCATTACGAGGGCATTTAGCGAAATGTCAGCGCATAATCTCGTAGCAAGCACACTCTCTAACACTCGTGTTTCCACTTTTACTTTATTTCTTCAATCCCAATATACTTTACCACTTACATTACACCCATTAACACCTTATTCTGCACTATACATATTTACTGACATTATTTATTCTAGTGAGCGTCAGAATATCGCATGAAAATACCCTCGCAGTGAATCTTTCGACCAACATAATACTCATACACTTACATACTAATATTCCACTTATATTACACCAGTGTTCACTTGTAGACTCCTATTTACATATTTACGGGCCTTATTTATTCCACTTAGCGTCTGAAAATCACATCAAAATAACCTCGCAAGGTATGTTTCCACTTAGAAATTACTCATACACTTACATACTAATATTCCACTTATATTATACCCGTGTTCACTTGTAGACTCCTATTTACATATTTACGGGCATTATTTATTCCACTGAGCGTCTGAATATCGCATAAAAATACCCTCGCAAGGTATGTTTCCACTTAGATAATATTCATACACTTACTTAATAATTTTCCACTTATATTACACCCGTTTTCACTTCCATACTACTATTTACAGATCTACGGGCCTTATAATTACACTGAGCGTCTGTTTGTCGCATTTTTTTCAAAGTATCAGCGTCCTATTGCATTCACACCTTATCAGAAGTGCAGAAGCGTGTGAAACTCACTGAAACATGGGTGAATACACAGACCCACGTCACACTGAACGCACTCATAGCGGGTGTCCTTTCTCTGAGTGGTGGGTCTCACGTGGGAATTGCTACACACGTGACACCTGCGTTGGGGCCTAGGTCTATTTGCTTGGGGAGGTATGGGAGTGGGGAAATGGCGGGCGGATAATCTCAGGGGAGGGTGGGCACCTGGGGCTGTGCGGGTGCGGTGTTGGGGCCTTTCAACCACATATCTTCCAACAATCTCTCGTGTCAGCTCCCTCACAAACCCTTCAAAGGTTTCCTGAACTCCTGTTGTCATTGCGTGAAGGTGGTGGCAATTCAGGGCAGTAATGTCAAGCAAGTGAAAGAGTAGATTTTTGTACCACTTAATCTTGGTCCTGGCACACTCGACAGTGGATATCATGGAGTCTGACTGGTCCACCAGGCGCATGTTGATATTATAATCAAGCACACACTCAGGTTTCCATACGTGGCGCCTATTCTCGCTCCGATAATCTACCGACTCTGTACGGTGCATCAAGTGGCGATGAACCGTGGACAAGAGGCAGACTTCTCTATTGTGGTTCCATACTGTTGCAAGGATATTGTTTGCCTGGAAGAAGACAACCTCATTTCATTCACGTTTCTGCCCCACCTTGACCATGTGACTCCGGTTCACCTTGACGGTCCCACATATCCCCATGTCATGCCTGTGTAGATATCGAGCGAGAAGAGGGCTAGTGTACCAATTGTCAAGGTAAAGGACGTGACCACGATGAAGATAGTCTTCTATCATTGTCTTTACCACTGCTCCCGACAGACCAATACTCCAATCTTCTATTATATCTGTCTGTGCACCGGTATACAAGACTATGTCTTGCACATACCCAGTCCTGCAGTCACACATGACAAAGATCTTGAACCCAAAACGGTGCCTTTTGCTGGGTATGTACTGCCAAAATGAAATATTGCCTCTCCACAACACGAGACTCTCGTCTGTGACGAGGTCTCTATAGGGATAAAATGAGGAATGGAATGTCTGCCTTAGGTGATCAAAAACCAACCTAATTCACCTCATCTGTCATTAGCATTTGCAGGATCATCAGCATCATAGAAATGGAGGCGGCTTAGAATTTACTGAAACCGATTACGGCTCATTACTTGGCCAAATATTGGTGTAAGCATAATAGGGTCCCTTGTCCAGTATCCAGGAATTCGGTTCTTTCTTACAATACCCATCAAAAGTACCAAGGCCAAAAACAAAAACATTTCTGCAAGGGAGCCTGGGTAATCATAGAGGATAGAATGCCTGCTCTTTGTGCCCTGTCTTTCACTCTCACGCCGCTGGCTGTTAGGTAACCGGTTTGTTTGATCCACTATTTCCTCCACAAAAGCCTCACTGAAGAAAAGATGGAAAAAATCCAGCTTGGTTGAATTAGGGTGAATACCGGGAGCAATGCATCCAGCACGCCCCTGCTCAGTGAATGGGTGAATGAGGGGAGTAAAATCACTCCCATCCTCCCAATTCCAAGACACAAAATCCTCGTCTCAATCGTCCCCATCCTCGCCTTCATCAGGGTGGGGAGGAGATGATGGTGGGGGAGGTTAGGGAGGAGGAGTGCGTAGGGCTTCCCGTCTCACACTCCTCTTCCCTCTGCCTTTACCCTTTCCCTTTCCCTTACCCTTACGGCCTTGGGGAACATCAGGGGGCTGTGGGGAGGAAGCCCAGGAATATTGGGGAACATAAGACGTGCTGGGGAATGGCTTTCACTTTCCACACTCCTCCCAACACTTTCCCTTTCACTCCCCACTCGCTCAACGCCACTTCTACCATCCTCAAACAAAACACTAGGCCCATACCTGTTAGAACGATGTGGTGTGCGCTCTGGGCCGCGATGAGTAATAACTTCACGGCCGTACCATGTGGCAGCACGTCCCACAGCTATGTCCTCATCCTCGTCCTCGTCCTCGAAATCGGGCTCCACATCACGTAGGGGCTGGCTAGAGGATCTTGCACGTTGTTTTTATGCAGCCTAACCCTCTCCTGCAGCACGACAAGTCTTGTAGCGCCGCTTCCTGAGGAACGGGACTTCCTCATCACTGCTGTTACTTTCCACATCCTCTGGTTGGAAATAATCTTTGTCCATCTCCTCGTCATCGAGTGGCGAATCACTATCACCAGTAAAGGCATCCAGGGCGGCTTGAATTTCCTCCTCCGAGAGACCTCTATGCGGCATGTCTGAGCAGGACCGTTGCTAACAGGTGAGTGACCGAGCCGCAGGTGAGCGGGTTGCGCGGAGTCGCCGAGTGTTGCTGCCTGGTGGCAGGTAGGGGAAGGTCATGCGACGCTACGTACCAAAAATCTTGCGCAAATTTTGAAAATTGTGGAAATTATGCAACTTGCAATTGCAAAACGAACCAGTACGTCGACGGGACTGGCAAATGCAAAATGTTGCAACGTATCCATACGTTGACGGGACGTCTCGGGTTAAATAAGATATTACAAGATTCACAATGGTCTCTTTCTGCTGAGTGAGGAGGGGACCTGGGTTGTCAGCCTGTCCTGCTCGACTGCCCCATATGTTCATCTGTCCTAACCTTGAAAGCACGGATTGTGCTACCAATACATCTGGCCTGGCAACCTGGGCAAGTGAAACAATAAACAACAGACGAACGGAGGTCGGTCGCAACAGGGTCTTTAACATGAAAAAATGAGCCAATTCTGAATGAATTACTGAGTATAATCTTAGTCAATTTGAGGATAAAATTTAACAACGCTGTGAATCAACCGGTTTTTCATTTGAACCGAAATATCACCCAAGTAGGGTAAACTGAGATAAATTACCTCCTTACTAGCATTAGAAATTTGTTGTTTAGGCTTGTAATGGTTGTTAAGAAAATTCCTTACAAGACGATAGAACAAGTTATCACTATAGCCATTATTTACGAAATATTTTCTTAGGAAGCAAATCCCATCATGGAATAGAGAATATGTAGATGAGAGAAAAAATACTCTATGTACCAGGTCTTAACAGCATTCATTTTAAACATTTTGCAACAATAACTGAAAAAAACTGCTACCCAAACCTGAGAAAGAAGGCTTACGGAACACAGAACATTGGAATTTATCATTATCTCTCCTAACTAGAATATCTAAAAATGGGAGACAACCGTTGGACTCTGCTTCAGTCGTGAACTGTATGTTACCATGACGAGTGTTAATATAGTGCAAAAAATCCTGAGCATGGCTTTTATCTCTAAATATGACAAATGTATCATCGACATACCTTCGGTACATCCATGGTTCAATGTTACTTGGACAATCTCTTAGCCATATTTTTCATAATAACATAAAAAGATGTTGGCAAAAGTAGGTCCAAGGGTTGATCCCATAGCAACACCATTAATCTGTTTGTAGAGTTCGTTATTGAAAATAAACAAACCATCCTTAACACAAAGAGCCAAAAGTTCTTTGAATACTTGTCTTGTCATTCCCCTGAGAAGTTTAATGTCTTTATAGAGCACTTTCAAAATTATATTTATGGTTTCATCAATGGGTATATTAGTAAAAAGGGAGGTAACATCAAAACTGCACATAAAATAACTGCAGTACCTTATTTATTGTATGTAACTGTTTTACAATGCTTTCCCACACACACCACAAAGCCAGTCAGGAGACAGGACGTGTGTGCTGGGCAATCCCCAGGTCCTGTCCTCCCCACTTACTATTTTTTAACTAGCCCATAACCCACTGACCGGGCTAATGTATGGCCCGGCCTGCACTATATGTGCAGAAAATCTATGAACGAACGAACGGATGCTTTCCCATACCCCTATTTTATTTTTGTCTTATGTAGACCCTATGTCTCTGTGTGTATTATCACTTGCACGATATTGCGATTTTAATGTTTTTGACTTGTTTTTTTGTTTCCCATTTTTAGATCACTGATGATGACATTTTAAATGTCGAAACGTTTGATTAAAGATGCTGCTTACGTCAACGCTCGTTGTCCTCCTCCTTCCGAAATTAAGGTTCCCTACGAACACCCCACTACCTGGATAGAATGTGTTCCATTGTAGAAGAAAGATAGTCGAAGAATTTTTCATAATCAGTAGAATCTGGGGATAAGTAAACAGCACAGATATGTTTAGTCAGAGGATGATAAGAAAGCCAAAGCCAGAGAGTAGGAAATTCAGAAGAATCAAGTTCAGGAACACAAGAGCAAGGTAAATCGTTGCATACATATACACAATAGCCACCTTTGGCTTTGAACTGAGTATAAAGTAGGATTATCAGAAGGGTTTGCTATCAGTTGCCTCAGACAGCTGAGTCTCCATTAAGAAGTGAAAGTGAGGTTTAGAGAAGGAGAGGTGGTGCTCAACAGAGAGAAGGTTAGAGGAAAGTCCGCGAATGTTATTGAAAGCTGTTCTCTTATTTTATTTTTATTTTTTTTTACGTGACCGACTCTAGGCAAAGGCTTCAGGACCTATTTCTCTGGGGCAGTGACCTATCCCAAGGCCAAGTAGTCCTCCTACACCTCCACATGTCACCACTTAGGCGCAAACACCCACCGTCCATATTGAATACATGCTAGGGCTGTATCATACAGGACTGATGTATTGGTATTAACGGGGGTATTTTTACGACATGGTGGGTAATCTGGTAGATCAGAAAAGTCTGCTTTTTTTTTTTTTTTTTTTTGGAAATTCAAATCCTTAAACTGTTCCCTGCCCCAGCCGGGATTCGATCCTGGGTCCATTAGGACTGCAGGCCGCCTCTCTACCGATACACAAAAATGACGGTGTCGAAACTAACTTTTAGTCACTGGCAGCCCTGCTAGAGTTTGTACCTCTGGTGGGCCAGTCTGCGAATTTCAAATCCCCTGGCTCCACAGCGGGTGGATGGAATAGAATGAAACTTTGCATGCTTATAGACGTTAGTAAGTATTTCAAGTGTGCTTCACACATGATTTCTGTCGCCAGGTTAGGGTACAGAGGTCATCAAGTGAAAAAATATATGAAAATCGCTAAAATCATGACTAGGCAAGCGCAAAATGCTAAAGATCCGAAGGTTATTGACCCAGAGCTATGATTCTAAGGTGGGATGTTGTCCTTCGGTACTGCCATACAGGGGCGGCTTTTCATTCTGAAACTCACTTCCGGTCGCTGACAAAGCTTGGTCACCTTAGAGCTTGCCATCGTCGCCTACTGGCTTGTTTTTAATAATGAATTGGGTTATTCTAAAACGCGGTGACTGCATTCCACAGAGTTTCGCGAATTTTCTTCAAATTTGGTCTGTAGGTAACTTGTACCATACAACAGACAACAATATATTACGGCGGGCGATTGGCATTCGGCCCATGAATGCTTTTATTTCATATTTTCATTAACTAGGTTGGCTCCCTATAGCATTTGTTCCTTAGCCCCCTCATCCATTGCGGTAAATTTCATTTTACTTTTGTAATTTCCAAATTCTTCTTTTCATCACTGGAAAGACGTCTTG
This sequence comes from Coenobita brevimanus, assembly GCF_032717465.1. Classification (NCBI taxonomy): domain Eukaryota; kingdom Metazoa; phylum Arthropoda; class Malacostraca; order Decapoda; family Coenobitidae; genus Coenobita; species Coenobita brevimanus. The sequence goes on from NC_136966.1 coordinate 28,162,947, forward strand.
CAATGAATGTATATGAGGAAGCATTATGTAATCCCTCGCTCCAGTTTAAACAGCTCATCCAGTGGAAAATAAATCGTTTGTAGAGAGCATTAACAAATTAATTCAAGTACTTCAGACTGTACAGTAGGTGTGAACACGCTTAGATACTTGTGAATACTCATTAGCTGAGTGAAATAGTCTGATGCTAGTCCGAACATATTACCGTTCTCCCTATCACGAAAGGTTCAAATGTACCAATATTAACTCCTGCAGGTGCCAATAATCCCTCTTACCTGAATAAAAGTATCTGCCCGTATTCACAATAGAATACTGAAGATGCTTTGACAAGGTTGGGGTTAATGATATTTTTGCATTTCACATAGTTACTCCCCTCAGAACGGTGTCAGTTTTCTATATTACCTTCCCAACTTTTGGCAACGTTCTTCAGCTGAGGGTCAGTGAAAGCTCCATCCTCATTTCGAGAACTCGCTCCTAAACTGAAAAAAATAATAATAATTTGGTTGTCGAAAAAAATAATAATAATGAATGAAGAAATAAGTTAGCATGTTGAAAAGAATAAAATATACTTGTGTGATATTTTGGAATATTTAAGTGAACTACACACACACACACACACACACACACACACACACATATATATATATATATATATATATATATATATATATATATATATATATATATATATATATATATATATATATATATATATATATATATATATATATATATATATATATATATATATATATATATATATATATATATATATATATATATATATATATATATATATATATATATATATGAAAACAGGGAAAGCTGCAGGTATGGATGGGTGTGCTGTGGAATGCCTGAAGGGTGGTGGAGTGACTATTGTTGACTGGTTAGTAAGATTGTTGAATGTGTGCTTTGAGAAAGGTATGGTGCCAATTGACTGGGCAAGTGCTTGTGTGGTCCCGTTGTATAAAGGCAAGGGTGATAAGTATGAATGTACAAGTTTTAGGGGCATAAGTCTGTTGAGTGTTGTAGGTAAAGTGTATGGTAGAGTGTTAATTATGAGAGTTAGAGAGGGTACAGAGGGAGTGATTAGTGATGAGCAGTGTGGCTTTAGGAGAGGGAGGGGATGCGTTGATCAGGTGTTTGCTGTGAGACAAGTGTGTGAAAAGTATTTAGCAAAAGGCAAGGATGTGTTTTGGGCATTTATGGATTTAGAGAAAGCGTATGATAGAATTGATAGGGAGGCTTTGTGGACTGTTTTAAGATTGTATGGACTTGATGGTAGGTTACTAAAAGGGGTGAAAAGTTTTTATGTAAATAGTAGAGCGTGTGTAAGAGTGGGAAATGCTGTGAGTGATTGGTTTCTGTGAGAGTGGGGCTGCGACAGGGATGTGTGATGTCGCCTTGGTTGTTTAATATTTACATGGATGGTGTTGTAAGGGAGGTGAATGCAAGAGTTTTAGGTGGTCTGAGTCTGGTAAATGTTGATGGAGGAGAGTGGAATCTGAAGCAGCTGCTGTTTGCAGATGATACTGCACTGGTGACTGATTCAGAGGAGAGATTGAGACAGTTGGTAGAGGAGTTTGGAAGGGTGTGTGAAAGGAGGAAATTGAAAGTAAATGAGAATAAGAGTAAAGTGATGAAGTGTACGAAGTTGATAAATGGTAGGGGGATGAATATAGTTTTGAATGGTGAGTTGCTTGAGGAGGTAGATTGTTTTAAATATCTAGGGTCACATGTTGCTGTGGATGGAAGAATAGATGCAGAAGTGAAGTTTAGAATAAATGAAGTAGGAAAGGTGCTGGGAGGAATGAAAAAAGTGTTTATATGTCGTTCGCTTAGAATGGATGTAAAGAGAAGGCTGTATGAGGGTGTTGTGGTACCAACTGCATTATATGGGGCTGAAACATGGAATGTGGGTGTAGCAGAGAGGAAAAGTTTGAATGTAATGGAGATGAGATGTCTGAGGAGTATGTGTGGAGTGACGCGTATGGATCGAGTGCGAAATGATGAAGTGCGAAGGAGAACTGGAGTTGTTCAGGAGATGGCTGGTACAGTTGAGCAGAGGGTGTTGCAATGGTTTGGGCATATGGAGAGAATGGATAATGAACGATTGGTGAAAAAGATAACTAGATCTGATGTGAGAGGTGTAAGGCTGAGAGGGAGACCACGAATAGGATGGATGGACAGTGTGAAGAGAGCGCTGGATGCGAGAGGGATGTCTGTTGAGCAAGGAAGAGTGGCTGTGCGTGACAGAAATAAATGGAGAGAAATTGTGAATGAATAAGTGATGACGCAGCCCTGAGGGGATATTCTCCCGCATTTGGTCTGATCAGCTAGTCAGGTCAGGTGCGGGTAAGGGGATGGGTCTGTTATGATGTGGCAGGGGTAAACCAGTTCTGCTGTCGGGCCCTGCTGCGGATGTCACTGATTGCATTGCGCAGTTGACCCTTGTGCGGTGTGATGCGGTGAGGATCTGTCCGTTCTCCCCTTTGGGGCTAAGATGCGAATGAATGTGTTTGAATGGATGAGTAAATGGAGAGTGAGTCGTCCTGTCTCGGCTACCTCCCTTTCCTTGGGAGAAGCAGCCTAGGTATATAGATAGATAGATAGATATATATATGGGGGCAGAATCGGCAGAGAGGCGGCCTGCAGTCCTAATGGACCCAGGTTCAAATCCCGGCTGAGGCAGGGAACAGTGTAAGGATTTGAATATCATTAACCCGCCACATCCTGGCAGATTTTTCACCACTAACCCCCCCCCCCAATCCCGGCAGATTTTGGACTTTTTTTTTGGGGGGGGGGCTCAAACCTCCGCTTCTTGTGAGAAAGAATGGCAATTCAGAAAAAGTGCTCACCCGAGCCTAGAGGTGGTTTAAACAGGTTACCCTCCGAACACCTGGTACCGTGTTTTCTGGAGGTGTGCTGCTGCTGTCCCGTTCTCTATGGTAGGGGTAAGTGATGGAAAGCACTCAGAATAGGTAGATATTTATTAACTTGGTACAAATTTACATGTAGTACAAGAATATACTGGTTTTCACACAAAAATATAGGCGATGTAAGCGTTGTTCCATTCACTGATCATATGAAAAATCGCTAAATTCTTGCACATATGACTCACTATGACTTGTTTCAACTTACATTTATTTTTCAACTTACATAATGCGTTTCTACTAATATTATACCAGTTTCCACCTTTTATAACTGTTATCAGATCTTTAAAGGCCTTAAAATTTTACTGAGCGTCATATTATTGCATATTTACAGGGCTTACTATTATAGTGAGCATCAAATTATTGAAAGCACACACAGTATCAGTAATGTACCAAGGTGTGGTTTTCCCGGAAACATGGCTCAATGCATAATCCTATATTGCATCAGGGGGCGATGTACTGTTGACAGAAGGCAAACATCCCTGTTGTGGTTCCATACGGTGACAAGGATGTTGTTCATCTTGAAAAAAAAACGCCTCATTCTTGTCAAGTTTCCTCCCAACTTTGACCATGTACCAACGGTTTTTCTTGTGCCACAGACTCCAGTGTACTGAAGATGGAGGTACCGAGCGAGGAGGGGGCTAGTGTACCAGTTGCCTAGGTACAAGACGTGACCGCGATGAAGGTACTCCTCTATCATTGTCTTCACCATGGCCCCAAAGAGTCCAATTCTTCGATCTTCTGTTATGTCTGTCTGTGCACCGGTGTACAAGACTATGTCTTACACATAACCAGTTTTACAGTAACATGTAACAAAGATCTTTGAACCCAAAACGGTGTTTCTTGCTGGGTATGAACTACTGAAAAGAAATATTGCCTCTCCACAATACGAGACTCTCGTCTATTACAAGGTCTCTGTAAGGACAGAAGGATGAGCGGAACTTTTCCCACAGGTGATCAAATACAATCCTTATTCTCATTCTTTCAGTGTTATTAGTATTAGCAGGGTTGTCAACACCGTAAAAGTGGAGGCTCAGAATTTATTGGATTCTACTATGACACATTACATTCCCAAAGTAAGGTGTGCTGGTCAATGGGTCAGTAGACCAGTATCCCGGAATTTGTCTTTTTCATACAACAGTCATCGAGAGAACCAGGGCAAAAAAGATGAACATCTCACCCGCGGTAACTGGGTAGTCATACCGTTGGGAGCGCCTGCTGGTTGTTCCTTCACGCTCACTTTCATGGCACTGGCTGATAGGGAGTAACTTTGCTCCACAGTCCGCCCCACAAACTCCTCACCAAAGCATAGGTGGAAGAAATTCACCCTGGTGGAGCCTGCGTGGAGTCCAGGAGTCTTGCAGCCAGACACCCCACTCTTCCCTAAATTGGTGATTGATAGGCGTGAAGTCACTCCCATCTTCCCAGTCCCATGACACACCAATGTCTCCATCCTCGTCTGCATTGTCGCCTTCGTTGGGGTGTGGGGGAGAGGGTGGTGAGGGTAGTTGGGACAATGGAGAGTGGCGCCCTTCCCCACTTGTGTTGTTTTTCCCTCTCTCTTTTCCCTTACCCTTTCCCTTCCCTTTCCTTCTTTTCCCTGAATCATGGGGCTGTGGGGAAGAAGTGCAGGAATCTTGCGGGGAGAAAGAGGTAATAGGGTGCAGCTGCTCCTCACCTGCTTACTGCCCAGGTGCACCACGTGCTTGCTCAGGAGCTGCCTCCCTCCCACCACCACTTTCCTCTTCACTACTCGCGCCCGCCCCACCACTCGCACCTTCCCCAGACAAAGCACAAGACCCATACCTTACTTTTCCCCTCACCACCCCTTCAGCTCCCCGCATTGAAATCTTTTCCCTCCCCAACCACGAGGTAACACCATGTCCTATGGTCCCATCCTTGTTCTCGTCGTCGTCCTCTTTAGACCCTTCATCTAGGGGCTGGAAAGAGGTGTGTGCATGTGGTTGAGGTCCAGGCTGGCCTTCCCTTGCCTTACAATATGTGTCATACCATTACTTTCTTGGCGATGGTACCTCCTCATCACTGCTGCTTGTTTCATCGTCAGGCACCACGTAGTCCTTGTACTCCACATTGTCAATGATTGGAGAATCACTGTTGCCTGTGGAGGCGTCAAGGGCAGCTTGAATTTTGTTGTCAGAGAGACCTCGGTGCACCATGTCTGTACTGGGTGACTGCTAACAGGTGAGTGACCGAGAAAATGGCATGCAGGGGTCATGCGGGGTTGGGGAGTGTCCCTGCCTAGTGGCGGGTATAGGAAAGTGTCCCGAGTAGACGTACTAAAAGCACGCACGAAACTTGAAAAATGTGCAAATGACGGACCTAGCAATTGCAAACCATACGGGTACATTGACGGGACTGAGCGTGACAAAACATTGCAATGTACCCATACGTTATCGGGACGTGGCGGGTTAAAAGCAGTCTTCTCTGATCTACCACATGACTTGCCGTGTCATAAAAGTATAAAGTACCCCCGCTAATACCAGTGCACCAGTCCTGTATGAGACAGCCCTAGCATGTATTCAATATGGCCGGCGGGTGTTAGTGCCGAAGTGGTGACATGTGGAGGTGTAGGAGGACTACTGGGCCTGGGGATAGGCCACTGCCCCCGAGAAATAGGCCCTGAAGCCTTTGCCCAGAGTCTGAAACATACAAAAAATAAAGTGTTCGCTAGGGATGTGTGGTTACTGACCGTTATTTGCAACAGTTTGGTCCTCTGAATCCAAGGACGATTTATTTTTTTGGGATCTTCAGGGATCTATATTAAGGCTGTGAAAGAGTATTCAAACTGGAGAGACTGGATAAAGCCCTCATCAACGTCCTTATTGATTAGGGACTTCCTATAGTGACTAAAGTAATCATATTGCAGCAATAAAAAACTTTAACTATTATACCTTCATGTGGAAGGGTTCAATAGATATGCTACGTTTTCTGCGAGTGTACAGTAATAATTCTGTTGCTTGACTTATGGCCAGAAGGGAGATGATGCCACAAAATCTCTCCTCCTGAAATATTAAATCCAAAGTGGTTATCTGCTCGGTGACCCTTTGTGCTGTAGCGCCAGCCAATCAGGTTGGTACTCCCGAGGATGTTGGGAATGCTGGTGACAGGGAGAGCTGGATATCCTGTTTTCCCAGCTTTCAGATCTGTCCTGACAATGCACCTTTGCTGACGTTTTTAGCAGCCGCGATAGCGGAGCTGGTATTTTTTTCAGAGTGTGAGTGTGTGTGTGTGCACGCATGTGTGTGCACGATAACTTTGCAGCCGTTCAAGATATCATCAAAAAATTTTACAGGCGTGTACAGTGAGAAAATGGATCACGAGCTTGAAATAGGTGAAAATAGGTCAAGGTCTGTGTGTCTGTTACCATGATAACTTCACAATCACTTAAGATATCACAAAATTTTACAGGTGTGTAGAGATGAAAATCTCTTACGAGTAGTGTTTTCATTTTCTCTGTGTGTATGTGTGTCTCTGTGTCTGTTAGCACAATAAGTTCGCAACAACTCAAGCTATCAACACAAAATTATACAGGTGTGTAGCAGGGATGAAAATCTCCTACGAGTTCGAAATTGGTGAAAGTAGGTCAAGGTCTGTGAGTCAGTTACCACGATAACTTCACAACAGCTCAGGATATCATCATATAATTTTACAGGTGTGTATCAGGGATGAAAATCTCCTACCAGTTCAAAATTGGTGAAAGTAGATCAAGGTCAAGGTCATATTCCGAGCCACGCTAGATATGTATCGGCTCACAGCTGGTGTGATTCCCCCCTTTGGGGGCCTCTTACTTAGTATGTCATTGCCACGGAGAGTAGGCCAGCATACTTCCCTAAACACTTCTCTCTGTTTTATGCACTGCACTGCATTCACTTTAAGTACCACACACCATGTCCTTCTATGTCACAAGGGTTGGCGTCAGTAAAGGTATGTGGTTAGATAAATTTGCCCCCCCCCCCCTCCCAGCTACTGGGGCCAGGATGGGATGGGGCTCGGATCTGTGCCAGAGAATATATGGGATTGCAGTTTCCAAGTTGCCACTTCTGCCCAGCAGGGAGAGACCAGAGCCTTGGAGTAGTGCCCCAGGAGAGTGCCTTCACTGAGCACTTAACGGCACGACAGTTACCCTGCCAAGTTACACTTGGAAGGTGTCCATGTACATTACCTACTCTGGCAGGGTCTTCAGAGTCCACCTCCACAGCCACTGGCCATGGATTGTGGGCTATGGGTTCCTGATTCTCTGACCAGACTTGGCACTGTGCGGGCGGGCATAGAAGCCGCAGTTAAGGAGAAACAACGACCTCTCTGAGAATGGAAAAAAGGTTGACATGCTAAGGCCCAGAAAGGAAGTATACATAGCTAAATCAGAGACTCAAAGACCTTTACTGGACATTTATAGTTCAGCATAGTGATCTTTAAGGTAGGAAAACGGAGATATCATAGGTGAGAAATGTGTGAAGAATGACGAAGTAAGGGTAGTAGTGGACAGTGAGGTTATTGAGAATCCTTGGAGAGACAACTATAACCGGTTGCTGAATGAGGAGTTCGATTGGAATAGGGAGGGTTTGGAGTTATTGGTTCCATTGTTTGCCCCTTGGACTTTGACTGATGTTGATACGGTGAGCAGGGCAATCGGCATGATGCATTTGGGGAAGGCGGCAAGTGTACCTAGAATGCCTGCAGTTATATTGAATGCCTCAAAAGCTGGGTTTTGTTACTAATTTGATTAATTCGATTATGCATGAGTGTGTTGTTCCAGATTACTGGCATGGTAGTAAATATGTAGGGAAGGATGAAGCCTTGGGAAGAGGAGATTATAGAGTTATAAAGTTCTGGATTAGATAAGGCACGTTTTGGCGAAAGTTTAATCCCGGATCAATCGCGGATCAAGATCAAGTCGATCTCGACAGCTGATCCTGTTTTGGCGAGGCACAGTCCTGGTCCTGGACTGGAGTGAAAGATGATCCCGGATCGATATGAGTCTCCCCGAGGTGGAATGAGCTGGGCAATCCTGGATTGTGGCGTCACACCAAAACAAATATAGCGTCTGCCTCTATATTGTAAATGCCGTATTCACTTTTTTTTTTTTAATATACTGATAAACTGATACTGCCAGTTACTAAGGTGAGTATACGGGACTCAGCTGTGTCTGGTTTCATCAGTAATGGGACCGTATTACTGAAAATGAGAGCAGAGTTACTGCTGACCAAATCATCCGTTTGAACTTTCCACCGCCATCGTTTTGTTTACAATCAGGTGGGGCACTGGTGTGTCGCCATGGCAACAGGGCAAGTCGATCCAAAACTGCTGGACTGTTTTGGTATGACCCTTTTAGATCAGCAGTCCTCCATGATCCTAAATCGATCCCATTGACCACGCCAAAATAGCATACAGTAATGGTAATGGAGAGCATCCTAAAAGGTATGATAAGGCAAAGAGTGAATATTGATGAGATGCAGTTTGGGTTTATGCCAGGCAAAGGGATCACTGATGCAAGATTTACTATCAACCAGATTCAGCAAAATTATACAGGAAAGAAGAGAGTTGTACTTTAATTTCTAGTGAGTTGGAGAATGCTTTTGACAGTTTCTAGGGAGGTCGTGAAGTGGGCAATGAGAAAGTTTGTGATCGAAGAGTGACTGGTGAGAGTGGTTATGGCAATGTACGAGAGTGCTTCTCTCAGGTGACAGTGAGCAGAGGTTTGAGTGATGAGTTGTCCGTGAATGTTGACGTGCATCAGGTGCCAGTCTTAAACATCTTACCGTTTATCATAGTGCTTGAATCTCTCTCATGTGATGTCACCATCATACCAACAAAATGCACTTTGTGAGCTCGTGACGAAGGAGCGAACGTTTGTACATACGCCCCTCATCATAAATTCATCTTGGTGCAAACTTTCAACATTTCTGGTGAGGTAGCTGAACAATAACCGAGGAATAACTAAGCTAAAATATTTATATACTTTCTCACGGTTTCTCTATCACACACACACACACACACACACACACACACACACACACACACACACACACACACACACACACACACACACACACACACACACACACACATACACGCACGCACGCACGCACGCACGTACGCGCGCGCGCCGGCAACATTTGAGAGTGAAATTCAACTTATACCATGCATTTGTCACTTTCGTAGTGTTTTCAGTCGATATCATAATGAAGCATGTCAACTGAAGCCCTCGGTACTTACTATTGGAAAGCTGGGATTCCCCGGGGTTTCTTCGGTCTCATGAGTAAATATATAACTAAAAACAAAATGTATCTACTGCCTGTTGAAAGAACCTCTTCTCTACCTCACAAAGTAGAAAAGTTATTAGCCCCTGAAACCATCATGGTCGGGCCGTGTCGTGTCGGGCCGTGCCGTGTCATGTTGAACCACTCACTTCTCAGCTGGATGTATAGTAAACCTTAGGAGTAAACATAGCTGCGCTCGATCGCTCGTAAACACACGTTCAGTAGATTTTATTTTATTGAACTATTAATTGTTTCACTTATTATTTTGTTGATTTGTTTTTCTGTTGTTTTGCTTGGCTACTACACATTATCATGTTGGCAGACCCTAGGTAATGCTTAAGTAGTTCGCATAAAAAAAAGTTGCCCTGATCTTGGCTGATACTTAAGAACATCTGAAGTCTCATTACCAGTATCTACGGTATACAGTGAAGTGTATATCTGATAATAAAATAAACTGATATTTTGGCACTGGTCTAAATAAACGTGGCGAATCTTGAATCTGCAGTAACAGTTAAGGTGCTGGCGCGGTGGTGTGTGTGTTTGCCAGTTAGATTCATAGGAGGGCGGGAGTCGCAAATCTCTACCAGGAATATTTGGCAGGTTGTGGGTTAAAAGGTGCCCCATCACAATTTCATTAGGTGTTACTTTGGGTTACGATGAAGATGATGGCGAATCCATTCACCATCTGCATTGTGAAGAGCACAATCACTAGCTGATAGCCAGCACATGATATGAAACTCATTAAACAGGAGGAAATGATAGGAAAATGTAGTGACTGAGAGGGTGATTTGGAGGCAAAGGTGACTGTAATTATGCTGAATATGCTATTTGTCAATAAAATAATTAGATTTCTAGGGTTATTTTACTCCCCAGAAACTGCAATAGTGGCGAATGTTGGTGGCGAACATATCTGAGACTGGGGTAGTGATGAGTGTTCCGATACTGGGTGAAGTAATATCTTTCAGCACGGTGCTCGATATGGATATACTGTTCTTACTCAATACATATTAAGTTACACCTGTCCTCCCGATAGTTAAGCAGATGTTATGATTTGCTCGGTATGTGTGTGTGTGTGTGTGTGTGTGTGTGTGTGTGTGTGTGTGTGTGTGTGTGTGTGTGTGTGTGTGTGTGTGTGTGTGTGTGTGTGTGTGAAGGAAATAACTCGATAATTTGATGCTGGGTTTTGCCCAAGGATGGAATGGCTATACACTAACCAAATCGTTGACTCCCTCCCCTCCTTAAAAAAGAGTAAGTAAGAGGTTAAGCAAGGTTAGTTTTAAGTCTGATCTGTATTGTCCATTGAACCCACAGTATATTAAATTGACCAGGGTTTAGAATAAGTGTGCAGTGATCACAAAATGTGCAGTGATCAGTCTGATTTGTGCAGTGTTGAAGCTGATTTTGTTTGGGTGAAAATGATTATGTGTAGTCAGAAATATTTGTTTAGGTAAATGGAAATCGTTTGGCAATATAGCCTACTCAAATTTTCTATGGTAGTCTCGTAAATGGTTTACGGAGATGGCATCAAGTTTGATTTTATTTAAGCTTTTTTATTTTTATTTACTTATACAATTTTTATTCACTAGTACAAACTTCTATATTCATTAGACTCCATTTATTTCATAATCAAGAGTAAAAATATATTTTTTAATGTACCCTTAGTTTATATTTTACTTATTTACATTTAATCATATTAAATATATTTGGTTCAAAAATTCAAATATATAATACCTGGAAATATTAACTGATATATATAGATAGATAGATAGATAGATATAGATAGAGAGATAGAGAGATAGAAAGATAATGGATCACGAAACCCTCCCTTAGATGTGCAGTGATCATTTTTCCTTATTTTATACCCTGGACCTGACCTCGGCTAAACATCGTGGAAATGTTGAGAGTAAGGCAAGGCAATAACATAGGGATTCATTTTTTATACCAAGTGCTCAAAATAGGTCTAGTTCGAATCTGTGTCCATTTTTGTGTGTTAACAAAATAACTAACACATTCTTTTGTCTGATCTGGATGAAACTTGATGAAAGACCAGGACAGCCTAAGGTCTATCCCTGTGTTTTCTGGAGCATAGGCCAAAATACTAGGTCACAGGCCAAGGACAAATGAAGCATTTTTTTTTTTTTTTTCAAGTTTAGACAATTTTTGATAATTACGGAAAGGAATGAATCATGAAATTCGATTTTGCTAACAACCTGTTAAAATCTATAAGGTCACAAGGATAGGTCCAAATCCAAGTCACATGGCATGGTTGGTATAAACACTTTTTATCTGATTTAGAGCAAACATGTTAGAGAACCTGAGTTACGGCAAGGACGAAGGGATTCAATTTTAAGAAAACTCATTGAATGGTTATGGTCACAAAGAGGGTCAAAGTTTAGCAAATAAAACAATTTTAAAATCTAATTTTAGCCCCACATGTAGGAACGCTTGAAGGCCAGAGAAGGGGTTGATCTCTTATTGTATAAAACAATAGGTAAAGGTAAAGGTCACTTAACTCTAACAGTTTTTATTCAATTCACGCCAAACACTGTGGAAAGATTTTCGGTAGAGCAAGAATAAAAGGATTCTAATGTGAAAATAATGTATCAAGTTCACGGGCAAGAATACCGAATAATCTCATAACCCCAAAAGTTTTCCTTCAGTTTTAAGCAATTAAGAAGGTGGAATACAAGGTCGAGAGAGGATGAAGAGATTAGATTTTGAGAAAAATAGGTCAAAGGTCAAAGTGGGAAGCAAAGCCAGATCAAGCAGTTTTGTTTCGATTTAAGCCAATCCTAACGGAACTGTCAAGGGTCAGACAAGACTGATATAAATCTAACTTAAGAAGTTATCCTAGAGGACTGGGGCCACCAAAGTCAAAGGTCAAAGTCAGCACTAGGACCTTGTTCACTTGAAGAGTGTAGTTGTTGAATTCTGATTACAGATCGTTCATTTCGAGAATGGCTCCGATGCTCCAAATAGTTTATACAATAGAAAGTATTTTTAGAAAATAACTAAAACAGCGGCTATAAAAGCGGATATAAATATTTAAATAACTGGCCTAAATCCACCAGCATATCGGTACCCAAAACAACTCCAAACTAACAATTGTGTAATGCAAAAATCCTAGAATGCAATCCGCTAAAATCTCCCTTTCATTCATTCATCCATTCTTCTTCTTCTTATTCTTCTTCCTTCTCCTCCTCCTCCTCCTCCTCCTCCTCCTCCTCCTCCTCCTCCTCCTCCTCCTTCTCCTCCTCCACCTCTTCTTCTTCTTCTTCTTCTTCTTCGATAGTCCTAACCTTAAATTGATAAATGAATTCCTCCTTTTTCACATGAAAGTTTCATTCTGTATAATGTATGATACATATCTGCCAAAAAAGGTCATAAGTGATAGGTCAGGAATAGTTTGACTTCTATGGTTGTTATATGACTGCGACCAAAAGTGGTTGAAGGGTTGTGAGGGACAGCACTGGGTGAAGTGATTCAATTCTAAGCAACCAGTTAAGAGTAAAGATCACGGATAATGGTCATAGTTAAGTTTTTTAACTCAAAACATTATTATTCGATTAAGATCCAACTTGATAGGAGGGTTTAAGGTTAGCCAAAGATGAAGTGATTCCATGTTAAAAATAGAAGTCCAGCGGTCATGGAGTTGAGGGTCACGCAAAGATGAAGTACTTCAGGGTTAAGAAAAATCGGGCTAAGGTCAGACAAACAAGTATGGGTTAGATGTTCAGCCTTATATCTGTCGCAAGGCAATGGTTTTGCGCCCTTCGATTGCATCATCTTGTTATTATACACAGCTGATTTCCTTCAGTTTAGGTGAGACGTTTCGAACTTCTACGACACTCTTCAGTGCTGGGTAACATACAATAAACTTTATAAATTTTTATGAAAATGCGGTTCAACAATCACTGAAACAAATACAAAAAAAGCATCTCATAAATTGTATTTAGATGCTGAGATAGCACAGCACCAATAAACACAGGTACAACTAGAAAGCACGCAGAGAGCGCATACCTCCGCCAATGTCATTGCCATAAAAAGGATCCTGATCCTGATCCGCGAAGATATTGTGTAGAATACATAGGACCCGTATCCGCCCCAAAATTTAATCAATACTTTCTTGGCCCATGGCCCAACCTTCCACAAAATGTCATTTGAAAATCATTGAGAACTTTTGCAGATGTCGTGTGGACAAGCAAACAAACATTGGTGTATAATTATAACCTCCTCCATCTTCGTTGGCGGAGGAAATGATGAGGCACCCAAACAGAGTATTGCCATGGTTACGACATAACTAATGCTCAACCACGTAATCCAAATAAGTATGCCACTGAAAAATGGATGTGATTGGGTACCATCAGCCTATTATTCGTCGACCTTGCTCCTGTTTTTTTTTTTTTTTTTTTTTTCTTTTTTTTTAGGCATGGCAATCTCTCTGTCTCTGTCTCTCTCTGTCTCCCTCTGTCTCGGGGGTAGCGTGGCTCAATGGTAGAGCGCCTGACTCAAGACCGAAAGGTCGAGAGTTTGCGCCAAGCCCGGGTAGCTGCCCTGTTGGGAGAGGTAGCACTCTCCCGTCACCTAGCGGGGCTAGGTGATCAATGAAAGTTTAGCTAGATGATTACATTTCTCTCTCTCTCTCTCTCTCTCTCTCTCTCTCTCTCTCGTTTATATATAGAGAGATAGATATAGATATAGATACAGATATATAATGTGTGTGTGTGTGTGTGTGTGTGTGTGTGTGTGTGTGTGTGTGTGTGTGTGTGTGTGTGTGTGTGTGTGTGTGTGTGTGTGTTTGTATTTACCTATTTGTATTATACAGAAATTGAGCTAAGCTCGAAATGTTCTCTCTCCAGATCTACATTTATCTAGTTTTAAACACATGAATGATTTTTGCCTGCACCACCTCTTCGTCTAAGTCATTCCAAATACTTATACTTCTATTCGGGAAACTGAACCTTTAAAGATCATTAAGTCATCTATTTTTTCTCAACTTGAAGTCATGACCTCTTGTTCTTCCGTCATCCAACACAAAAAGATCCTCTTTATCAGCCCTTTCCAGTTCTCTTACATTTCTAAATATTGTGATCAAGTCACCTCTTTCCCTTCTCTCGCGCAGTGTTGGTAACTTCAGTTTTTCCAATCTCTCCTCGTAGGTGAGTTCGCTTAAGCACGGTATCATCCTCGTTGCCATCCGTTGAACCCTCTCTAATTTATCAATGTGCTTCTTCAAATGAGGTGACCATACCACAGCTGCATACTCTAGTCTTGGTCATATCATGGTCACTATCAACTCCCTCAACATTTCCCCCTCCGTATAATTAAAAATCACTCATGTTGGTCAGTAATCCATAAGGTCCCCCAAAGATTTTGTTTATATGCATTTCTGGTGACAAGTCATCCTGAATAATCACTCCCCAGTTCTTCTCATCTTTTCTTTTATTAATTATCTCTGCCCATTTTATACGTCCAGTGCGGTCGTTTTTCACTCATTCCCATTTCTAATACATGACACTTCTTGGCATTAAAATCCATTCATGATTCTAGCATCATCTGCGAACACACTCATGTAACTATTCAAACACTGTCAAATCATTTACATATACCAGAAACAATATTGGGGCTAAGACTGAGCCCTGGGGTATCCCACCAGTCATGTTTCTCCATTGTGAAACCTTGTTTCTTATATCTGTCTTCCTATCAAATAATCTCCCATCCACTCTAATAGTTTCCCATGCACTCCTCCAATGGTCTTCAACTTCCAAAGCAGTCTCCTATAGGGCACCCTGTCAAATGCTTTCTTGATATCAAGACAGACACAATCAGTCCATCCCTCTCTCTTGTATGCCATCTATTACCTTACTGTAGAAACTTAATAGGTTAGTAACACATGATCTTCCTTCCCTAAAACCATATTGTCTTGTTGTTGTCACTTCATTTTCTTATTAATGCTTTATCCATCTTTTTCTAATAATTTTCTCACAGATTTTACAAACAATACTAGTAAGTGATACAGGTCTGTAATTGAGTGGATTTTCCTTATCTCCTCCCTTGAAGATTGGCACAATACTTGCCCTTCTCCAGTCTTTCGGTAACTGTCCATTTTCTAACGAGGTTTTGATGATGACATAAACAGGCCACACTAACTGGTCTGCACATTCCTGCAGGATCCATCCAGCCACATCATCTGGTCAAATTGCTTTTCTCACATCCAGTTCCCTCATCAGCTGTAGCATCTCATTCACGTCAACTGTAATTTCTGCCATTCCCGTCATCCTGGGTTCCATTTTAAGTTCCCTAAATTCCTCTTCCAAGACATAGACAGACTGCAGCTTGCTCATTATTTCGCATAACTCTTCTTCTCTTTCGTAAGTTTTATCTCCATTCCTCATTCGTATTATACTGTCCTTAACTTTCATTTTACCATTTACAAACCCATAAAATAGTTTCGGCTCTTTTTTACATTTAGTTGCAATATCTTTTTCGTATTTCCTTTCTTCTTCTCTCAGCACACTTACATTTTCATTTCTTGCCTGCTTGTACTCCTCTCAAGCCCTTTCACTATACCTTCTTCTCACTTTATTCCATGCTCTTTTTTTGCCTCCTGTGCCATTCTACATCTGTTGTTAAACCATTCTTTCTTCCTTTCCATAGCTGCGGAAAATTTGGGGACGTATTTACTAACTCCTGTTTTATATATTTCTATCGAAAACTCAAATTTCTCATCAACATTTATGATCATATTCATTTTACTCCAGTCTACATTTGGAAATAGTTCCTCAGGGAAGCAAAGTCTGCCTTCCCATAATTGTATCTTCTTTTTTGTGTTTTTCATCTCTGTCTCTTTCCCTTACTCCGACCACTTCCATCTCAATAACCAGATGATCACTTTTATCAAAGGGGCATTGGTAGGTTATGTTCCTTACACCATTTGGGTCCGTTGTGAATACTAAGTCGAGCCTTTTCTTTAATTAGCTGGGTTAACATGTTTTCCATCACCAATTCCAGTAATTTATTTCCCCATAATTCCTCATTGTTCCCAGCATCCATACTGTCCAAATCAACTTCTCTACAATTAAAATCTCCCATTATTATTATGATTATTATTATTATTATATTTCATCATTCAATTAACATTTTTAGTGTAATAATGGATTCTCATATTAACTTCATAATCTTCTTTTGTCCATGCCTTGTTTTGGGGGGGCATATAAAATACTATTACATCAATTTTTCTCCATAACTGTCCTTTATTTCAGTTCCCAAAAGTTCAGCCATGGTATTTTCAATTTCTATATTTTTTGCTCTTAGGTCATCAATCAATCAATCAATCATTTCCTGTGGCACCCTCGGGGATGCATAGGGCCTCGATGAACTCACACCACCACATCCTATCTTGTGCTAACTCCTCAAGATCTCCCCAACACTCATCTCCAGCTTCCCGTCTCATTGTCCTCACCCACGTCTCTTTTGGCCTTCCTCTACCTCTCCTACCAGGTGCCACCCACCCTGGTGTACCTCGTACTATTCCCTGTCTCCTATACACATGTCCTAGCCACTTCCATCGTGAGAATCTAACATATTCATCGATCGGCTGCACTCCCGTTATTTCTCTAATTCTACTATTTGGTATCCTTTCCCACCACTTAACTCCTAATATTCTTCTAAGTGCTTTATTTTCAAACACCAAGAATTTATTTTCCATAGTCACTGTGCTGTACCAAGACTCGTGTCCATAAATTAAGATACTCCTAACCATTACCTTATAAAGTTTGATTTTTGTATGTACAGAGAAATTGTTATTATTCCAAATATTTTTAAGCATTCCCATTGCCTGATTAGCCTTCTTTAACCTTTCCTCGAATTCAAAGTTCAAAGAACCATCCTTGGCTAAATAAGTACCTAAATATTTAAACCTATCAACTTGCTTTACAACCATACCTCCAATTACACATTCCTGCGCATTTTCCATATTCATATTGATTATTTCAGTTTTTCCACAATTAATAACCAAACCCACCTTGCGACCTTCACTCACCAAACAGTCCAACACTCTCTGCATCTCTTCTGGCCCATCACAAATCAAAACTATATCATCTGCATAATCTAAATCCAAAAGTTTCCTGTTCTCTCCCCAAAGTATCCCTGCACCGGTTTCTGTTCCAACACGTTTCATAATGTAATCAATGACCAATATAAATAGTAAAGGCGATAGAACACCACCTTGAATTACTCCGGACATGACTTCAAACGAATCACTCAGACAACCATCAACCATCACTTTACAAAATGTGTCCTCATGCATGTTCATAATGACCCTCACAAACTCCTCTGGTATTCCATAATGTCTCATGATCTTCCCCATAGACTCTCTCGAAACACTATCAAAAGCCTTTTCAAAATCAACAAAACAAAGACTTAACGGTACTCTCATTTCATTAACTTGCTGCATCAAATGCCTAACTATAAAGATCTGATCATTGCAACCACGTCCCTTTCTAAAACCAGCCTGTTCATCCCTCAGAATACCCTCAACCACCGGCTCCAACCTATTTAACAACACTCTACTGAAAACTTTCAAAGCTATCGGTGACAAAGAGATTCCCCTCCAATTACCACATTCACTCAGGTCTCCTTTCTTCGGAACTTTAACAATTACACCATTCTTCCAAACTGATGGTAGTAACCCCGTCACCCATATCTTATTGAATAGCTTGGTCAAGATCATTATTAATCTATCCCCCTCCACTTTAAACATTTCCGGAAATAAACCATCCTCCCCTGGTGCCTTATTATTCTTTAACTGTTTTACTGCTTTCTCCACTTCTGCAAGCCTCAACTCTTAGGTCATGACGAGTTAAAATCATTATATCACCCCCAAACTTGCTTTCTCTATCCTTCTTCCAAATATTATAATTGTTCCATCCAAATAATTTTGTATCAACATCTCGGAGCAATTTAG
>NC_136966.1:28186125-28188625 GCF_032717465.1 Coenobita brevimanus
ACACACACACACACACACACACACACACACACACACCACGCTGTTGCACTAAACAGACACACTATGCTGCCACATATCACACCGCAACACTACATTATACCTCTACACTTCACACTGACATACTTCACATGGTCACAACTCACAGTATCACACATCGGACTGCCACGTCTAAAACATTCACTACTCCCACTCCCTCAGCTGACATACTCCGCCGGTTACTCCTGCAGTTCACACAAATTTTAATCTCACACCACACGGTACCATGAATATATTGCAACACAGCTTATTGTCCCCTTCGCCACCCACACGCACACCCAGAGGCTTATCGATACCCAGGAAAATCGGTGTAACACCCATTTTCTAGATACATGAGCCAAAAGCACACACCTGCACGTGAAACTTTTCCCTCTTAATCAACAGGATGAGTGTGCCCGTGGGTTAGGCAGTGTAATAACTCTGTTCCCTTGAACACAGCTGATGGCAAAAGCTACCATACTTTATTCACAGTCTGTGGTTCACGTATATAACACATACGACAATTAATTCTTCGAAGCAGAGTGTTAAAGACTATCATGTTGGTCATGGAAACATCTAAACCTATCAGCATGAAATATTACCTAATAACGGAATGTAGGAAAGAGGATACATGAGGATTAGATGCCATTTTGTCTCTGACTGTACCATTTCCTTAGTTCCCTGCAGGTACCAGATGATTTACTTCAAATAAGGTGAATACCCTCTTAATGAAGGACTATAAGGAGACTCTTTTAAAACCGTCAAGTAACAGTTATTCTCCTAATTTTGGTATATATATATATATATATATATATATATATATATATATATATATAGATAGATAGATAGATAGATAGATAGATAGATAGAGATAGAGATAGATAGATATATATACTAACAGGGGTGCCCGGCATTCCCTGGGCCAAAAAGACGAACACTCTAATCCTATATGTTCCAGTTCAGTCTTTCTTTCTACGCCAAAAGACCATGTACAATACATCTTATGCTTTTGAAGATGGATGATAAGAGGTCCAGGAACTTTTTATTTCACCTTTCGCAGACTAACGCATAGTAACTGCACACTTGTTTACTATGACCGGTGACTTCAAATGACCTCAGAGGTCAACCTCACATAGCCTATCTCCGAACTGGACGTCATGTTAGTCTTTATCTATCTATCTATCTGTAGCCCGACGCCCTAATCCCGCAAAGGGTGACCGCAGACAAAACGCCTCCAAGTCGCTCTGTCACCCACCATTTGACTACCCTCCCCCCAACTCACCCCCCCTCCCTCATATACCTCTCAACTCCATCCCTCCACCTCATCCTCGGTTTACCCCTCCCTCCACCTCACCTACATACACCCTCTTAGCCAGTTTTTCATTCTCCATTCTCTTCACATGTCCAAACCACCTCAGTGTATTTCTCTTAATCTTCTCAACCACATCCACCCCGCAACGTTCCTTCATTTCTTCATTCGTCAACCTGTCACTCCACATGCTCCTCTCAAGTAACTCATTTCCACTCACTCTTGACTTGTTTCCCTCTTGCAAGGTCCACGCCTCGCTTCCATACGTCAGGGTAGGAATCACAATACTATCATGCAGTGACTTCTTAACTTCCATACTCACCTCCCTATTCCTCATCACTGCTTTCAGTGTACCAACAACCTTCCTACCCTGCTGTACCCT
This sequence comes from Coenobita brevimanus, assembly GCF_032717465.1. NCBI lineage: Eukaryota > Metazoa > Arthropoda > Malacostraca > Decapoda > Coenobitidae > Coenobita > Coenobita brevimanus. The sequence goes on from NC_136966.1 coordinate 28,187,832, forward strand.
TTCACGCACTTCATCCCTCAAAGTTCCATCCTTACTCATCACACTACCCAAATACTTGAATGCACTCACATTCTCCATATCCTCACCATCCAACCTCACTGCACACTCTGTGACTTCATTCCTCTCAGAAACCATAACTTTACTTTTGTTTACATTAACTTTCAGATTCCTCCTCCAACATACTGTCCCAAATTCATTCACCAAACCTTGCAACTCCCATTCATCTTCACTCAACAATAGTGTATCATCAGCAAACAGCAACACCGGAATCTTCCAAATCTCACCCTCATTCATTTGAGTCACCCCCACATCCACTGCCCTACCTTGCACCTCCTTTACAACCCCATCCATGTATATATTAAACAGCCATGGAGACATCACACAACCCTGTTTCAATTCCACATTGAGATCAAAGAACTCACTCAGTTCACCATGCACTCGCACCGTAGCCCTAGCTCCTTCGTACATACTCTTCATAGCACTCAACAATTTCCCCTCCACTCCATATATTCTTAATACCTTCCACATACCTTGCCTATCTATTCTGTCATAAGCTTTCTCCAAGTCCATGAAGGCAGCATACACTTTCCTTCCCTTCTCTAGATACTTCTCCACTAAACATCTTAGAACAAATATATGATCTACACACCCTTTTCCTTTCCTAAATCCCCCTTGTTCTTCTCAAACTAGCTTCTCTGTCATATGCCTAACCCTATCAATGAGTATTCTACCATATATTTTACCAGTCACACTAAGAAGGCAAATACCCCTATGGTTACCACATACTTCTCTCT